>NW_026889782.1:11962500-12220000 GCF_033153115.1 Saccostrea echinata | reverse complement strand
GCATTTTTCTATGTAAATCATTGGATCCCCATATGTGGCCCCACCCTACCCCAGTGGGTCATAGTTTGAACAAATTTGAAGCTACACTGTCTATGTAAAGAAAGTTTCAACTTTTTGGGCCAAGTCAGTGGTTCTTGATAAGACTTTTTTAAAATGATACCACCAAATTTTCACTAATTCGTGGTTATCCCCCCTTGAAAGAGGGTGTGACCCTTCACTTGAACAAACTTGAATCCCCTTTACCCGAAGATGCTTTGTGGCAGGGTTGGTTGAAATCGGCCCAGCGGTTCTAGTGAAGAAGACAAAAATGTGAAAAGTTTACAGGTAGACAGATGGATGACAAAAAAATGTGATCAGAAAACCAGAAAAACTCAAGTGAACTAAAGACTGATGATCACAAGTACTTGGAAAGAGTTACAGTATTTGAAAAGCAGTTTTTTTTTCATGCATTGTTTTCAGAAGCTGAAAAGGTATGACTTGTATCCATGTTGAAAAAACTTCACTTTCAGAAAACATTATGATTAAAAATAGTTAATCAAGGTGCTTTGGGTAGCAAAATAAGCTAAACTGGTATAGCTAATTCAACCACAGAGCTTAGTGAATTTTAAAATGCACAACCTTTTCAACTCTTAATCATTCTTAAAATATTTGTATCATCATTTCTGATTCAAGGGAGAACTAGAGATATGATCAGAAGAATATCCATTGACTAATAAACATGTACATGTATATTGTGTTTTTTAAGTCATTAATGTTTGTTTGTTGTTAAATATCCCTCTTGGGAATTTTTCACTCATACGGAGACACCACCACTTAAAAATAATGAAGACGTACAAGTCGGATTTGAGGTTAACATTCATTTTAGGAATTTTCAACTGTTACAATTAAGACGTAAAGAGATAACTCCTTCCCCTTGCCCCTTCCCCTTCCCAGACCCCTGTTTGTTCATGTATGCAAACTAGTCTAATACTTTGGTTTGACATAAAAAAAAATGTGAATATATACAAATAGTTTAATGGTTCATCTCTTTGAATGATTTTCATTCCTAATTCTAGGAGGGTACATGGGTTGACCCAAATTCATGAATGAAATGTCAAGTAATCTTATCATTGATGCACTTTTATTTAATTTGATGTAGTCATATTATGAACATTTCCGGTTCATTAAGAGAGTGGGGATGACCTCCAGGGGTTCATAACCTTAAACCATTAGATGTACATGACATAATAACACAAGAAACAAAATTATGTATAGTCAAATGGAAAAGTTTTCTACTATTTAGGAGTCACATGATCATTTGTCATTTCAGGGACAGGAAGCGTCTAGGGAGATTGGAACCCCCCCCCCCCCGGAATTTGCAGAGTTATTTAAATAGGACTATATATACATGTACTGATTTACAGAAGCAAATAAAAAAATGACTTTGGATGCCCTCCCCCTTTAAAAACATGGACCCCACCCTCATTGTTTTTATTTTGTTTGTTTGTTTGTTTGTTTGTTTGTTTTTTTTTTTTTTTTGCTCCTCAGGAAATTCTGGGCTGGAATTTTTTTTGGACTGAGGTGTGGACCCCCCGACCCCCCCCCCCCCCCGGAAAAAAAATTCCCGGATCTGTGCCTGTAACTGAATGTAATGTCGACAACGGGAGATAACTCTTCAGAATGTGAAATTCGTCTATTGTGGCATCCGATGATCCACTCTCTACCATCGGCTCATACATTCAGTGTCTGAGAGAGAAACGAACGACAACTCTGCATAGGAGATTGCCGATGACCTTTTTAAACTTTAACCTAACCATTTGCATTTCGGTTTATTTTACCCCAATCTTTACTTAAACTTGTACTTACCGACTGTCATAGGTCCTGTCAACTTCATGAAATATAATCCAATTAAAACACAAAATGAATTAATTTCCACTGATATACATGTAACACTGCACCATGTCACATGACATGTGCAATCTAAAAATGATAATGGTAAAACTAGTACTAGTACTGGTAGGGTGACGCAAGCCCAATGTGATGTAGAAATTTTCAAAAAGGTGTTCACATACATGTACAGTACAAGAACAAATTTTAAATTATCATAACAAACGATGTTTTAACATAACTTTGCCAACTAGGCCTATTTCTAAAAACAGGCAAATTTTGTGTGTGTGTTGGGGGGGGGGGGTGACAAAATTGATTGGGTATGGCTTTTCAAGGAGGTTTTTGCCTAATCAAATACTAAAAAAAGTTTGCACATTTTGATAAATTCATCAAAAACGCTTTGTACTAAAATAATATTATTTGTTGTTGAGAAAATAAATTTAAAAAGTTCCAATTATGGGCCAAAAATTTATATCCCCCCTCCCTTTTATCAAAACCTAATTTACATCATTAATTAAATTCTGTTATTTCAGACTGGTAATGAATTAAGTATATGAAATGCGTATAAGAGGTTCATGGGTCACATGGTCACCTGTGCATTTTATGCTCGATTTGACGAATACATGTACTGTGTAAATTATAGAATTATTTGGACTTTTTCCTTGGTAAGCCCAATATGAAGGAGTGTGCATTTAGAGGCAAACACCTTAGTGCGGGTATTACTGTCTCATGACAGCATCTAGTTTTAAATGCTAGTTTCTGAAATGCCATCAGAATAGACCAATACACTGGCTAAGCAAAAGTTTTTAAGATCCGTCCCAAATATTTAAGAAGAGCATAGAACTTAAACTCCTAAAGTTATAATTAAGGTGATGTCCAAAAAATTTGAGTCGAAATGGTAATCCAAAAAGTATTCCAAAAAAGAGTCAATAGATGCCTAATGAATGGTCGAAAGAAAAAAGAATAGAGTAATAATCCGTTTTCCGGCAAAACAGGGTATTTTGTGCTCAGAGGGTATTCATGGTCACGGATATAAAAGTTCTTTTCATTAACTGATTTTACATTGCCTTACCACCTACGCTTTGTCCGTAGGTCTGTCCGTTGACCTATGAACATCAACGTGGCACCAACCTCCAATCCAGGTATACCTTCATTAATAATATTTATGGACTCAGTCCCCATCTCTGCACCACAGGAGTTCTAGTCCTAGGCTCTTTTACCCATCTGCTTCAAAGTTTCCAATTTTATAACTCTTAATCAAGAATCTTAATAGTAACTTTACATTTCCGTTCAAAATTTATTACTTAGAATCGATGGGCTTGATTGGTCTATTCTGATCAATTCCATTACAAATGTATTTAAAAAAATTATATTTCATTGTATCAATAATAACATCAAGTTTGTTCGAACAATATGATTATAGTTCATGATAAAGTTTCTTTTCCAATTATAAAATCACTGCATCTGGTACACAATGTACATCCCCTTTTAACAAACTTTTATTTTATTTTACATTCACTATTTAGTTCAATATAACTAAAATATTTATGCTACGAATATAATCCAAGTTTAAATAGTTCAGATAAAAATGTCCATGCTAAACACATAGGTTTACATTTTTTGTATAACTCGAAGTGAGAATGAATGGGGAAAGTAGTAAATGAATTAGTTTTTGTTATTATTGTTTTAAAACTGGAAGTGAAATACATTTATTAAATGTAAAATCGATTTATGCGACAGTGAATATGATATATTAACAAATATATGTAATGAATGGAAACAGTTGCCAATAATTCCATCGATAAAATACTCGCCACTTTAAATCAGTCTAAACTGTCAATGTTCTCAAATATTGCAACCTCCAAAGCTAGATTTTCTGATTATATACAATTTCATACATATATAAAAAAGTATATTTAAAATGAAGCGCAATGAAGTGGTAAAATTTTTCGTTTAGGTGTAAACTTTGGGTGTTTCTTATCGAACGTCAATTGCTACATAATGACATGCCAATTTCTTCAGAAACGAGAAAAAGATATTCGTCGTTATGCTTTACGAATCCCACTCTCGACGACTAGCAACTGTTACTCTGAAATGGAGATTTTATGAAGCTAGGAGAGAGAGGTAGGGACCCTGCCTCTGTAAAACACGCATTGCAACGAGTATGTACCTAATTATGAGTTTATCATGTTTATTACCGCAACTCATGTATAGGTCGAACACGCGTTTACGCAGTGTTTATGAAGACTGTCATGGGATATGGGATACATGTTCTACGTTGTTTTTCCTTTTAAAAGGAAGAGGCGTGTCATTATATGACAATCAACGTTCTAAAGAAATCTCAAAATTTTCCAGTCAAACTATTTTACCACTTCAATGCGCTTCATTGCATATAACGTGAAACATGCATACATATGGTAAAAGTTAATTATAGAGACTAATCCAAATTTCTACATGTCTCTCAAATTTATTTTTCAGTAGCTTCTGTCCTAAACAAGGATACCAAAATTTCCACGAGGTTTTAGTAAGTAATAATCTAACTAGTCACCCTTTTCACAGAAAAATCTTACGACTAAGATTAAAATTTGACAACTCTTGTAATTTTTTTGTTTGATAAAAATATTAAATTTTTCTAAAGGATTATTCACATTATATTCTAATGTAAAAAAAAATTAAGGTTTTTTGTGACATTTTAAAACTAACATACGTTTTTTAAAATATGGAAATATTTTTTTTTTAGTCGTAAGATATTTTTTGAAAAGATCCACAGTATTTTAACACCAAGAATATTGAAATCGCTGAAGGATCTATTGAACCATGACAATTTAATTGTGAAAGGAAAAATCATGCTCGTGTATTGTTAGAGTACTTTTGTTTATATTATTTTGTTTTTTGTTTCTTTAAATAATTCTTTAAAAAGAAACATTTCGTATAAAATGCGGCACGTATTCGCAAAGGAGCGCAGAAGAGTCTCTAGTATTATACAAGAGGTTGCAAAATGAAAGAGATAAGATTTTTTTATATTCTTTGCTTCAATAGCGTTTTTTTTATTTTGCTTCAAGCAATTTAAGAATAAATTTACACAAAAAAAGAAACCCAGGATGCTTGGCACTAGCATTGTACGGGAAGTTTAAAGGGACCTGAAGTGGTGTTGACTTTCGCTGACAGTCGAGACGTCCGGTGTCTAGTGCACGTCAAGATCGTTGCATGACGATGTCTCATTCGAGAAATCTTGATTTACAGTTGTAGAGCAGTTATCCGTGTAGACGGTGGTGACATGCAGTTTAGGGCTCATACATTGATATCGGCTTTAATATAAACAATATCAATTAGCAACGACAAAAATGATAAAAAATGAAAATTACATAATTATGAGTTGTTTTTAACAATCATATGATCTGACCGAAAGTAACATCGCATTTTGTAAGACTACACTGGTACATTACGTGCGCATTTGAATGGTAGGTTAGAAGTTTTGATTAATATAAAGATATTTTTATGAGCAGACACACATCTCTGCAATGTGACATGAATTAAAGCACTGAATACTTATAACGATGGAATGACGCTGTGTTTCAAGTTTTTTTAAGTGGGCGATAAATTGACCAAGGGAAGCAAACTTTGTTTTATTATTTGGACGATTTTATCCACGTCTTGGATATTACGTTTTAAAACTTCCACTGACCAAATGAGCCTTAACATAGGAATTTTTTTCAAAGAATAGAAGGGGTCTACCGCGCAGAGGGTACATAAGGAAAATAAATTCTCATTTATAAAATAAATAAATGCTGCTTCCAAATTTTTTGTTTAACATTACCTACAAATCAAACATTCACCCAACCCGTCGTGTTAAATAACTGCAAGCGGACAATGCTCACTATCGAGAAATTATTATATAACTCTCTATCATACGGAGCCAATTATTTTAACACTAAGAAAAAAAATAATAGCCACTGTTATGTGTTGTAACTTCCTGGAGACTATTGGTTACGGCAGCTTCAAATGTTACACTATAAAATTCATTCGTAGACTCAAATTAAGTTGACAGACAGATAATTGTTTTCAATCCAAAATTGCAAAGCAAAATAGAAGAATATCTCAAATTCATAATAGAGAATGGAAAATTATACACATTTCACCACAGTACGTTGTATGTAGCGTCTGATGAAAATAGGCTATTTCTATGACATAAAGTCAGCTTTAAGCTTTACCTATGTACAACCCCGATTATTGCCAGTTACCTCCTATTGAGTAGTTCAATATATATATATATATATATATATATATATATATATATATATATATATATATATATATATATATATATATATATATATAACAAATGCTTTTTGAACTAGATGTATATATATACGAGGGTTGTTTGGAAAGTTCGTGGACAACCGTCATAGGTTTTTTTACTTAACGTCATATTATATCCAAATTTGAAAGAAATATTTCAACAGTAAATTCAAATGATGTGTATGAAAATTTTTTTAAAATATCGTGGTTTATTTCAAACTTATTTAGACTTTAAAAATGCGAAAATCGGACCACGGAGCAAGTCAACATTTTGTAATCTACAATCAAGACACTAAATCATGCCTGAGGTCATATCTTCTGTAAAATGACACAAAAACGGAAAAATTCTACGCGTTCAAATTAAGAATTGTTTCATCGTTTCTGATTCCAAATTATGACTTAATAGTTTGTTTCGTTGAAAAGAAATCAATTTCAGAAGATAGGTAGTCCTCATTGAAATAGGCAAAAAAGATGACGTCGTTGAACGTCACGGAGCAGCAGTTAACATACAATTTTGTGTTGTACTCAAGAAAACTCCAGAAAAAAAATCTGAAAATTCCGGAGGAAGTAGGACATTCGTCAAAAGCGATCCATGCATGTATATATAATTGGTACAAGCGGTATTTGAATGATAGACTACCCTGCTTAGACGATGGTGATCTGTGAGAAAACGGATTTTCCGTAAAAATCTTTTCAAAAAAATTGAAAAGCTAGTAACGTCATGGTAAGAGTTTGGCGCTTCACAGATGCTGATCTTGTGAAAGTACACTTATGCAGTAAAAAAAAATATAACTTTGACAAACAAAATGATGCTACTGAAACGATTGTTTGCAAAATAGATTTCAAGTGATAGAGAAACGTTTTAATGAGTGCACTGGTATTGGGCAATACCGTGTGAAATGTATAGGGATAGTATTTTTGAGAACCTCCTGTCGGTATGTTTTTGACCATACAGTGTTGTTGAGTTTGCTCCGTGGTTACAAAACGTGTTCATTTAAAATTTAAATAACAGGAATTCTATCAAAACACATGGGATGAAACTTCACACTTAAACAAAATAATTATTTTTACATATAATTATGTGCTCATTTTAAATTTCTTGAAGATAGTATAACGGAAATTGGCATAGTCCATGAACTTTCCGAACAACCCTCGCAGATGCATATCCCATTGCATTCTTAAGTAAGAAAAGACGCCAGTAACTCCAGAACTGACTTCAATTAACAATGGTTATTTCCATGCTTATGTCAACACGATATATCACGGTGAGCTTGAGATAAAAGATACCACAGAGTATGACACATATGTTTCATGTTTGGATTTTTTATTAGAAAAAGACGTTAATGGGAATCTAACACCAAAGCTTTATAATAAACGTGATGACTTTAATTTTCAATCGTCAACTTCCCTTACTTATGCAGCAATATACCCCTATCACCTGCATACGGGGTTTATGTCTCTCAGTTGATCCGATACGCCAGAGAATGCTCTACGTATGAACAATTTCTAAAACGAGGTAAGTCACTGACAAACAAGTTGATGAAACAAGAATATCAGCAGTCTCGTCATCATTTCGTAAGTTCTATAGTCGATACAATGACCTTGTCTGCAAATACAATCTTGCATTAAGTCAAATGCTAAACGACTTTTTTCATACTAATTATTAGACCATTATTTACACGCTGAATTGTCGACGGATTTTTTTCGTTATTTACCTATCATGACAAGGTGCACACGGCGGGTGTGACCGGTCGGCAGGGGATGCTCACTCCTCAATGACACCTGATCCCACCTCTAGTATATTAGAGGTCCGTGTTTTCTCTGCTCCTATTTTGTAATGTTTAATGGACTTTTGAGCTCGAATACTGTTCCTTATCTCATCATATTTTATTTCAACCAATGAACTTTTACTGATAAACCCTTGTGTTTGTTAAGATTATAACTGCGCATGAATGTATTGCATATAAGTCATAATGAAAAACAAGTGCTAAGATGTCATTTTATAACATGTAATTATATAGGATACAGTTACGGGCTGGTACGTGATTAGAGTTATATAATTTTCAGTGTACATGTATGTCATAACTGAAATGGTAACAATAAACTTCGTTGCAGTTTTGGAGGAATTAATAAAGTAAACGAAATGGAACCCAACAATTGGAAATACAAACCTCCCTGGCATGGACATAGTAAGTAACATTGTTCCCTACTATTTGTTTCACCTTTTCTATTTTTTTTTTCCTGATGTCTTACGTTTTATGTTTGCTGTTAAAGTGATTTCTTATTAGTTTATCCTCTTAAGATAGAATCAAAAAATAGGATTGGCCTTACATTGACTCACATTTTTTTATTCAGAATTTAATAAAGGAAAGCTCGTTTTAAAACGACATCGACCTGTACAACAAAAGAGCAAGGACAGAGGTGGGTGTGTATTTGGTAGACAGAGAACTAGTTCTTTGACTTTTTTTCTGATTTCCGATCTTCTGGGTCATGGTTAGGGTACATTTAATCTATCTTTTTTTTCTTAAATGTACACTTAATGAGGATGAATTAACACTTTATGAGAATGCTTTGTATTGATTTGGCAAAATGTGTCCTTGTATTTTGTTTAGAGTCTTTCTGTATTGACTTATTTACGCAGCCCAGTTAACGCTACAAAAAGTAGGCGGCGCCTAATTTATACGGGAAATATTTACTATCACAGTAAATATTTACATCACATAAAAAAAAAAGTTCTTCAAATTTCCATAAAATGAAATTATTTGCTATTTTAAACTGTTGGATAGCTTTAAACTACATCAATACTTACTACTGCGTATATTTTTGACATTGATTAAATCCAGTGAGCAAAATATAAACAATTCCTTGATCGCAATCACTTGCTAATGTGACGTCATATCGATGTATGAGGCCATTTACTTAGATGCGCGGTTTATTTTATGATTTTATTCATATACTTCCAGTACATTCCCAGACAAGTGACACTGCCGTATATTTGCATGCAGATTCATTGAAGGGTAATAGAAGGGTCCTAATAAATCGATATATTGCAAGGGCATACCCTCAATAGATCATGACAAGCTTTTACACATAAACTCAAGAAGTAAGAAGATATCTGAAAAGTGCTGCGAACCTGATGAAATCTTGCAAATAAATTAATTATTAATATTTGATGTAGTTGACCAGCAAAATATTCACTAACAATTGTAATTTTAGCAATTAGATGGTTGAATCTATATAGGTTCGCAACAGTTTTCACCAACTACAAAGAGTGTTGAAAATAATTTTAAAGTAAACTTAGATTTTTAACTTGATTATGCATTTGGAGGTGTATTTGCTAAAATCACGAGTCTGCAATATCCTGTGATAAGTAATCTAATCGTCATCAACATGTAGTTTTGAACCACAATACATTTGTCCGATAATAGTAAAGTCCTTAAAGGAATCACCTATCCTTGTAAAGAATGTATTTTCTTTCTAAAAATAAATCACCGATATTTCGATGTGGTACCTAAATTATACTTCGTAGATTTTAGAATCCAAAAAGACCAATTTTGAAAATAAAAATTACTATTACTTTCCATCTTATATTGACCGCTACTAAGGCTCCAGAATTATGCCAATGAAGAACACTGAGGATTTAAAAGTAAAACTAAATTAATATTATATTATTGCACTTTTATGACAATGATGACAATTAAATATACAAATATACTTAGGATGATTTTTAACAGCATTCTACTATATATCCCGATATTAAAGCTCAATTCTCGTCCGGTTGTGACCAAATAAATCACCACTGAACAACATTATACAATGGAGATTTCAAATAAATTTCACAAGATATATCCTTATTGTCAGTTATTTAGAAGTATAATTATAGATAATACGTTAAACTATTCACAATTCAATCTCCTCAACCCCTTCCCCCTCCTCCCTCTTCATTATAGCTCTACTCTTTCCAATAAAAAATTACGTAAATTGGAGGCAACATTTCCATATATTTAAAAAGTTTGTGAAGATACGATTGTAAGGCGTATAATCTAATGGTTAAAAATTATATACACGCAATTAAAGTTATGCTAAGATGAACACTAATGATACATAGTAAACATCAGTTGATTGACAAAAATTGCGTAGACAGTTCAACCATGGGTCATAGATTAATAAACTTAAAGAAATTGAAAAACAAACGTTACATAAAAAATTAAACTTTAAATGTACATACTGAGTAATTAAACAGATGAATCCTTTTCAAATGAGATAACTCATTCTCCTGATGTCAAGAGGCGGTGTAACGTATAATATTGATCCAGCTTGAAAATTGACCCAGGGTTCATTTTTCAACTTTGAATATTGAACTTGGGTGCTTTTTTTCCGTTGAAGATTGAAATTGAAATTTATACATGCGGTCATTTCTCAACAACTTGGTGTTTTTTTCTAAGCCCTGATGATCTCAACGTGAAAAATTGACCCAGTAGTATATTGACTCCAACTACAGGCTTTTGAGCAGTCTTTCAACTGAAAGTTGTTTTACTGTATCTGTATTTCTTAAAAGTTAAGATTATTATATCAGTTTTGAAGACTTTTTCTAGGACAGAATACTTATTTCCAAGGCAACCAAGGACACTGATGTAGTTTCCTTACTCGAATGTTTGGGGGAAAAAACTACGGATTACAAAAATCTATTATGGGGGTGGTGGGTGGAAGAGGAAGACTACAACATTTTTTGGGAGGGGTTAGATCAAATCATGGTCTGATTTTCTTGCTACATTGTATTAGAGGCCACCTTATTTCGAATTCAAGGACAGATTTCCAGGGGGATTCAATGTCATAGCTTGGCTAACTTATTATGAGAATCAAAATACGCTGAAAATCAGGGTTGTGTGTCCTAGCCAAAAATTTCAAAATTAATAAAAAAAAAAAATACAAAGAAAATAGAAAGCAAATAAAAATTAACAAAAAAAAAAAAAAAAAAAAAAAAAAAAAAAAAAAAAAAACCAGCAACAAATAAAACAAACAAACAAAAATCAGAAACTTCATTGGAGTGGAGATAGGTTGGTAATAAACACTTCTGAAGCACCAGCCAATTTCCATCATATATATTTCTTAAAAATTTACACGGGATTCGTTTTACCTTGGAATGTACTATTTCATTACTATAGATTTTATACTCTAAAAGTCCAAAAAAGGGGGCGCCATCCCCCCCCCCCCGCTCGATTCTATACTGAACAAAATAAGTGAATGTCACGGAGTTCGTTGCTTAGCTGTTTGTTGATACATGTACTTAAAAATTCCAAGAAAATTTAAAATCACAAAATCTTACCAAAAATTAAACCGTACGACTTTTCAACATTCTATACCTCCATTACCAACTATAAAGTAAAGTCGAGGCTTTTTGACATCATAGACAGCTCTTCTTCACTAAAAATAAAACTCGTAAATTTACCTACTTGTCAATGGCCATTTGTAAAATTATTTTGTAAAAAAATATTCTGATTCTACCCACAAGTACTCCAAAGTTTAAATTTAAAAGATGCTTGAGTTTATGATTAACAATATCTATGTTGTTTTTGGAGATCAAGTCTTCAAACTATCCATCGGAATTTCGATGGGTATCAATTGCGCTCCTGTGCAGACCTGTGCAGGTTGTGGCCTTCAACTCGACATTTAGATATATATCGACGACCTATTATCAAATAACAATACCGACTTCCATTCGTATGTCAACTCCATATATCCCAGTGGACTTGATATAAAAGAAACCAAGTCCGACAAATCTTTTTCATATTTTGATATTTTAGGTTGCTTTGGTAATCTAACAACCACACTTTTTGTTAAACGGGATGACTTTAATTTTTCTATTCGTTAACTTCCCTCACGTATTTAGCAATATACCTTTAACAACTGCATATAGGGTTTGTGTCTCAAAATTGAATCGAAATTCAAGAGCAGGCTCTACGTACGACCAATGTCGAAAACGAGAAAAGATTTTGAGAAACAAGTTCTTGAAACAAGAATATAAATATTCCCTTCAAAGTCTTTTTTCCCAAGTCCTATGTTCTATATAATGACCTCTGTCAGCAGATACAATTAATCATTAAATCGAATGCTAACTGACGCTTTTCATACTAATTGTTATGTCATGATTTACACCATTAAATTTTCTACTGACTTTTCCGTTTTCCCGATCATGACAAGAAGCAGGTGAGACCGGTCGGCAGAGGATGCTCACTCCTCCATGACATCTGATCCGAGCTCTGATGTTTTTATGACACAGTACAGTTAAGGTGCGCAATGGAAATATCGGCAATTTTTGTGAATAAAAATATATTCTGAATCAGGATGGCGATTATTTTTAGTACTTTATTCATATCCGACAAATGTAATTATGGTTAATAAATAGATATTGAGGACAATCAGATTTTATATTAAGACTTGTCACGTGATGCGGCAGTCAAGTGATTTTAGCACATCTACTTGCAGTCTTGATGTTACCGATAAATTTCACTAGTGCATTGCATAACCAGGTTAAAATACTAAGTTTAGTATATTAATATTTTCAACACACTTTGTAGTTTCTGAAAAGTGCTGCAATCCTATATAGATTCTTCTATTACATTGTTAAAATCATATTTGTATGACAGCATGCTGTATTTTTGGCTGGTCAACGGCATTGAATATATATATAATTAATTCATTTTCAAGATTTCACCAGGGTTGCATCACTTTTCATATACCTTAATACTTCTAAAGTTTTTTTTTTTTTTTTTTTTTTTTTTTTTTTTTTTTTTTTTTATTTGTAAAAGCTTACTATGACCCATTGAGTGTATGCCCGTACACTAGATCGATTTATTAAGACCTTTACATAATCCTCCTATGTACTTGCATATGCATACAAATATACCGCAGTATCAATTAAATAGGATATGTACGGAAAATACATGAATAAAATCATTAAAAAGACATTGCAACCAAGTTAAGGCATCTTAAATATCTGTAAATAATATTTTATTTAATTATAGAATACATTTTTCGTTGTGAAAATATTACTTGATCCGCCTCTCACTGCATACAAACTTCGTCAAGTTTTACGAAATGACGTCACATCGACAAGTGCATCGCGATCAGTGACTTGTCTATACCTCGCTATGTGGGATTTAACTAACGACCAAACAACATGTTATAGTAAGTTTTGATGTAGTTTGATGGTATCCTACAGTTAAAATAGCAGATCATTTCATTGTGGTATTTTAAAGAATTGTTAGTTTTGTATGATGTCATAGTTAACATTTCCCGTAAAACTTAGCCTCCACCCCTTTTTTGTAGCCTTAACTGTGCTGCGGAGTCCGTGTTTGTTCTGCTCCTGATTTGTATTTTTTATAGACTTTTTAAGCTTGATTAGTGTTCTTTATCTCCATATTTGATTTCACAGTTATTAAATCTTTTATGCTTGACTACATTTCATTAAAAAAAAAATCAATTCAAAACATGTATTAAAAATATACACTTGGTGAAAATATCAGCCATGTGCACGCGTTGTTTTTCTTTTATTAGAAAGGGTTTGTCCTCCATCTTACCGCACAACCCTCGTATACTGTGTACAACGTCATCAACTTAAAAGTGGTGATATAGATTCAGAAAATTATTGTGTTGTGATTCGAAAATTTGGGTCATACCATCACGTGATTGTTCGAAATCAATTCAAATTGAGTGATAGATAAGTTGGTATAAAAGTAAGGACTATATTAATCAATTTAGAAATAAACAAAGATGATTATATGTTAATAACCTTACACTGGACTTCTCACTTTTTTAAATGATTACTAGAGACAGAATGACAAACATTAATTGGAAATTTCATCCTGAGATTTTTTCTTTCAGAAAGAAACACAAAACTTTTACAGAAATGGTTGTCAGATGACCATGATTTTGTTGAAGTATCTACCTTTCAGTCTATTGTCAAGAAAGTGAGAGAAAATCAGATATGCATCATAATAGGATCCTGCAACTCGGGAAAAACAACAACCATGCGTCATATTGCCATCTTACTTCAAAATGATTTTGAAGTAATATCCGTTTCGGATCCAAGAGATGTTATCAATTTTGGAAACCATGATGATATTCAACTCTTCACTCTTGACGATTTTTTTAACAAGTTGACTGTGGAAAGAACAAATATGGAGAGGTTAGATTATTTAGAACGAAGCATCTTTTATGCTCTTGGTGAGAAGTCAAAACTTATTATGACGTGCGACATAGACACATATCAATTTATGAAATTAAATGGCTTTGTGTTCTGTCCCGAGTACGTAGTTGATTTAGACAGTGAAGAGTATCGAATGAACTTGGATGAAAGACAGCACATTCTTGCTAGACATCTCAAAAACCAAACAAAATCAAGAGCCATTGCCGAAAATTTGTCGCTGATACGAGATATTGAAGAGTATCCAGTTTTGTGTAACCTTTTCAGCAAAATAGACGAGGTTAAAGATTTTCATTCATTATTTTTTACACGTTGGCGAGAATGTATCTCGTATATATTAGATAAAATGAAAGAGGATCTTAGTTTGCAGTATGCAGTTCTTGTCCTATGCGTATTATGCAGCTCATTGATGCCAGAAAAGTTAGAAGAAGTAGTGAATGAAAAATATCAAGTCTTTCTTGATTGCAAAGTGAATCACAAAGTACATTATAGAGAAGTAGGAAAGACATTATCTGAATTACAGGGGAAGTTTGTTATGATAAATGACAAATCTGCCTATGTTGTAATTCATACTACCCTTGCCGAAGAGATAGTGCTTCACTATGGACGCGACTTCCCTTCGACGATCTTATCAAATATGAGCTATTGCTTTTTACAAAGATGCCTACAAAGAAAAACGCATGATACAAAGCATGAATTAACACTGGCCAACTGTATAAGTAATATAGACATTAAAAGCTCTACTACCGTATGTCATCGCCTGTTCTCAAGCATAGAAAAAGGGGATCTACATTCTGTATATAAGAGCAAATTGTTATGTAACAAGACGATAAGCAAAAGATTTGTTCAATTACTCCAAAAGAAACCATTTGAAAAAATCACACATATGTTTTTGTCACCGCAGCCCTGTTTGACAAACGTTGCCTCTCATGTTATTCAAGATTATGAGCCAGGACATCATTCAAAAAATCCATATCAGAAGATATTCCAATCAACGTCTCGTGACATTACTGAAGACATGCTTCTTGCCGATCAGACAAAGGGCTATGATAAGTGGACTCATAATGTCCGTGGTATCAGTTGGGTCATCTATTATGGTCAGGATGAGCTGCTAAAATCCATTTTGAAGATTGCAAATGAAAACGGTATGGATGCCAGGGCAGTCCTATTTATGGGAACTACAACCACTGAATCTGAAAAGGAAGCAAGCAGGTTACTGGTTCTTGCATGTTATGGGGGCAATGAAGATACTGTAAAAATCTTGGTATCACATTTTAAAGCTATAGACATAAACAAACATTCAAAGCAACCTTGTACATCTGATGACTATCACGCAGATACCCCTTTAACTGCTGCTTGTCGACGTGGACATTTCCCAGTGGTCAAACTATTGTTGAAAGCTGGAGCAAATGTCAACCAAGTTAATGCTTTCAACGAGTCACCTTTGTGTGCAGCCCTAGAATCTAAGAATATCATTCTAATCAAATTTCTACTTGAGAGAAAAGCATCCCAAAGTTGGTCTACATTAAGGCCTACGAAAGAACCAATAGACATTACTTTCCTTAATGAATTAAGAAATGAAAAGCAAGATGTCGATACGTTGCTGCAGATGGCCTCTAAATCTGGCAATGTTGGCACTGTCAAGTATCTTCTAGATGGCTTGACAGATAGTGATAAACATTATGAATATAAAACTTCGTCTTTACTTCTTGCTATCAAACATGGACAAAGAAAGATAGTTCAAATATTAATTGAAGCCGGTGCAGGATCAAAGTGCAATTCAGCTCTTAATGCTGCCATCGAAGAGGGAAACAATGATATTGCTTTGGATCTAATAAAGCATTATAAAGTTTGCAAAAGAATGAAATCTGACTTGTCACCCCTCGTTCAGGCAGCTAAATCGGGAAATGTTACAATTTTTAAAGAATTGTTTATCAACTGTTCGAAGGTGGAATGTTCATATATAGCTGAAAAAGTTCCATTGCAAGGAGTAATACTGAGAGGCCATGTCGACGTTGCACTCATGCTGATTAAGCATGGAGCATATGCTAGCAAGGAAAATGCAAGAGAATTTAATCCATTATACATCGCCTCAGAAAAAGGCTATTCATCTATTGTATTTGCTCTTATTCACTCAGGGGCGAAACCTAATGAGCGATTAAAAAGGGGAAATAAGGCTTTTCCTCTTTATATAGCTGCTAAGAATGGTCATACAAACGTTGTCAAAGTGTTACTTAAAGCAGGAGCAAACATGGAAATGAAAACTAATGAAGGCTTTACAGCTCTTAAGATAGCAATATTGGAAAACAAACCAGATGTTTCAAGATGTTTGGTCGATGCCGAAAATTTGAAGGAAAACTTGCGGGGAAACTATCACCTTTTTGAGACCTTGCAAAGCTTTAGAAGAGCACAGTTTCATCTAAACGAGTTTGACAACATCGTTCCAAAAAGAAAAATCAATTTTCTTGTGCAAAATAATGGGGACATGATGGAAAATATCATATGTAAAGATTACATACATCTCAGACATATGATAGATCTTGGATTAGACCCAAATGATAACTTAGCAATATATGAGGATTCTTCGAGAAATACGTATAAGAAATCATTGTTATCCCTTTTCATAGATAAATGGCTCAAATCAACACAGAGAATAAAGAAGATAGAACTATTAGCCCAACGAGGAGCTAAATTTAATTTCCAAGATCTTCGCCAAATGCCAAGTTGTGAGTGTGATTCCTCTTTTCTGGATGTGATGAATGAGATTCGATGTCATATCAGAAGAAACTCTTTTTAATTGAACATACATGTTCAGAAAAAATAGTGCGTTCTGCACAAGTAAATCCTTCAACAATTGGACACAATATTTGAAAAATGACTGTGTATAATGGGATTAATGCGTTCTAAAATACGTTTATCATATTGCACTAAATGAAATGATGCCCGCTCATGATCTTCACAATTCAAGACATTTGTCAATCATTTTTAATATTATTTTCAAAACCTTAATTTCTTGATGTACTGTGGACTTCATAAGAAGTTAAAAAAAATAAAACTGGGCAGAGAGAGACACACCCAGAGAGTTGATGTGTAATTTTAAAAAAATGATTGATAGGTTGTTTCCTAAAACCCTAAATGAGAAATCTACAAACGCTGCGGTCGCCCGCGTGGCGCAGTGGTTAGAGTGTTTGTTCTAGAGTCGCGAAGTAAGGAGTTGATCCTTACGTCGCGGGTTCGAATCCCACTGTTGGACGTGGAGACCGGTCCTTAGGATGAGACCGTATAAACTGAGGTCCCGTGTCGCAGTAGGTGCTGGCACGAAAAAGATCCCTCACTGCTCAATGGCCGTAATTGCCGAGTATAGGACAAAATTTGCAGCTCTCCACAGGCAAGTGGTGGCGTCTCCATATGAGTGAAAAATTCTCTCGAAAGAGGCACGTTAAACAACATACAAACAAACAAACGCTGCGACCGCATTTCCCAAGACCAGAAAGCCAGCTGAAGCAAACACCTCTTAAGTAGAATGAGCTTAACACAAACAGCCGTGTAGCAAACGCTAATTGTAATTGTAATAAGCTGTAATTGTGTATGTTTTCTTAGTCATTAAAAGAAATCATTAATTATTAAAAATTTGATTACATGTTACGTAATTTAATGATTACATATAAGTTTAACTTACATAATATATGTTAATTCTCTGTTACTATTTATCATTTATTTTTTAATTGAATTACGCTAGTATATGAAGGAAACATTTAGATGTTTTGAGAAGCCAAAACCTGTGATACAATATGACGTCATAGTACGCGACTCGACGTCAAAGTCAGCATGAATGTTTTACCAATATTTGTGTTTGAAGATTTAATTGAAGACGTGAAAATCTAAAGAATTGTACACACATAAATAGATACCAAGTATTTAAATATTTGTGTTATACATGCCTCTTGAGTTAAATAATCAGATCACTGACGTCATCAATGTTCGCCAACTATTGGAGGAATTAACATGAAGTGTAACACGAATTTGGTCAAGAAGGCATGTAAACAGATATGTAAACGGGAGTTAAGGAGCAAAAACGTGAATATTGCTTGTGATTTAAAAGGAATTGAAGTTTGTATGCTGTTTTATTTCATCAATTGTGAGAGATCTTAGTGTAGAAAATCAGTTGTTCATTTATCCTGGTCTGTTTTCCCTCTGTCATTCCGCACAACAAAAACGCAATAAATCAACTGTGCGGATACTTTGAAACTTATTTTTCTTTAGATCGAAATTACCCATTCTATAATACTTGGAAAGTACTGCTGGAATCATGGGTTAAAACAGTTTTGAGAAATTACCGAACTGTATGTATAAAATGCAAAACAGCAGGTAAAGTTTACATAGAATATTTGGAATAATTATTTTATTGACAGAACTAGAGGATTCTAGCAGCACTTTTTATGCATCATTTGACCTTTTTCAGTAATATTTTTTTAGTTACATAAATGACTAAACCCCAGAATACTGTTGTTCTGTTGACTTTTGGTTAAGGAATATTTTGCTATTGATAGCGTAGTAGAAGTGCATTGGTCATCAGACATTCTGAAGTATGTATACAGTTATAAATAATATTTTGTTTTACCGATGGCTTTGATAATTTGTAATAGTTACATTTTTTAAAAAAAGTTTTAGTTACCAATGAAATGAATTAATTAAATGCTTCCTTAAAATATTTGCGTTGGATTCAAAAATTCAAAATTTTTTTTTCATTTTTGTTAAGAGGTATACACAGGAAAGTATTTTGATGTCATGAAGTGCATTTTTAATATACTCTAATAGAATAAAAACTTATTCGTTAACATTAACACATACCTTGTTACGAAGTGAAAGCCGGTTAAACTTGACCTTTTGCACTAAGAATAAAATCTGAAATATTGATTGAAAGTACTGCTGTTTAAAAATATTATAAACATGACAGTATGATTTATTTAAATACATGTTTCAGAATAGTATTGATATATTATGTTTTCTTACATTCAAGCCATTTATTTTCTCTTTCTCTGTTTCATCTAAGAAAAATACTACAGTAAACTAAATTTAATTATAGTTTTCTATAGCTACATTGTAACCATAGTAAATAAAAGTTTCAAATTTATCACTATGGTAAATCAAAGTTATCAAAATTATCACTATAGTGTCATAGTGATCACTATAGTAATCAAAGTGTCAATGTAAGAACTATGGTAAATCAAAGTTTGATTTATCACAACTGTAGATAATGCCCTGTCATCTCAATTAATTGTTGATGTCTTGTATTTCAAATAATTCCATGCACATTTCAAGCAGAACAGTTTGTTTTAAATTTTATTTTTAGTGATTCTTTTTGAAACCTCATGTTTTTTCAATGACTGCTACTGGGTAAACATTTTAAAAATGAATATTGTATGTATTTTATTTGGCATTTTTTTATATTAGTAAATCACATTTCATTAATAGCATACAGTACATCAAACAAGATGTATCGAGTTATTATCTTATTTACAAGGATATGAAGTATATTAGATTGATAATCATAGTAAATCAAAGTTTTCAAAGCGATCAATAAAGTATTTCAAAGTTTTCATAGTTATCACTTTAGTAAATCAAAGTGTCAAAGTTATCACTATAGTTAATTATAGTTTTCCATTGTGTCAAAGTTATCACTATAGTCAACTATAGTGAACCATAATGAACTATAGTTAACTAAAGTGTTTTTTTTTTTTTTTTTTTTTTTTTTTTTTTTTTTTTTGTAAGGGATAATATGGCGTCGTTGATCACCCCAGGACTTTTAGATTAAAATTCTTGACAAGGGCAAATTTGAACTTGGGTTGTGACTTCAAGGGTTAAGACAAAAAGTAATGGTATGAACTGTGAATATCGGACTGGATAGTTCAGTCGTAAGAGCACCTGACAAGATTAAACCTCCGGATTCTTATCGTACATGTAGTGAGGACAAATGAATTTTGCTCTGCATTAATAATATAGGCCTTTTGCGTCTAGTGAAAGTAGTGAACGTTTTATTTGGAGGTCCATTGTATATATGTTTAAATTTTGTATTCTTCCTAATTTTGTTATTTGAACATTGTAAAAAATTAAACAATAAAAGGATGTTCGAGGTGTCGCATCGAGTGGGGCCATCTTTGTATATCAAAAAGTATTCAAAGATAGACAACACTGTCGTGGGATCACTGTTATTGTGAATGTGAGAGATAACTCTAGTGTGAGGTCTGATGCAGTAATAACTTTTATTCACGAGAAATGTGGTATTGGGTCTCTATGCCCGTGTGCTGAAGTTTGGATAATTTATATGATATTACACAATATCTGTTGGAAGGAATAAAGGTTAGAAATAAAGTTTTTCAGTGTAATGAACTTGTACAATCAACAATAATTGTCAGTTTTCTCCATCTACAAGGTAACATTATAGGTAAAAAAATAACAAACAAACACGGAATGCAGTGGAAGTTGAAATATTATCGCCTGGGAATTTACGATTTTTTTCCAGACACGACCTTAGCGGTTAGTACTAGATGTAAGAGTGAAACACCCTCCAATATGTTTTTGTTCCCGTATACAAATATGGATTGTTAGCTTTGGTATTTTCAAGTCTGATTAATGCAAACATACCAAAAAACGTGACTTAGGCCTAGCTTATCAGCGTCAAGGAAAACAATGTCTTGTAGCTTGACAAGATTAATCAGTCGCCAGTGTCCCGGTGTCCATGTTATGATGAATTTGCCTCACTGAAATCAAAGATATAATATTTAGCTAATTGTATGAAGTTTATTTTAATTTCTAATTTTTGAATATGAATCTTTGGATATGAAATTAAGTGGTCTGTCTTCATTTCTTTTCATATCAACATTCATTCAGCATTATATAACCCAACACTGTGCCGCTTCTTAAATCTTTCACCAATAAAATACCGCTTTTCACAAACACAGAAATGCCAGACAAGAATGTGCTCATCATTATTGATCATTATTCGCTTTTGCAAAATATTCCCTTAAAAAAGAGAACCCTTAAGCAGCCAAATTCAAAGTGTAACAGTCGCCCGCATGGCGCAGTGGTTAGAGCGTCTGCTCTAGAGTCGCGGAGTAAGGAGTTGATCCTTACGTCGCGGGTTCGAATCCCACTGTGGGACGTGGAGACCGGTCCTTCGGATGAGACCGTATAAACCGAGGTCCCGTGTCGCAGAAGGTGCTGACACGAAAAAGATCCCTCACTGCTCAATGCCGTAAGTGCCGAGTATAGGACAAAATTTGCAGCTCTCCACCGGCAAGTGGTGGCGTCTCCATACGAGTGAAAATTTCTCGAGAGGGACGTTAAACAGCAAACAAACAAAGTGTAACAGCTTTTCAAGCAGATATACATCTTGCGCAGCTTCGTCCTAATATACGACGGGCAGTAAGTGCAAACTTTATGCATTCCTGTCTGATTGGTATTTATTAGATATAAATAGCAACTTAAGACTCGCACAGCACGAAAAAAGGAGGGCAGTAAAGTGTTTTGCTATAGTCATTCTTCCTTTAGATGCCCCCCCCCCATTTGTTGTACGGTAGCACATTGGCAATTTCCAGGATTTGGACAGTAAATTAGCTTTTTTGCTTGTCAGGTAAATTTTAGAAATTGCCTCCCCCCCCCCCCCCTTAAATTTTGAAACCGTTGCTACGGACTTTACCTTAAAACAAACTTCACTGAAAAATGAAAAGGGTACAATGTAAGTACGTGATTTAATCTTCTGTAAAGCTCATCTGATTTTACAGAACTTGACCACGTAAGCAACGCACATTATTTCCCTGTAAAATTCTAAAATTTAATTTATTTCTTACTTACATGAAAAATACAAACAAGAATAAAGGAACATTATCATTAAGAAATATTGCATAATGCTTTGAAAAAAAAGGACATGTTCCCTTGGTTAATCAATATAACATTGAAACAAAGCAGAGCAGGGTATTTATGTTATTTAGACAAGATGCATCTCATTATAAAAAAATATAGTCTTTTGTCTACATTTTGTATAACATCATATACAATATTTTTACTTTTTAAAAAACTTATCAAAACAAATCCCTAAATATTTAAAACTTCAGAACATTTGATAATATGTCCAATATACCGAATGTTCAAACTTTTTAACATTCTCATGTTTTCTTGGTGGACCAAATAAAATATATTCTGTCTTGCCTAAATAAAGCGACAATTTGGTATCAACTAACCATGAGGGAGTTTTTCTCCACAAACACTTCCCAGTCCTGTGCAATAAGGAAATAATCTACTTTTGCATATTAACACAAATCATCAGCATATAAAATTAATTTAAAGCATTCAGTAGTCAATGCTGACAGACATATCATTTACATTAAGTAAAGATAACAGAGGGCCTAAAATTAATTAAAAATAATAATTATTGAGTAAAGAAATTATGAAATGCTGTTGACTTAGTCTTGTTGCTATCTATAGCTACGAGGTAGATAAGATTTTAAACACATTTTATTTATGGGTCAACAGTATCAAAACCTTACATGTAAAACCAACATTACAATGCCTGTAAATAGACCTTTAGAGGTAATGCTTCTAATTAATTCTAACATATGTACTAAACAAATATCTGTCGCAAAAGTTATTTCTATAATTTGACTGTTATGAATACAACAATTGATCATTGATTCAAAAATTTTAGGGTGGAAAATGGGCAGATTTTTTTCAGAATCTTTGACATTTTACGTAGTCTACTGACGTGCGTATAATCAGCGACTCCAATTAATTTTTTACGACGGGATTTGACTCTCATCATTTAAAAGTCTTCTTGGACACGACCAGTAAACATTGAATGCATTTACAGTAGACGATATAGCAAAAAAAGAAAAAATCTTTCAAATATATTACTTCTTTATTATTAGAATCAGTACTTTTTTTACATTAAGGTTTCTGTCGCCCGCGTGGGGCGGTGGTTAGAGCGTTCGCTCTACATTCGCGGAGTAAGGAGTTGATCCTTACGTCGCGGGTACGAATCCAAATGTTGGACGTGGAGACCGGTCCTTCGGATGAGACCGTATAAACCGAGGTCCCGTGTCGCAGTAGGTGCCGCCACGAAAAAGATCCCTCACTGACAATGGCGCTAAGCGCCGAGTATAGGACGAAATTTGTAGCTCTTCACCGGCAAGTGGTGGCGTCTCCGTATGAGTGAAAAATTCCTGAGAGGGACGTTAAACACCAAACAAACAAAACAAAACATTTAGGTTTCTTATTTCTTTTTACATAAACGTTTTAGACATAGTTTGAGGTAAAATCTTTGTGTTTTTGTATTTTTATCTAAAAAGAACTGTCTGAAGATTCTTGATGTGCCGCTAAATATATATGAAGAATTAAGTATCTTGCTTACTAGTATTGCCGTTATAGTAGTTAAAAAATTAAAATAGTCTGCTATAGCCATTCCATCATGGTGTATAATACAATCATAATATTTTCACTGACTTTTGTTTATGTTTGTATTCAATGTAAAATTATGTATTTATTTGGTGGAAACACCCCTAGAGACCAGGAAAGCACATTAATCAACAGGAAATGAAGACAAAAATTTAGTTCATTAATTCATAAGTGGAATCAAAGAATTAAGATGTACAAGTACAATTTTGGAGACGTTTTTTAGTACAAGTCCATGTAAAAATCAATTAAAAGGTGATCAATACACTGTAGTCCACACATACAGTACCAACCAGACCCAACCTGACACAAAGCAGTCCAAGAGCAATCCCGGGGACTGCTTTCTGGGACTGCTAAAGCAGTCTCAGAAAGCAGTCCCACAGCGGTCCAAGAGCAGTCCCAGCGGTCCCAGAAAGCAGTCCCAGTGGGCGGAGTTAATTAATTTAATGGGCGGAGCTTACTCAGAAATGAGATTACCAAAAAACAATGTAACTATAAAAGGCAGTTGAAATTGATGATCCATTTCTTTCTGAGCAGTATCAATTCTCATACGACAGTCATTTTTTAACTGTTAAGAAAATCACACAACACGTATAGAAACAAATAATAAACATTGAACAAAGAAGACGTTCTCACCTATAAATAACATGAATATTTAAACACAGTTTTGTGGTATATTAATTTTTCACCAAAATAAATCAATTTTTAAATTACTGTGATTGATATTGGTTTCCATATTTATTTATATTTTATTATTTTTTTTTTTATAGATAATTAAGCTTGAGTTATTTTTTTTCTATCAAAACTAGCTTTAAATAGGCCTTATAATTATACAGCAAGGCCGATTTCCATGCTATACTCTGAATGCAGTTTTCTTAAGTACTGGAGCTTTTGAAAAATTCTTTGTGTATTATATTTCAGTCATGATTATTTTCACTGACTTGCCAATTTAATTGTCGTTAAATTATCTGTGTAACAGAAAACAATAATACTTTTATTATATAAACGTTTGACTGTACATCTGTAAATCACGCGAATGGAACCCTCAGATTATGTTCAAAATTAATTAATCCCAAAATAAATTTATACACATTTATTGAAACGAAGATTTTTTGCAGTACATAGATTGAAATTAGTGTCATTGTTGACCAGCATGTTCAGTGATGTGTAACACTGATACCCAAATAACATGCATTGACATTCTGCTAATCATGCCCGAAGGCGATTGAAACTTCAGGTGTTGACACCATTTTATACATTTGTATTGCTTTTTATTAATCTGCCAGGAAAACACAAACAAAACAAATAAAAAATAAGTCACAATTCCCAATATTTTAAAATGTTAATAAATTTACTCTTTTAATTACTTGTTTATAAATCAAAAACAAATTCATAAATAAATCCCCCAATAATTGTTCACAAATATAATTTTTTAAATGACTGAAGAATGGTAGAATAATTTTATTTCATGGTCATTTAATAAATTATTAGGTTTTATTTGAGGGCGGTAAAAATAGCATGGAATGCTCTTTTTTAGCATGCATATGGTTTTAGCTTTTTCAATTTAAAAACAATCCAGTACAGTACGTCCCTCTGAATGTCTTATTGTAATGACAAGTTTGTTTGTTTTTAAATAGTGCTAATGCAAACTTTGAGTACATTCCGTAACTTGACAGCATTAATTAATTAAATAGGCCTCGATATTTTTTTTTCAAACACCTGTATTAAAGTTTTAATTAGCATTAATTAATTAAATAGGCCTAGATATTTTTTTTTTTTCAAACACCTGAATTAAAGTTTAATTTAAAGGATAAAAGTCATCTCCTGACTTCCCTTTTGACTACTTTCATTTTTAAAAATTAATTCTAGACTACAATTGTGTAAATTTACAGCCCCTGAAGACAATTAGTAATTACATGTATATCTATCTCTACTTATTAAAATGTTGTAAAACATCCTTGTTTTTTTTTTTATTCTTTATCTTAAACACCTCTCTGCTGAAAGTAAACAAAACAACAACAGGGAGCCTGCAAATTCAGAATACACAAGGGGCGGAGCTATCATGTCACTCAGAACCTTTTTCATGCATGAGTGAACAAAGCAGTCCCAGAAAGCAGTCCCAGGGACTGCTGGGACTGCTGGGTCTGCTTTCTAGAGCAGTCCCACAGCAGTCCCAGAGCAGTCCCACAGCGGTCCCAGAGCAGTCCCACAGAGTCCCAGAGCGGTCCCAAAGCAGTCCCGGGGACTGCTTTCTGGGACTGCTTAGGTGTCAGGTTGGGTCTGGTTGGTACTGTAGATTTCTCTTGCACTATGATCCATGTATGTAAAATTAAAAATGTCTTGGATCATGGTTTCTTTAGAAACCTGGCCAAAGAAATTTCCCTAGCAACCAGTCATTTTTTCAATCTGAATGGACAAGAAATCACTTATCTTTAAAGCTTAAAATTAAATTTAAATACTTTATCAATTACCGGTATTCATTTTTACTGGTATAATAAAGGTAAACATTTTAAGTATTTAAAAGAAACAAGACATTGATATTAAAGTTAAAGCTCTCTGATAAACATTTGAATGTATACATGTTTTTGTATTTCTGCTGATTCAGCATGATTCTTGACTTTGACAACATTCAATGTCAATTTAAAACTAATACCAAGCTTATATAGCGGTTGTGTATATTTCACATAAAAGGAGAGGAAGGAATCTCTCTTTCAGAATTTAACTTCAAAAGCCCCCTTTTTTTTTTTTTAGAAATAAATCAATAATCAACAATTATTTATCTCCATGGAAACAACAGATTTTCCATAGCAACAAAGGCAAAAAGTTATTTTTAGCGTCTTTTATACTGTTATAATAGATACGGATAGGTTTTCTTAAAAATGCAATTTGGCCAAAACTGTCAATTTAATATGGGTCTGATAAAGTATTTTTTGTTCTTAATTAACCCATGGCAACAATTTTAAACACTTAACAACTACTTTTCTAACATCTATACCCTTTTACATTCAGGCATTATTTGGGCTGATTTTTGGGGGCTGAAATGAGATTTTCAACAAATATTATGTATCAATCATTTGTATGGATGTCAATATTACATAATCAAATAATACTTGGGTTGTCAAAACAAGATGTTGCTCAATGGCGTGAGAGCTAACTATTTGTGACCAAAATATTTGAAAATTTGGCTCCCATTATTCATTTCTTTGGCTGACATTGAAATAGTCAAAACCACTTTGTTACTCAGGATACGTTAACATTCATAATATCAGAAAAATTATATTTTTACGGTTACCATGGATATACTCTGAAGTTAATGTTGCTTAGCAACTACATCATATAATAAGTTTTTGAAATTTTCTAATGTGTGGGGAAAATGTAATTAATCATTCAAAAATTATTATTTCAAAAATACTACAGCATTACATTCTAGACATATTTTAGTGGTACATGAAAATGCTTGAAGCTATCATTAAAACAGCACCTTAAAGGCCAAAGTCTTGCGATTTGAAAAGAAATTGAAGGTAATTGGTTTTTTGATTGTAGTTTTCAGTCACTTAATAAATTTTATTTTTATTTTCTTGTATTATTTACAAGACAAGTGTTATGTTGGATGCACTAATTGGCCGCTCCATTTGAAAACAAATTAATATCTTCAATAATTTTCCATATGTAAGAGTGGTATCCATTGTAAAGGGTGCAGTAAAAATATGGATGACTGAAGTTCTAACATATAAATCAACCAAATGTGTAAATTTGAAGCATTTTGTTCCTTCCACGACAAGAAAAAGTCCCCAATAAATTTTGTATCTTCACACTTTTCTGTACAGTTTTTTTTAAATCGAATATTGTATAATTTGCAAAGTTTAATTTAAATATGTTATAAAATTTGAATTGAAATAAATAATTTTGAAGTAAGAGGCGAGGTTCTGACCAAAGTTTTCTCAAAAGCTGACGGATGACAAACCTTAAATTTAAATAAAACTGATTAATTGATTGAGTTGTTGTCGCACATGATATTACAAGATATCCCTGATATTAGACATCAACATATACTCAGACCTTTACTAGGCACTAATAGTGCTTTTCAGCAATGAAGGTGCTTTATAGTGCCAAACCCTGCTATATTATCAGTTTTTTAAGGTCCGCAACTTTTATCCTTCAGTGCCTCATATATTTTGCATTACAACTGTTTAAAAAATACATGTCTTATGATTTATCGAATGTATATACTGCATATTTGTCCATGGGTTATGCTTGATTGAAAGTATCAGGTATTTTAAAATGGTAAAAGAAGTTGGGGTCAGTGATGTAAATTTTAAGATATTGGTGAATGCTTCATACAGTTGGCATGATTGTAATACGTATTGACACATCTATCAAAATTGTGAAATTCATGACTCATGGTTCAGGGGTAATGGGGTTAGGAAGGACTCTGATGACATACAGTGAAATGTATTAATTATTTTAAAATCTTCTTCTTTCCCTTTTATATGTAGTAGATGAACTAGATTTATGGTTATGATGAGCAAGAGTTCTTCGTCCAAAATTGTGAAGTTTGAGGCCTCAGGGTAGGAGGTTCTGTGCGAGAGGGGGATGTTTGATTAAATGGTGAAAATGTATTATTTCTTTTAATTTTTTTCTCTTCTTCTAGGTATTGGTAAAGTAAAATTGATGTATACATGTAGTTATGATTAGAAAGGATACATCTTTCAAAATTGGGAATGTCATGGCCACTATGTATTTTGGAGATCAGGTCTTCCAACAATCTATTGGAATTCCCAAAGGCACCAATTGCGCTCCCTTAGCAGACCTTTTTGTTTTCATATGAAGCAGAATTTATTCCAGAACTTCTTCATAAGAAGAAGAAAACACTTGCTGTGGCCGTCAACTCTACATTTCGATATATCGTCGACGTATTATCAATTAACAATAACTACTTTCATTTATATGTCGACTCGATATATCCCAGTGAGCTTGAAATAAAAGATACGACAGATTCTGACACATTTGTTTCTTATCTAGATTTTTACTAGAAAAAGGCGTTAATGGTAACTTAACAAGAAAGCTTTCTGATAAACGCAATGACTTCAATTTTTCAATCATCAACTTCCCTTACTTATGTAGCAATATGCCCTTATTACTTCCATATGGGGTTTATGTCTCTCAATTGATTCGATACCCAAGAGCATGCTCTACGTATGAACAATTCTAAAACTAGGCAAGCTATTGACAAACAGGTTGATGAAACAAGGATATCAACAGTCTCGTTTGAAGTCAACATTTCGGAAGTTTAACGGTCGATACAATGACCTTTCAAAGCACATTCAACCTATCATCGAGTCAATTGCTGACTGATGTTTTCCATACCAATTTTAGGCTGAACTGTTTACGGATTTTTCCGGATTTTTTTTTCGATCATGACAAGGAGCCTCTAAATTTTGAAGTCCGTGTTTGCTCTGCTCCAAATTTGTATCGCTTCATTGGACTTTTGAGATTGAATACTGTTCGTTATCTTCATATTTCACTCTAGGTCAGGGGCTATTGTGTTAGGGCGTTGTTCTATTGATGATTTAGTGAAAATGCATTAATTCCTTGAAACTTTTCCTCTCTGTTCCTAGATATTTAGCAGATTCTCATGGTTATGATGAGCGTGAGTGCCTCTTCAAAAATTTTGAAATTTGTGATGCCAATTCTGGACCACTTGGTCAAGCACTCTGGTACTGGACAGTGTTCTTTTTTGTATTCTACTGAGAGAACGTATTTCCCTTTTTATTCATCTTTAATAATTAGTCACAGTAAATAATGCTATTAAAAAATCATTCAAATAAGAGAGTTATCCACGAGTTTATACAACATATAATACAAAAAGTACTTCCATAGATTTTAATGGTCAAATAGACTTGTAGATAATAGATAAATGAAAAGGAGACAATTATACTTTATCTCTGTATATTAGATGTTTTTCAAACTTCAAGAAAGTCCAGTATATAAGAGTACTAGATGGGCCTACTAATAGCGCTTAAGCACTATCGCTTTGTTCAGTCTGCATGGTGATTGTGACAAATTAGGGCAAGTAAGACAAGTACATAGGTTTACTTTAAGATCTGTTATCTGTTACTGAATACTAGACTAATTATTTTGTTGACCTTTTATCATCCTTTTTCTCTTTCCATTTTGGAACACAGCTTTATCTATCAATTGATTTTGTTTTATGTCATACTTCTATGGATCAGTTTTGTATTATAATGCGCTCCTTGGGTCTCTTGTTTCTCAAGTCGTTTGATGTATTTTAAAAATGACAACCATAGTTGTGTCTTTTTATTACACATTTCTTAGTGGTTTTTATTCGTATATTTTTTTGAGTGTTTAACATCCGAAGAGTTATCGTACTTATGCTCTAAAAATAACTGCTGTTCAGGCATCTCAACTGTTTGGTTGTCCTAAAAAAACTCTAAGTTAAATTAATTCCACTATTCTCTCTATAGGCATTTAAGAATTTTAAATCTAATTACACGACAATCAATATATAATAATTTCAGCAGCTTCAATTACAGATACTTATGCATTTACGTAGTTGGCAATGCAACAATACAGTGTTACATGGAGAGGAGTTTTTATTGAGCGTGTTCTACTTCCGTCACTTGGCATAACCGAAAACATTATCATGATCATTATCTTGAAAAAAAAATACTTCTAACCATGTTTATGTCAACACTTTTGAAACTCTTGCTGTGAAACTATTAAAGGAGCTTGTCATGTCATTGTTTAAGAATATGGCTGAAGAAATTCTATTTATACAAGAGCTTTCAGATGCACTAGGTTTCTTTAATGGCAAAATTGCTTCATCTTTATGACAAACTTCAGGGTTTTTGGATGACCAAATTCCTGATACATGTAAGCATAACTTTTCATCTGTGTTTTTCAGAAATTATTTCAATAGACTTACCTTCATGGAAAAAATGATGTACTGGTCTGAATATTTTTCACATTGGTAGAAAAGGATTGTGATCGTTTTAAGGTTGATATAGAGGAATAGTATAGTTTAAGTTGTTTCAGGATATGCATGTATTTCCAAACATTTAATACCGAAATGTTTCCTAAAAATATTTTGAAAGAAATACTATTTTGATTTGTATATTAAGACTGCATCACCGCTGCTCTTCACGTAAATTTAACATAAACAATCTGACATAAATTTTGAAATCTGGGTCTCGGAGCATTAATGAATTTTCCAAGTTCCAAATTACAAATTACAAAAATACCCGATGTACTGTTCGGCAGTAAATTATACGTCAAAGAATTGAATGTATATTTGTAATACATTTACATATACCTATAATTTTCATTTTCATGCTTCGTGATCAGGAGGCCCGGGTTCGATACTTGTTCCCGGCGCAGCTTCAAAACCAAAACGTAAAGATAGGAAATGACTGTTCCTTCCCTGCCGCCCGGCTGTACAGGTTAAAATTACGGGTCTTTCGGATGAGACCTTATAGACCGAGGTTCCGTGTTTCAGTAGGTGTTGTCACGATAAAGAGCCCTCGCTGCTCAAAAGACACGAATGTCGAGTATATGTCTAAGTTAAAAGCGCTTCACTGGTATATGGTGACGTCTCTACCTGAGCGAAAAATTCAAATTGGATGTACAACAAACAATCAATAAATCAATCAATCAGGCATTAATATACCCGGTGGTTATTGTTAAATTTATAGAGTTTTTAAGCCAGTCAAAAAGCGGAGAGCAAGGTGAAAATAGGAAAAAAAATATGATTCTTTTTCTTTGTTTCATCTCATTTATATATATTGTACGTCTTGAGTTTGTTTATTAATATATCTGATCTTTTCTCGAGAGGTGTTGCTATTTATTTGGCAGTGAACTACTTAGTATTTAAAATGTAAACGTGTGTTTTGTAATTTTACTAAACATATTCTTTGTACCTGTATGTCTTATTTATTGTATAAAATAACCACTGTTTTTGGTGACCTCAACTGAAAGCTCGTAAGATGATTTGATCATGTCTTGTCATGTATCAATCGTTCTGTAAACTTTTCACATTTTCGACCTCTAGCCAAGAATCCGTAGGCCAGAAAATAAAATGTGCTTGAACATTTCATTGCATAATTTAGATAAAAGTCTATTCAAAACATGACCTCGATGTATGGTTGGGCAAAAATGCGCCGTCAAGGTTTTTCATTTGAATGTATAAGGAAAACAAATGAAAAACTTCTCACGAACCGTTACACAGAAGAGTTGAAATTTATTAGAAAGCTTTATTACTTGGGGTAGATTTAAATTTCAGTGTAGTTACATTAGAATATATAGGAAAACATCTTTTTAAAAGTCTTCTAAGAAAAGTCATGATAATTGTATTGATAAGGAAGCATCGTCAAGCAGTGTGTATTCAAGTTTGTTCAATCATGACCCCCATGAGCGGGGAGGGCTCACAATTGAAGATCAGGCTTTTCAGTGGAATGTTTAGGAAAAATCTTACTATTTGTTATTTTCATCTTTTACACTTCTTAAGAACAACAAATGAATACATCATAGTGTGTGGGAGCACCTTCAGGTTGTGTGGCTTCAAGTTTGTTTAAATTATGAATCAAAGATGTACGCTGAGGCCACAATGGACGATAAAAGTCTTACAAATAAAGTCTTCTTCTTAGTTGCATATAGATATGGAAGAAGGTAATAAAGAGCACAGCTCTTTTACATTTTTCAATCTCAGAATTGCTTAGCCTTTACTTCTCATAACTACTCAATTACGACGACACTGCATTACGAAAAGACAGAGGCAAAAGAAAAATCATAGAAAAAATTTTAAGCAGAATATTCAAATATGAAGGTTAAGATCAAGGTCAACATTAAATCGTCATTGCAGTCATATTTGTTTATTATCTTTTATCAGGTATCTCATCTCCTTCTTCATGTTACGTCATATGTTTTTGTAAAAATATTTATGATTCCTATATCGATGTATATTTCAATCAAATATAGCAATTGCTTTCAAAACAGCTACGTTAAAAATATGGTTTAGAAAAACAGTCTTAAATATATATATTTTTCTGTAATTACCATACGCTAAGCCATTCTTTCAAAGAAAGTGCAAAGTGAACTAAGTCTTACTTACGTTTATACACTTTATTATTTCACATTATCAAACATTAACTTAAAATCAACAATTTATACCTATTTTTGAAGATGATAGTTATTTGAAACTGCGGATATTATTTTTTTTAACCAGTTTTAGAAGTCATAACTAATTCTTCTTACCAGTTATATTATACGTCCGAAACCTTTAAAATAAGGTTGCAACCTATACATTTTCTGTTTTTATAATAAAGATTTAATTATGTTATGTGGAATTTAATGCCCATCTTCTACTCAAAATAAGTGTGAAGGTAGGAAATGTTTTACACTGAATAATAAGCGCAAAAACTATATTGGATTAAAAAGGCTAAAAATGTTCAGTTGTATTTTTCATATTTTACGAAGCAAGCACAAAAACGGATAAGTATTTTCAATATATATTTTAATTAGACCCTTTTTTTTTTCAGATGAGTGCACTACTTTTTGACCAATTTACAAACTTCAAACTGGAATCGCCGATCCCTGAAAAGAAACGTTTTACATGAAAAAAACTATACATGTATATGGTGTAAGTATATTCTATTCTCAAAGTGTGATGCAAAACATCTTTACATAAAGACATAGTAAAAACACAACTATTCTGCTTATCATAGAGTGCAGAATGGATGGAAAATGTCTATATCATAATTAGTTTACGCTCACTCATAATGATTGTGATGGACACTGTTGACACCACGCAGAACATGACCCTTTGGTACGAAATATACAACAGGTTGGTCATAATTATTCACCCATCCTGTCCAACGACACTCTTTGTATTGATAATCTGCAAAGAAGAAGCATCGGAAATGTATAATACGAATCCTATAATGAACCAACATAATGTCATGGACTGTCATGTAGACACAACACGATTTTCCAGTTTGAAAATGTACACTGTAGGAACAAAGAACATTAAAGCTTCAAAACTTAAAAAAGAATATTTTCAATTGTTCTGGCAAATATAACGGATCGCATTTCTCTGTGAAAATGTGGTTAACTTTGAATAAAAACATATGTTTATTTCTAGTGCAGTGTAATTCTTTTCTGATGGGTATTTAACGTACTTAAACTTCGGGGGCCGCAGCAACGGAATCTATGGCGTCTATCTTCATAAGCATTGTGGTGATAGCTTGCCATACCGTTGATGTACCCTGCACCCGGACACCGGTAGTGGACTGCGTGGTCAAAGTCGTTGACGTATCCTAAAAGTTGTATAAGATGAGAATGATGAAGATAACAAACAATAATCAATCTCAAAAATATTGTTAACAATACGAATCCTGAACAAGGCAGAAACACGGGCCCCTGGAAACACCAAGGGTTGCAGGTGTCCAGGAGGAGTATATCTTTGAATTAAAGAAACTGTGATCCAATTCAAAATCCGTTAAACCAATAAAATCTCAGATCCAGTTGTTGAATCAGGTACCATTGAAGTGCAATCACACAATGATATACCAATAAGCATGGAAAACGTCAGGCATCGTCGACCTAACGACAGATTGTATATGCAGACAAGTTCAACACAACGCCATATCATTTCATTTTCAAATTTATCATACACAGAGTATGTTCTTGGTAATTGAATCATTTGCAACATTAATATTTACTCATATTCACAAGGTGATTAGTCAAACATGAAAAAGACCTTGATACTTAGTCAGAATGTTTTAAAAGCATCAAATTGATGTTAAAATCTCGCATGAATGGGCAGTATGCAATTGAGGTGAAGTATGAATACCATCTATCTTCTGTTTTTATGAATTCAAAGTAAAAAAAAGAATTAGATAGATTACATGATCAATAGGTCATTGCCCCAGCTGACACAGCGGGTAACAACATAGTTTCTGTTTTGAAGGTTCATTATTTTAAATGTTTTTTTTTAGAGGAACTTGGATTAAATTCAATTCTGTAAATGTTAATCCAACCTTTACTCATAGTTCTTTTTCTCAGGAGGAGATTTTTCAAAATCATATGTCAGTTTTAAATATTTTTGATGTTCCCAACATTCAGACTGAATTTTAATTACCATACCTATACTGAATTCCTGAACTCAAAAAAATACATAACAGGTTCCAGTTAATGTTCTGTCAAGCATTTTTCTTTACTCCTCACTAAAATATTAACATTAGTGAAGGAGAAACTTCAAAAGTGCTGTACGACACATATTCGAGAAGTGGTGAAATCTCTATCAGGATGATTCATTTACTCTCTCTCTCTCTCTCTCTCTCTCTCTCTCTCTCTCTCTCTCTCTTATAACAGGTCAGGGGGTTTTTTAGAACACTTTTCGTGAAGGGAAGAAGAAACTCAAGTTTTGCCGCACTTCTGATAATCATATACACTGTGAAAATACTATTTTGATATTCTTTCAAACTGTGCCAGAATGTCGATTTTATTAAATAAATAAAATACAGTATTTCACTGTTGAAAATGTAATAAATAAGTGTATACAATTTAACATGCTTCACAGTCATTAATTGATCTTATCATTGATATGGTATTCTTGATACAATAATTAGTGTAAGATGAATATAAGTATTAACGTTCAAGGAAATTCGACTAAAAACATTAATTCCTTTCTAACGTGTATCAATTTTACATGAAACTCATGAATAATATAAAATGTTTACCTGTCCAATGACAGTTTATATCCTTCTCTTGTTTTAGAGCTGTACCACAATGGAGTTCGTATCTTCTGTCTTCGTAATGGTTGTGGTGAAATGATACTATTGCATCAATAAACTCAGTTGGGGATCGACAACTGAAGTTTAGAGCACCATCCCATTTATTTTTGAAACTTAAAACATCTTTAAAAGCCAGGACCAAACACATAGAAAATAAAATCATTTGATGTATTTCTCTTAGATCTACCATCTGAAAATTAAGATTTTTTATATGTTACATATATAAATATAAAATAAAATGTGTATACATAGAATATAGACTAAACCTTTCAATTGTTTGAAAGAATATAAAAAACGTACCTCTGTCTCAAAATTGCAAAGCTTATAAAGTCCATCTAAATAATAGTTTTTCCAGATTTATATACATGTACACTTTTAACGACCAACGCAGATATTGAAGATAAGCCAAGTAGAAGTGTTTGACAAATAAAGTTATGGTGGAAAACAATTGTAAGTGCTATTAGTATCCTTCATAATTTTATTTCCATGACAAAAGATCAATATCGAGGAACGACATCTTGCTTTATAGTATTCAGAAACACACTGATATAACAGTGTTCAATATTTTCTTTAAAAACGAAGATGTATGTATATTATTTGTAAAAGAAATCATCTAATCAAATCTTGATCTCAATTAGTATTGAACAGTATTACAGACCAACAGTCCAATGTGAATATGTCGACTACATTTAAATTACGGTCTTGAACGTGAATGATTTTAAAAAAACATTATATTCGTTGGAGTTTTAAAAAATAAATCTACAAGCTATATAATAAAAATCACATTTACGAAATCATGTGTCCGTTTTAGATAATTTTAATATTCCCAACAATCAAATTGAATTTACCATACCTCTCCTGGATTCCAAAACTCCATAGAAATCCTTACAAACGAAGATACATAGCGGGTTCCAGTAAATGTTCTACCAAGCCTCTTTCTTTACTCCTCACCAAAACATTTACAGCAGTGAAGGAGAAAGTTCAGGTCAACAGTATATTTGAGAAATGGTTTAAATCAGATCCTGATACTTAAAAACTCAAAAGAACTTTAAAAAAAAAATAGAAATCATAAAATTTTCGAAAAACAATAACAAAAACGCTTTATACAACCATTCCCTAACCCTAAATTAAAGTTCAAGCGTTTGTCATAAACAGTTGCTTTTTCAAAAAAAAAAATGAAACTTGTAAATATACCGACCTTTTCAATGTTCATTTGAAAATAATTTTGTTAAAACATTCTGATTGTATACACAAGTACTCTGCTGTTGATATTACAATGGAAGAGTTTTTGATTGACAATATCTACGTTGTTTTTGGAGTTCAGGTCTTGAACAATCAGTTAGAATTATCATGTGTACCAATTAATAGCGTCCTATTTTTGTATTCATATAAATTTGAATATACAATTTGTTCAAAAAACTCCTACATGAAAAAAAAAAACTCTTGCTGTGGCCTACAGCTCCACATAGGTAAATTGACGACATATCAATTTTCATTCATTTGTCGACTCGATATTTCCCAGTGAGCTTGGAATAAAAGATACCTCAATTTTGGACACATCTGTTTTATAATTGGATGAAATGTGGAGATAAAGAACAGTACACAAGCTCAAGTCCATATTGTACTAGAAAAGGACTTCAATGGTAACGCAACAAGAAACGTGATGACTTCAATTTTTCAATTGTCAACTTTCCTCACTTATGTAGCCATTTACCCTTCCAGCTGATTCTATACACAAGAGCATGCCCTACGTACGAACGATTTCGATTCGAGGCAGACTTTTGGCAAAGAGGTTGGTTAAACAGGGGTGTCGGCAGTCTCGTTTGGCGTCATCATTTTGCAAGTTTTGTGGTTTATACAGTGGCCTTGTGAGCGACTACAACCAATCATTAAGTCAAATGGCTGGCTTTGGCTGACTTGGCCTTGTGAGTGACTACAACCAATCATTAAGTCAAATGCCTGGCTTTGGTTGACTTGCTTTATATCAATTGTTAGACCTTTGTTTGAATTCCGAACGGATAGTTCCTTCTACCTGATCAATACATAGGGCTCATGGCGGGTGTGATCGGTCAACAGGGGCTGCTTTCTCCTCCTATGCACCTAATCCTATCTCTGAAATTCCCATATTTGTATTGTGTATTGATTTTTGGGTGTCGATCACTGTTCGTTATCTTTGTACTTACATACTGACTGACGACATTAATGCTGATAGTTAGGCCATTATATACACACTAAATTGTCTGCTGGTTTTCCGTTTTTCCTGATCATGGAGGCGCTCGGCAGTTGTGTCAGGTTTGCCAGGGGTGCTAGCTCCTCCATGGCGCCTGATCCCTACTCTTATGTGTTTGGAGGCCCCTGTTTGCTCTTCTCCCGATTTGTGTTGTTTGAATGAACTCTGAGCTTGAATACTGTTCGTTATCTCCACGTTTCATTGATATCAATAAAAACTTGGAATGTGATAATACATGAGGCAACCCTTCGAGAACCATCGAGCATGAAAAGCAATTTACGTTTATCCCAAGATAATTTGGTGTTAAATTGAATGCATGAGCACAAATAGCTTAAAACATTTTTTCCGAGACAAAAGTTTTCCCTTACAGCCTCTCCCTTTTCTTTTTAATGTGCACGAGTTAAATGGATCCTTAATTCGTCTCAGATAAGTAAGTTAACTGATAAATCTTGAAACATATATTTATTTGATGGCTAGAAGTTCATATAATACTTCCAAAGTTCAACAAATAGAATATATATAACAAATGCCTAGGTAAAGACATGTTCTAAATAGTTACTTTCTAGATAGTCACGCGGTATGTACATGTATACTTTGACAAAAACTGTACAAAACTGTTCCGACTAATTGTTTTTAGTGTTAATAGAGGGCGTTACTTTTATTCAAATGAGATTAAACTAATAGGTATCTTCATGTAAAAGATAGGAAACCTTATCTAAGGGCGTTTAAAGAAGATAAATTTCAAAATAACAGCATCTATATAATATGATATAGATGTCCTTTTCTTATTTTGAAATTTTTTGCTCGAGTTCGGCGTACACAATAGTGTTCGATATATGCATTTTTTTTTTTACATGCGCGAAAAAGAAAGGTGGCATAAATTTTAAGCTCTTGAGATTTTCAAAAAATAATCACAATCCTGCTTTAATTTTTTTTAAACCCATCCCTCCCTTCCGCTCTCCTCCAACGCTCTTTTGTTATATAATAGGTATTGCTCTTGGTTCTTTTTGCTTGTTTGTTTCAGAACACCAGATATCCTACAATTAAAATATTGTCGTTGGATCTTTGATGGAAGGGAATGAAGTCCAAAGCAACACATCTGAACCCAAGGCATTTTCGACAATCCATTCAATTGATATGTCAAGTTTGTACATGTGACTGTGTATGATATTTTGAAGACATTGAACTGTGAACATTAGCTTGATATTTTTTATTTCTCAAAGTCCAATCAAAAATACAAATTGTGAGTACAGCAAACATGAACCTAGCTCAGAAAATAGAGGTGGGGTCAGCTGCAACGTAGGGGTGTACATCAAATAATCAAATGTTTTATAAAGGATAACAAAAAAATGCAGCTTGTAAGACTGTATTATCTCAAGTCCCCATTTTAAAAGAACAAAATTATTCCTCAAATCAATATCAACTACAGTGTAACAGCTTTAGATTAAACCAAGTTAACACCATAAAATATATTTCCTAAGTACTCCCTTTTCATACCGGTATAAATTTATCACCTCTTTCTTATTATATCTAAGGATATCTGTTTCATTATTTGTATTGATTGAACTCTAATTTATAATTTATTACAACACTCTGAAAACAGATGTGCATATCAAGGAGATATGTTTACTCTTTGTGAGGTATTATCATCTGTTACTCGACTTTCAAGTGTATATCAAGTATACTGATAAAATTTTTGGTCACTCGGTGTTATCGAATTCATTCAGAACGTAACAGGTTTTTTTTTGTTTTTGTAAATTAAATTCGTCACTCTATTCTTTATAATTATTTACTTTTGATGTGATCTGATCGTGACTATGCAAACAAGGTCAGGTATTGGTTGACCGAGGCGGAAGGCCGAGGTTAACCATACCATACAAGGTCTGTACAGGCACGAGTAGACCAAATTAAGAAGTCAATCACCGTTTTATTAAATAATCAGGAATTTTACAACATTTTCAAACTTAATATCTTGTCTCCAATAAATATCAACACTCATAAAATAGTTTAAGGTGAAACAATACATAGTTACATTTTCACAATTTAACAACTGTTTTAACGAGGTTTGTCCCTGAGCTTTTGAGCAGATTTTTGTCTTGACTTCTATTTAAAAAAATTCTGCATGATGTTTTAGTTCTACAATAAATTTGGACTGTACAATGCTAATTATGTTCCCCAAACGAAGTTTGGGAACATATTGTTTTTACTCTGTTTCTTATTATTATTATTATTATTATTATTATTCTTTTTTTCTACTTTCTTCTCCGGTACTTTTTTGTCCGGGAGTGTTCTTATAGAACCACTCATCCGATTGACATGAAACCTTTTTAGGGTTAATAGGCATGTTGTGTAGGTGTTCGGAACGAAGGTCATTTTGCGCGCACGTGCATGCACTTGCGCGCGCGTGCAATGAGTGAAATGACTGATATACTTGATGAAGCCGTAACTTTTATATTTCTTGATGAATTGTTTTGAAACTCAAAATATAATGATATATTAGAATTCTAGACAAGATGACATGGTCAAATTAGCGTGAACTCACGCGCATGCACGTGCGCTCTTCTCTGATTGGCTGATACAAAAATCTCAATAATTTCCTTGTCTTTTGACAAAATGCTTTGAAATTTAGAATATAAGTAGATATTATAAGGTGCTACAACATGTTATATAGGAAATTTCTTGAAAACACGCGCATCCAGGTGTGGTACAATCTGATTGGTTGAAACTTTAAATGTCTATAACTCCCTTGGTTTTCAACAAAACAGGATGAAATTTACGACATAGATAGGCACATGGAGCTCCTACATTATGATACTATCAAAATTGAATGCAAGGCCATGCATGCGCGTATGCTGAATTCTGATAGGCTAATACTTAAAGGGTTACATCTCTCTTATTTTTCAATGAGATTCTTTAATATTTAACACAAATTCATGGATTGTGAGACACTATAAGAAAATTAATGTGAAAAATGTAGAAAACATCTGCAAGCACATGCGCTGAAATTTGATTGGCTAATACCCATATGGCTATATCGGAGTAGTTTTCCAATGAAATACCCTTAAAAATAAAGTGTCCATCTATATTACAAAAGTATTGTCTAATTTATTGAAGCTTGTAGGGAATGGGGCATCATAAGGGATTGGGGAGCCGTTTGGGGAACATCTGTAACGGTTCCCGTTACAATTAGCACTAGTTAAACTATATTCAATTAAACCCCCATAATCAAATTCCATACCGAAAGCATTAAGAGAGGAACTATAGTTTGTGGCGGAGGTTTTTTTTAGAAGAAAATGATCAATTTTTCTCTTTTGAAATATTTACAGTATTGTTAAGTTTGGATTACTCTTTTTACATGCAGCCTGCACGCAGAGTTATTTTGTGCAGTGAAATGTTTTATGCTGGTCCTAAATGATATATTAAATTAACCCTCATGAATTCCATTATCATATTGGACAGATAAAGCAAATATATTGTAAAAGTCCTGGGAAAAAATAGCCCACTTTAGGCCCAAAATTAACACGATTTTAATTTATATCTAAAACTAAACATCACAGACTCCCATTTTTAATTTTCTTTTCTGAATATACAAGATAATTTTAATCATTCTGCTTAAATTCAGAAAAAAAAGTCATTACTTTCAAATGAATTTATTGCTTGTTAAATTTTTAATGCCAGAAAAATGACATTTTTTGAGTGCAAAAGGTCAAATATTGACTATGTGACGTAATTTGAAATTTTTTTGTTGTAACAAATTTAAAAGAGACTATTCAAGATGAAAAAAGACTGTGTTTGTTCCCATAATTTATTTGGGTAAAAAATATTAGAGGAAAAACTTTGAAACATTTATTTATGTGTTAGACGTAATTAGTGCAAAAAAGTCATATTAAATGCTCCGTAGCGCCAGAAGAAGCGCATTGACCCCCATTTTCGGTTTTAATTTAAAATTAAGCTATATGTATGGATTTCAAAAATATACTTGATAAAAAATTCTCAATACTTTTGATAACAGGATCCAACCTCCTTAAAGTAGAAATCATATCATAAACCAATACATACTCAACTTATTACCGATAAATGAGTTTAGTGTCTTTAATACTGGCGTCTATGTTTACATTCGCAACGACACATGTTTCATGACTTGATCGGTCGAAAAAAAAAATGTAGGCAAATATATGGTTGGTCAAGAGGGAAAGCCCAAATATCTATTTTCAGGTGCCCAAAATACAAGCAAATGTATATAATGAAAATTAATGCAAGGTGATGAAATGTCACAAATCAAAATGTTTTTACGAAGTTCTTCGTTTGAAGCAGTTTCACTCTTTACAGAAAAAAAAATCTGAAATTGGACATCAAACAGTATACATTAACTAGAGCCGAGCTCGTTGCAATGCAACGAATAGGTCTTCCGTCGGAGCAGACAGAACATAGCGACCTTGAGTCAAGGTCATGCAACATTTTAAGGTTATAAACAATCCTGTAAGGGGCATCAACTTGCAATGTTTCAACAGTAGAAAGACAGTAAAAGAATGTAAAATTCCCCTGTCAGTGAACTTGAACTTGTCCAAATAACCTTGCATCAAGCCATGACACATTCTGCAGCTGGTTAAGAGCAAACACCATCTGTATGTCACCGACATAAAAAATTCTCAGTCACGCATTCTTTCAGACTATTCATCCAAAACATCATATTCTAAGTGACCTCGAATTTAAGTCAAGGCCATTACACACTCTGGATGATATATTTTTCATCCTTTCAGTGAAATGCAAATGCATGCAATTTTTTCTATTACAAAATTATAGACCTTTTTGTTTGTTTGTATGTTGTTTAACGTCCCTCTCGAGAATTTTTCAATCATATGGAGACGCCACCATTTGCCAATGGAGATCTGCAAATTTTGACCTATACCCGGCACTCATGGCCATTGAAGAGTGAGGGATCTTTTTCGTGCTAGCACCTACTGTCGGACGGGACCACAGTTTATACAGTCTCATCTGAAGGATCGGTCTCTGTGTCCCACAGTGGGATTCGAACCTGCGACGTAAGGATCAACTCCTTAATCCACGACTCTAGAGCAGACATTCTTACCACTGCGCTACGTGGGCGACTAGACCTTTTTGAATTTTACACTTATTATATCAGTGACCTTGAACTTGCCTAAATGACCTATGTTAAGGTCAAAAACAACCTTTGAACAAATTATGAGCTTCCAGTGATACTCAATGACAAAGATATTCCTGAAAAAGAATATTGCACTTTTGCAATCTCTGTATCAAGTAAAAGCTTCCAGTGATTTTATATTACAAAGTTATAGCATGGAAAAAAAATAATATTTATCTGCCAGTGACCTTGAACTTGCCGGGAAAAACCTTTGTTCAAGGTCAGGACAAACCCATCTCTAGCAATCTGAGAAAAAGTTTTTTGTGTTCCTCCCACCCCTTATAAATTTATAATCCAGGCACGAATTTTGCCACTTCTTCTGCCAGTCTAGTGCTATGTTATCTCAAACCGGTGGATCATAAGCAATCTTTGTTCCAAGTATGAGCTTCCAAAATTATAGCACATACAGTAATCTTACACTTTCATGTCAGTGACCTTGAACTTACAGGAATGACGTTGGATGAAGGTCGTGGCAAACCCTTTTGTCACAAGCAATTCCTGTATCAAGAATGAGCTTCCAGTGACTCTCTATTACAGATAAATGAGTCGTACAAAACTTTGCTATTTTTTTTTAAGTGACCTTGAACTTGCCGGAATGATGTTGGATCAAAACCATGACACACCCTCAGATCATTAGTAATCTTTGTACCAAGTATGACCTTCCAGTTTCTTCATGACAAAGTTATATCCTGGGCAAACTATCACGTACAGACGGACAGCTAGGCAGACGGACAGTGTGATTCCAAAAGACTCAAAACACCCCCACCCCAAACCCACACACTTCATTTGGGGGATATATAAATTCCTATGTTAGATTATGAACATTCTTTCCGGCCCAAACCTTCTCCCTGGAATCAAGCTTTGAAAATAACAAGATGTGTTTGTGAAACACTGATGCCCCCATATGGCAACTTATAGCAAATGTTAAACTTTCTCAAATGCAAACCAAATATGTTGATACCCAAAGTAAGGTCTTGTTTCGAGGAATATACCTGTGAAATATAAGAGCCCTAGCAGCAAACATTGAATAGATATGGAAAAGGTTAAAGTCAAGGTCAAATGGTCAAAATTAATGGTGCCTAAGGAAAGGCCTTCTCACATGAAATATACTGGTGAAATATGAAAGCTGAGGCACCAATCGTTCAAAAGTTATGACCTAGGTTTAAGTTTTACAAAAGTAGGTCAAACTCCAAGGTCAAGGTCAATGGATTACAATTGTTGGTATCCAAAGGAAGGTTTTGTAACAAGGATTACATATGTGAATTTTGAAAGCCCTAGTACTAACGGTTCAAAAGTCATGGCCAAGGTTAAAAGTTTTTAAAAAGTAGGTCAGATTCCAAGGTCAAGGTCAAAGGGTCAAAGTTGTTGGTATCCAAAGGAAGGTCTTGCCACAAGGATTACATATGTCAAGTATGAAAGCCCTAGCACCAACGGTTCAAAAGTTATGGCCAAGGTTAAAGTTGGGTAAAATTTTGCAAAACTGGGTCAAACTCCAAGGTCAAGGTAAAAAGGTCAAATATGGCGATACCCAAAGAAAGGTCTTGTCACATGGAATACACATGTGAAATATGAAAGCCATAGCTCAAACCAATCAAAAATTATGGGCAATGTTAAAGTTTTTGCGGACAAACAGACAGACAGACGGACGGACAGGGCAAAAACTATATACCCCTGAATCTTCGATACGGGGGCATAAAAAAAGAATGTATGCTATGTTGGAAATTTTCTCATTCTAGTCCAGGGGTTCTTGAGAATACTATTTTCAAATGACCCTATGCGCGGATCTAGAGGGGGTTGGGGGCAGTTAACTGTATATACTAAACCAAGTAAAAGTGGCCATGAACCCCCCCCCCCCCCCTCCTCACCGCCCCTAGAAAACGCGGACCCTTCCTCGAAAACGCGGATCTGTGTTAAAATGGTATGAAAAGTCTTAGGTATGAAGCTTTAAAAGTCAACGACCCCCCCCCCCCCCACACACACACACACAAACACACACACGAAATATGTTTTTCACGTTTGGGAAAAGAGTTTCTTTTTTTGGCTCGTCAAGAAATTTCTGGATTGAATTTTTTTTTTATTGGGATCACCCCCCCCCCCCCCACCTCTCGCCGTGGAAAAAAAATCCTTGATCTGCGCCTGGACCCCATATAATTTTTACTACATGTATCCGTTAAAAGAGGATGTGACCCTTCATTTGAACAAAACTTTACCAAAAATATTCTATGTTAATTTTCGTTGTTATGGCCCAATGGTTCTTGATAAAATAAAAATGAGAAAAATTTACAAGTAGCTTTAGAACGACAACGACGATAACGCTTATATACACCAAGAAAGCAAACAAAGATGAAGAATTATGAACAGAAAAGCTTACTTGGGCCTTTGGCTTGGGAGATGAGATCCTTATTAAAAATTGAAATTATTTTGTCATTTTTTTTACGATCGACAGGCCTGTATTTCAAAGAGAGAGAGAGAGAATTTCTAGCTAGGTCTTTGAATAACAGTGACATGTCAGAAAACCAGGTCCCTAGGAATGTACATGTATATAAAATAGGCAGTGCCTTTCTCTCGGAATTCATCACCTGCTTCTGTAAAGCTCCATCCTCACTTGTACTTACATAACTGACTGCGAAGGAAAACATTCTATTTATTTCGGGGATGGGGGTATACGTATAGTGATGAGAGGAAATTTATTCACCTATATGTTCATTAAACATGAAAGATTGCTTTTGAGTATTTGTACATGTTGTATACGATCGCACGACTTTCGTGTTAATTTATTAAAGCTAGATTATGTAAGCAAAGAACTAAACTAACATTTGTTCTATTCAGTCGTTTATATTTGTAAGAACCACTTTATTCTAAAAAACAAATAATCGTCCTATTATGGACGCCCATGATATATTAGACAGGATGTTTAATTAAAATATAATTCAGATATCGACATCCAGGAGAACAACACATTCTTTTTCAGTGGCGGATACAGGAATCTTGAAAAGGGGACCCGACTAGTTAGAATAATCTAACTGTGTCTCGGGACTGGCCCTCACCACAGTTAGAATGCCTCCAATATACCCGTAATGTAGCAGAAAATTGCAGAATCGCTCCGGAACAATTTTTGAGAAAATTAATGAAGTTGAATTGAAAATAACAGTCAAATTAATCATAACAAGCCTTTTTGAGACAGTAAATACCTTTCATTTAAAAATTTAATCCATATAATGGAAGAATTCAACACTTTTTCACCACCGTTTTTTACTCGTTTCAAATTTATACACAATGTTGACATTCGGAACTGTCGGGATTTTTCATAGTAAATGCACTGAGTTAGAGTTATCTCCCGTATTTTCTTTGCTACATAGACAATACACGGAACGCATTCTATCGTTAAACCGGGTCCGTAGGACATTTATCATTTTAACGATAGAACATTCTATCTAGGGACCCGACCAGTTTTGGGTCGGAGTAGGGGCCCAAAGCCACATAAAAAATTGATTTATTAAATCTTGTGTATATTTTGGATACAAAAAGGAGGCAGGCCCCCTGAACCTCCTCTAAATCTGCCAGTGTTTTTTTCATTATTAGTCAGCCCGCGGGCTGACTATTTACGGTGGGATGAAACTGCAAGTGCGCTTGCGTAATTTGGAAATCTGGGGAAAAGATTTACACCTTACTCCAACCAGAGGGCGTGCTTCCTCACACACAATACAGTCTATAAATAGATCGAGGCCGTGAGTGTGCTTCGTTCTCGATGATATATTAAAGACATAGATTGTTCTAAGTAGGAAATTTGCGCTGTTTTATATAATTCTATGAAAATATTTCAGTGTTTCTTATAAAAGATGCGAAGTTTGTATGTTGAGCACATATAACAATTGGATATATATAAACCCTCAATTGCCGTTGCAAGTCAAGGATTTGTGTGTACCTGATGCAAGACTCCCGCGATCAATACCTTGCATAAGACATGTACGGGGCTACAAAGGTCCCAAAACAGTGAAAAAATCTCTTTTCACTTTAATGAAAGTTATGAAAACATCAGAGATAGATTTTTATAATTTACATGATGATGAAAAAATGACCACAGTAGAACTGCGATAGTTGAGAGAAACTGCGCGGATTTATAGACAGGAACCCCCCCCCCCAACGAGAAAGAGTGAGAGAGATGAAATCCAGTATGTTAATTAATCTAGTTTTGGTTTGATGGTAGACATCATCAGTTACATTTTAGGGTATATACGCACTGCATGTATAAACATATTTTGAATTTCCAGTTTGAATTGTTTTCAATGGCTTTCACTACCTTATTCTGGAAGCAATTCTTTTCTTTCTTAATAACACTAAAATGGATGCTTAAACTAAGAAATTGATTTAAATATACATGTACTATGCACCCCCCCCCCCCCATCATGCATTGCCTGGAACCTGCACGATTAAAAACTTTTATTTGATAATAATTAAAACAAGCTAACCCAAAGTCTACCTTCTTTTTTTGTATCACTATCTATATCATTTATAGAATTTAACAATGAAAATGTACGAGGGTTGTTAAAAACGCGAACTTTTTAAACATAAACTACCTGACCAAAATTATTCATTTTTGCATAAAGTTGGGAAATTATTTTTTTGTAATTTTGGCTAAATATAATAAGGTTTCAATGCCATTTGCATTTTTAAACATCATTCAATGTGTTAAATATCGGTGGCCGGCGCACGGCAATTTCTTGACATTCAAAAATAGCATTGACAGCAATGTTTTCTTTATTACCAGGCTATACGGATATATAATGTGACAAAAATTTTAGAAACTTTATGATCTAGAGTACTCGTGTGTAAAAAAAATCAATACTCTGACTTCATAAATAACAAAAATATTACGTTATATTCACAAACACTTATACATGTAATTAGATATTGCTAAAAATGGCAATGTCGAGCGATAATGCGGTGCACCAAATTATCACTATGTGTTGTGTGGAGCGGGGTTTGACTCCTGTTCATACGGAAAAAGAGCTGGGAACGAGGGAACGACACAAATATGTATCGATCACAGGTTCGTACATAGTAAAAGAGGTTCAAATATGAATGGACTGGTTATCCGATGGAAGAAGCATTTGGTTGACCAACAAAAAAGACGATAAACTGAAAAGGCTAGAGCTGGACGTCATGCATGGAGACCATTGTTAAGTATTCGAGCAGTTAGGTTTATGATCGGGTTTGGGAAATTTTTTATTAAAAGAATTTAATCCTTGATTTATTCTTAACTGCAGTACACGTGTGAAATAAATAACTCGGTAACTAAAAGAAAATAAAATGCACTATCGAATTTATGCATAAACGATTTTTTAAAGAAGCACGATTCCTGAACAAATTCAAAAACTCCACGAATTACGTTTTGACGTCGTCGGTGTTGCGCCGGCAGCTGTTTTGAATGATTCCTTTACCAAAATAAAAAAAAAATCTATTTATAGATATTATTTACTGAAATTTCTGTGAATTATTTCAAAAATGTTGATTTTAATGCATGCCAATTTTTAACTTTATAATATTAGTGAAACAAAAAATATTGAAAATGTTCGCGTTTTTTTTTTTGGGGGGGGGGGACAACCTTCGTATACATCCGTCAACGTTCAATGACTGGGCTCTAACTGGCTTTGTTCATTTCTGAGACGAACTTTCTCTGATGTCCGCGCCCAAGAGAAATTAATTGGAGGTCATTATAATGATCACGATGTAGTCTAACTAAAATTTATTCTATGCTTTATTATTTATACAACATTGTGTTCCAAGTAAGAAAACGATTAGGCGAATTTAATGTAGATTACAATGACTTTTAAGAAACACAACATGATGAATAAAACAAGTCATACTAGTATACCATCACAAAGCATGAAAGAAACTTTCTGTATTCCAGTGGCTGACTCTCAGCTTTTTTTAAAAAGCTAACCTTGTAAAGACTTGCAGAATAAGCGAAATACTCCAGACATTTAATAAAAATCTCGAACCCGAACTAAAACGCGTTGACAAAGTCAAACCAGGCGGTCTTAGTTTTTATGGCATTTTTACAGTGATATGCGAAAAGTCTGATAATTGCTGTTAATTTTAAGAAATAAAAAAGTTCGTCATTTTTCAACCTCGTTCGGTATAATATAATTTACCGATAATTTTTTCCGTTAAGGAGGAACACTTGCACGAAGGATAAAAAAAGCGGTATTCTGCATGTACATGTACACATCATTGCTATTGTGTACTCGGATTAAACCCAAAATCCTTCGTAACATTGTATTGGGTATAACTTTCACATGTTCTCAGGCGGATATTCATTTATTTTTATCCGTCTAAAGACAATAATTTCAGTTAATAGAGAAATGTTTTTATTTCATCGTTTTCCCCCATCCTTTTGATTTATACGTTTGCTTTGTACACAAAAGCGTGTGTTCATATACCGCTGTTTCTACGCGCTATCGATATGATCACGGAGAACATGATATTCTCCAGCAATTTACTTCTAATGAAAACATGTTAGCTGAAAATATATATACCCGTTAGTATCTTAGTACCTGTTTAATTGCAATATCACCAACCGTAACGATCGCTGGCCAGGACTTGAATATAATTTATTACCGTTATTAAAACAACTCGTCAGCTGAGCGGACCTGTGATTTAAACAGGAAAATAGGGAAAATCCAGAGTTCGAAGTGTATTTATTTTGGGCGCTCTTCCACATAAACAAATAAAACCGCATTTACACGTACTTACATGCATGTACCAGTAATTCATATCATGGGTTAATTCAGTTTATTAGATGAAATAAAACAAATGCATAAGAGTAATCTTCCTAAACAACATGTTTTTAAAACAATTTATCTAATATAACTGACGGTATAAAATAACAAAGAAAATAACGGGTTTGTGTTTGTATTTAATTTGGAATGAGAACAAATCTTAACCTGTCAAATCATTTATAAAACATACTTCGTTTTCCAGACACTAATTGCCATGCGTAATCTTCACATGCACTGACCAAGATGTCACAAGTTTGAAATGTATGGCTTCTCATTGCGTGAGTTTTGTCAACACATGTCGGAGTAGACTTATCTAAGCCAATTGATTCCCAAAGAAAACTGCATAGGATGTTTTTTTTTTTTTGTACACTTTTTAACGGGTAAAATTCATTTGACGCTCGATAGAATTTTCAAATACAAGTGAAATATTTAGGTTATTTGCGTCTGATCTAGTATTTTGTATGCAATAATATTGTAAGTTAGGAAGAAAATAATACAAACTCAAAAGTACATAATTTTATTTTCGATTTTCCTGACAATTAAAAATGTGACCTCTACGTACAATTATCGTGATAATTATATACATGCTGTTTAATGTTCATGAAAGAAATAGCAACTCGTTAAATAATAACATTAGAGAGATAAATAAACTGTTTCTTTAATACACAAACAAAGTGGTCTTTTCGGCATTCAAAATGCATTGAATTTGAAGTCAGTTAAGACTAGCTGATTAAAACGAGCGAGTGATAAACAGCAAGACGAAATCATATGAAAGATTCGAAATGATTTTAAAGTAATTTTCCACAAAGCGCAATTATCTCGATATCGAGAAATACAATGTTTATAAAAATAAATATGCAACTTTCTTGTAATTCAGCGAATAAAATATAAATTGAACTGTACTAGCGACTTAATCAAAGATATGAAATAATCTGAAAGATTCAAAATTTTTATCCACTCATCACTTAGTTTACAAAATGTATTTGGAATGGCCATTCTATGGTTTGTTTTGTGTACGACCTTAGGTCGCTGGTTCACACGCCGATTGATCCCCGGTGACCTCCTTTGCCAGGCGCTATCGAGGGAGAGGTTACATAATTGTAAACACAGAAGGTGAATGTAAAAGGCGTGTGCTTAATGGCTGTGAATAGTCTATGTTTAAAGTTTTGTTTTATTTTCTAACTTTATTGTTTGTTTTTATATGATAAGAAGAAAAGGTTATCTTTTTTTCCCCTGTTTAGTAGACTGGTTTATCCAAATTTGAAAACAAACGAAATAAAAAGGGAAAGTTGTCAGTAAATAATTTGGAAATAAAGCTCAGAATACTTCAAGAACCTGATTCTAAAGAATATTAGCATCTAATGTAGCTAGGTTTATTATTTATAGTAAGTTTATTTTAATTACACGAATGAAGAGCTCTTGTTTACTTGCTGAATGAAACACTTACCTGTATATGTGTTATGCTTCTAGCTCATTTAGACCACAAGATTCAAACAAAATAACGTTTTCTTGAGATCAATAAGATGTTAAATAACAACTTTAGTTACGACAGCTTTTTCGAAATATTTACCGTTTTTGAGTTATAAAGCAAAAACTTTAAAGGGCCACAGATCCCTAATTTTAGAGGCCAGCCCCTTTTTAGTGGTGTCAAATGAAAGGCCTTAAAATTGTGCACAACTTTTATTCTACATGTCTTATCAAAATATTTTTAGTTTTGAAGATAAAAAAGAAAATATGTGTAAATTTTCGGTCTTTTAGGTGTTCTAATTTTTGACCCCTCTCTAGCGCCATTTTGAATACAGAAATTGAAAAACAAAAACTGATGTGCACAACTTCAATGCTTGTATTATTTAAATTCGGTAAAATTTCTACTCCAGCTCATGTAGTCTCTGAGCCTTTGTCTGGAAATGAAGCCTAATAAATTTTCATTTAAAGGGAAATAACCCAAAAGCGGAAGTGGATTTTTGAAATGTTTGACAGCATTCTGATAGAGTTTTGTAACATCTATAAACCCTGCAAATTTGAGCAAAATCCGTTGAGAAATGAGCGAGATATGAGGTCTCAAAGTTGGCGTCTAGGAAAAAAAAAAAGAATAATAAGAATAATCTTAACCATCAGAATCAGTAGAAGGTCTTCCGCCTGGAGCGGAAGACCTTAATTATATTTCACAGAAATTAAATTTTAGACGTCTCCTTTCCTTTTTTGTATTACTGACAAAAAGATTTCATTTCACAGATTAACATTGATAATAAATGTGTGAGTTAGTAATAATGTTACCAAAAATATTTAATGAAGAGAAAAACAGACGCTTTATTATTAAAGACGATGAAGACAAGCATAACTTCTCATAATTATTTATTTTTGAGTTGGCGTTTGTGGCCACGACCAACATAATAAAATACATGTACATACTTTATTTAATCGTATATAACATTAATCCTTATAAACTTTACAATCCTTATCCTTATAAACCTTATAATCCTTATCCTTATAAACCTTATCCTTATAAACCTTATATATCGTTATCCTTATAAACCTTATAATCCTTATCCTTATATAAATTCCTTAAAATGTGAATAGTGACAACATTCATACTGGTACTGGGTGAGCAGATACTCAGCAGAAGTTGTGAAAAAATACTTGTATCATAGAAGGCGTCTCGAATAACCGCCAAATGGTTGTCCGATGAAAAGGACAACCACCGCTAACAAAGTTAGGTGGAATGAGAGACGCAAAGTACGTGTAGGTGTGGCCACATCTTGAAGCTCAATCTACATATTTACCATTTTATAGTAAAACATATTCTTGTAAAGTCCTTTGTAAGTTGAATAGCAAGAAACAATTACCGAAGTATGACAGGTGAACTCCGTCACTACTAAACATTTCTTTTGGATCCCAAGTAATCTCTGGGTATTTGATAAAGAATCCACCATTGACAGTGACTAAATGATTCATAAAATTATTTAGTCTGACAGTAGCAAGATTTTGCGCTTTCGAGTTTGAACTAAAACGCCATGAATTTCTTGGCAACATATTTGACCATACAAGTGTAGTTTTAGGGAGTAGTTGTTTAAGTTCCTCGAGTTTTGAACACAAAATGGACCGTAGTTGCAAAAATGGAATTTTACCTATATCATTACCTCCACAATGAATAATTAAAATTTCTGGTGGAGATTCATACCTTAACAAAAACTTTATTTTTGGAATAAGGTCAAACCATTTCATACCTCCCTTTCCCTGCCAAAAAATTCTGTAATTTCTTCGTCTTAAACCTAAATCCACACCATCTAAGGATTTTCTTGCATAGTAGAACGCCCACTTAATAATTGAAGAACCAACAATCCAAATAACTTTTTCACTTCCTATATAAAAATATGAAAATCAATTGATAACATCACTTAATCCTAATATACCTTTTGAAGGCATTCGAACTCCATCTACCTTGCTTTTTTATTTCTGTTTCCGAATGACCATAAGAGAAACTATCTGACGCGGCCCCAATACAGAAAGAGTGAGATTTGTATCGTGAGTTTGGAAGGCCGGCTACTTCAAGAGTCTTATTTAATGCCGAACAGAACTGAAACCTTGTGATAGGACTACCGTCCACATGTATAAATAATTGGCCGTCAAAGAGCTAGGTTCACATTATGCATAAAATGGCCCCGTAGATATACCAATTTATTGACTAATATCCCATGCACCATTTTATACATTAATATAAAGCAGAGAATTAGTGCTTTCAGTTTATGTAACAGAATTTCCTTTGAAGAGTCTAGGCATTGAAAAACAGGCTGTCTGAAATTGCAATGTTATTGAATTTTGCAGAAAACAGGTGTTTTTGAGAACCTTCAGCAAAGAATTAAAATATGAGCACACCCCTCGATCCAAAAATTAAAATATGTTTTATAATCTTCATTAACAGTTCTTTTATAATATATTTACACATTTTGGATCGGAGGTTGTGCTGTATACGAAATATTCAAAAATGGCATCATATTTTGGCCATTTTTTAGGAAATATTCAGGATATGTGAATAATGACGCAATTCATGACGTCATAATGCATTGACTAGAAAGAAAATTACGTCATTTTCAGTAGATATTCATTCACCAAGTGCTCAGGTACAGTGGCTGCAATGTTATTGTTGACAAACCAATCGTGTAGAATCGTTCGTGTAACGTGCGTGATCGTTCGTGTAACGTGCGAGATCGTGCGTGTATCGGACAAAACCGTTTGCGGAATCGTGCGTGATCGTGCGTTAAGAAACGTGTAAATTTCGTTTTTGTAAGTTTTTATCGGAATGTTATTTGTTATACAAACATTTCGCTTGTCTGTTTTTTTTTCCAAACCAAATAAAATAAATGAAGCGCGATTTACATAATTAAAAGCAGAACGAACTAATTATCGCTTAGAAATAAGCAATATAGTAAGTCGTACAATATTGTGTTCTCGTCAATTAGCGTGATTTTTTGTGATAAACCGTACTTAGATGTCTGAAGATTTTTTCTCTGATGTTTATTATTTTTACTGCTAATTATGGTCAAGATATTTTTAAAATCAATAGATCAAAAAATAGATATTTTTACAAATAAATAAATATTAAACAATTCTCAATGCTTACATAAATATTTAGTCGGCGAATGTACAGTACCTGGCCATAATACAGTACGCAAAATGGACGCCGTTATAATTAAAATTAACATACAATGTTTTTCCTCTTCATTTTATCGATTGTAATATGATAAAAAATAATGACAACTACACACATCCATACATGAACGTCATATCTGACGTCACACACATAGGAAGTTCCGTAGATTTATTTTTAGTACCATAACATACGTAAATCAAAATGGCTCCGAGGGGGAAAGACCTTTCACTCGAGCAAAAGCAGACGATAATTAAATTAAATGAGAGTGGTTTAAGTAGCCGGAAAATTTCAGAAATTATCGGAATAAGTCCAAATTCCATACAGAAGGTTGTAAAACGAACTGCTGAAAGAGGTTCCGTGGAAAACAGAGAAAGACTGGGAAGAAAACGATTCGTGGGCGAAAGAGGTGATCGCGTCTTGTCAAGGTTGGTGAAGAAAAATCGTCGACAGACTCTGTCAGATTTAACTGATAAATTTAACGAATCTGTACCACAGAACGTGTCTAATAGAACTGTAAGAAGGAGATTAAAAGAACAGAAATATCAAAGATGCTCCGTTTCAAAGAAAATAACAATCTCGAAACCAAATCGTCAAAACCGTGTTTTGTGGTGTCGATCCAAATTAGGGTGGACAGTGGAGGAAAACTGGAGCCAGGTCATTTTTAGTGATGAGATGAAAGTTGTTTTAGGAAAGGACAGAAAAATTTACGTCTGGAGAAAACCTGGAGAAAGATTTCAACCCGATTGTCTTGGACAGTATAGTAGTCATTCGCCCCACTCCGGCATATCGGCTATGTACTGGGGGTGTTTATCTTTTAATAGTGTTGGAACTTTGACTGAAGTAGAAGGAAATATAAACTCCGAGAAATATATTTCGGTCCTAGATTATAATTTGTGGCCTCTTGTTGCAAAAGAGTTTCCTGCAAGTCCCTGGATTCTACAGGAGGATAATTGTCCGGTGCACCAGTCCAGACAGACGGTTGAATGGAAAACGACAAACAACATCCCTACACTTACCTGGTCCAGTCAATCACCAGACATTAACATAATTGAAAATGTGTGGAGGACAATTAAGATCAGATTAGAACATCGCCTGGACGAAATTAAAAAACGCGAAGACCTAGTGTGTATTGTGAAGGACATATGGGCCTCTATCGATTTGGAGACGATTAGAAAACTGTACATATCAATACCAACACGATTACAAGCTGTTATAAAAGCAAAAGGTTACATAACCAAGTATTAGTAAGGTAGGATAAATTTTATTATATATCAATTTGAAAAAACAACATTCAAAACTGCAAGTGTGCACGTATATTTTTTATAACGGCGGCCATTTTGCGTACTGTATTATGGCCAAGTACTGTACATGTACACGACATGATTGTCGGGGTTTCATTTATCAGTGTTTATCTCTGGAGCTTACTTTTAATTATTTTTATAATTTCTGCAAATAAATGATTTGTAAAATGATTGTTGATTTTAGAGATTCACAAATGGAAACATGGATATAACTTATAATTTAATTCATTTTCATGCCATTTTTTGCATATTATGAAATCCAATTCAATCGATTCAAAACTCACGCTCCACCTACATGTAAATCTTCTGATAGAACGAAAAAAATCAGTTTTCTTAAGTCGGAGAATTACGTAAATAATTATTTGTAATCTAAAATAATTAATAAGTCTTACATGTATTTAGTTCCAGAAATATCCAATTTTTTTTCCATTTTTCAAAGTCGATGAAATAATATCAATAATTCTTTGAAATCTAAAATAAGTATTAAGCCCTATTTCGTTTTGAAAATATCCATTCCTAAAGAATTTGAACTATTTTGCGTGAAGAATCGTGCGTTTGCGTTAGCGAGATAAGGTAACGTGGTAATGTATGAATAAAACTTGGTTTTAAATAAGGTGAAATATTATCCCCTCCCCCCCCCCCCCCCCCCGAAGTAGGATTTTCGGATTTGAACAATTTTCTTCTTTTCTTATTTGCTTGTAAGTCTTTCTAGGTACAGGTAACCTGAAAACTATTCTGGGGACGATCCCCCTTTCAAAAACGATACTACATTCTTGGCGTACACTTAATATTGGAAAAAAACAAAAGTGGCACAACAAAGATGATATCCAAAAAAGATGAGATAAGATAGTATTTATTTAACTTCGGTTTTGCCGACAAGACACATGAGCTCTGAAGAGCTGTTTTCCGACCATCGACTTCCCAAGAAATAGCAATTCTACCTAGAATATGCCAAAGTTGCCATCATTTTTTGAGAGTATGAAACTCTTATATTCTTTTATTTCTCATCTGTCTTTCTTTCACTGACTCAAAAATGCAGGTTGACATTCATGTTCCAATGTTTATACAGACTACCCATGTAATGGTTTTATTGAATAAAAATTATTGGTAACAAACTTTAGAGCAGTTAGTTTTTGCCAACCCCCATCCCACATCATGTACAAAACAATTGCACATCGGATTCCCCGATGCATTAAGTTTATCAGTCTCTTGGTATAAGCAAAAGAAATATTTAACAGGCACTTTTTGAAATGCCTATTTTTCAGATGCTGAGGTCGAATTTTCTCGAACCTGGTACATGCACAGTTAAGCAACCATTAGACTTTCGGTCCACGGACTGTCACTCAAGCTAATGAGACGTATGGCCATGATGAGGTGTGATGTAATGCATCTTTACATTTGCAACTCTTGTTCATCTCATTTTGAGAATTTCCATCTTGAGCGATGAAAATGGGGGCTTAAAGTCATTTTCAGAAAGCCTTGGCATAACTTGAGGAAGAAAAAAAGATTTTTTTTTTAATATTGTTGCAATAGTTATGATGAACAAATGCAAGCTTTGTTACTCCAAATAATAGCCAAATGTTTTGCCTAACATCAATATTTTGATTTTCATTAGGGCGAAATCAAACTTTGGTCCGGTAACGGGATGAAAATCATTCAACCGCTAAATTAACGACTACGCAAAGTTGAGATGTCCTTACTTTTCAACTACAAAATCAAACTCAATATCTGATTCTTTTTCTATAAGATAGGATGTTATGTCTCTTTTGAGTTTCAGTATATTTATAAAAAAAATAATCAAACAAAAAAAAAATAAATAAATAAATAAATAAACGAGTGTTTTTGAATATTGAATATAAATGAAAAAAAATGTATGTGAAGTACTGTAAATCAATTTTTATTCGCGCCATCTTTTATTCGGGATTCGTCGGTTTTAAATCAATGACAATCAATTTTCGCGATTGAAGAAACATTCACTACAAATACAAGGCAAAATAAATGATTCGCGGCGATTAATATTCGAGAGTTTAAGTAGGTCGCAAAAAAGTCTGATATTACTCGCAAGCGAATAAAAGTCGGTTTACAGTGCATGGTGTTAAGTTCTCTGATGTCAATACAGTTATGCTCGGTTATAAAGAAATCGATTACAAGGAGTCTCGGTTTTAAGATATCATACGAGTTCCGTAAAAGACTTTTCTTTATGTTCTTCATACAAATATAAAGAAAGAATTATTATTAAGCGTTATTAGAAAGCGAAGGTCTCAGTAACTCCCTTCGATGAAAGTTTTGCTGTTTAGTTTAAAAAGAATGTGATGCTATATTAACCATGTTGAATAACAAGTGTCGACTGTTTTGAGGTTCTCAGGTAATCTTCTCTTGTCATGTTAAGAGACACGACAAGGCTTTTCTGTCTTCAATCTAATATTTCAACACAAAAATAGCATTCTGACTATTTAGTCATCTTATTTCATAGAATTCTAATTCGATATTCCTTATCATGACGTGACTGTAAGGTAAAAGTTCAATAGAGTGGCACTTATATAATCAGTGTTCTATTAGGATAAATATGCAACAATCTTCATGTTCATTCAATATGTTCTTCTTTGCAGTTCTTCTGTTGTCAGTGTCCTCGGCCGCCAGTTAATATACCTAGGGCAGTCCAACCGTTTCACTTTCTGATTTGCAAAGGAGATTGAAGGATTTAGAGCAAAGACTGCAAATGCAAGAAAGAATTTACGGAGAACAAGAGATGGTCATAAATCATTTGATCATTGAAAATAAGAAAGTTAAAAAATACGTAATGTCAGATACTGACCTATCTGTTAATAACAAGATGCAAAATGAGAATAGAGGCCTAAAAAAAACTAACATTGGAAAAATATCCATTTCAGCAGACAGAGTTCATTTACGGAATTCAAAACTGAGATCAAGGATATCTGATGAAAACTTTAGTCCTGATATTTGTTGCAAAAAATCCTTGTTGAACGTAGGGAACGATAAACCTAAGAGAAGATCTATGACAGGTATGCTTCAAGATACATGTAAAACATTTTGCCCCAAAATGACAAGCAATTCATTCAAAAAACAGGTAGGTTTAATTTTTTTTTAAAATCTTGTTGCTTTTTATACTAATGATTACTATTTCTCCTTGCTTTTTACTCTTATTTGTCGCATGATGAGAATAGTCCAGGGAATCACCAAACAATCATATCTGAAAACGTTATAACAAACGTTAGTGGAAACTACAATCACCACACAGGAATGTACCTTCTTTTACCCAGTGGACAGGGTGTACAAATTTTCATGGAATTTATACTGCCTTTATAATGGATATATTTTTTCCACAAATTGTTGTTATCTCGAATGCTGTAGGAACTATGTATTGTAATGGTGAGGGGGCAAACTATATCAGACACACAAAAAGTAGTTGTTCTAGAGATCAATCAAGGGGATACCATTTACATCCGAACGCATCCTACTACCGGAATTTCCGGATCACTTCGTAGTTATAACTTCCGATCCTCATTCAGCAGATGGAAACTTTTTTAACCAAATGAGCTACATTTGAAGAAGGACACATTAATCATCAATCAATCGATCCATATAAATATGACTAATCATTGCTTTGCTGTTTTTGAGAAGATAATTTTTACAGAATTTTCCCATACATTCCTATGTAAAACTTCGATCGCCCATTGTGGACCCACCCTAGGCCCGGTTAGATTTGAAGATACTTAAATCTGCGCTACCTGAGGATGCTTCCTTAAAAATATCACTAATTACGGGCCTACTGCTGTTGTCAGTGGTGGATCCAGTAATTTCAGAACGAAGGGGAGATGCGGGCGGTTCAGAATTGACAAGCAAAACATTTTAAAAAGTCATATGTTTGTAAAGGTGTATTACTGTATATATTAAGTAACGTATCTAATTATAAAATTTTAGCTATGAACTAAATTGAGAGTATATACAAGTTCAACAAACAGAATTTACTAAAGGAGAAAAAAAATCAGGCGGAGGTGTGGGGGGGGGGGGTGCTACATCTGTCTGGTTTTTGAGAAGATTTTTAAAGATTTCTTGTATATATTCCTATGTAAAACTCTGATTACCCATTGTATCCCAACCCTACCCCTGGGGTCATGATTTGAACAAAATTGTATTGTCTGTCTCGAGAATTTTTTATTCGTATGTAGACGTCAGCATGCACTTCCCGGTTGAAAGCTGCAAATTTAGACCTATACTGGGCACTTAGGGTCATTGAGCAGTGAGAGACCATTTTCGTGCCAGCACCTCAAAATTAAACGCTATGTAACGAAGCTTTCACATAAGTATCATTTCATCTGACCTAGTATTTCTTGAAAAAAGAAATTGACAGATTTTTTTTCTAAATATTCTATGAAAAACTTTGATCACCTATTGTAGCCACACCCTTCCGGCCTCCAAGGGAGATGATCTGAATAAAACTGAATCTACACTTCATAATAAAGCTTTCACATAAGTTTCAACTTTTCTGACACAGTGGTTCTTGAGAAGATTTTTTAAAGATGCCATTAAATTTTCACTAACTCTTAACTTCTTTCCTTGAAAGAGAGCATGTCCCTTCATTTGAACAAACTTGAATCCCCTTTATCACCGGACTCTTTGTGGCAAGTTTGCTTGAAATTGACCAATTAGTTTTGAGAAGAAGATGAAATTGTGAAAAGTTTACAGACAGAGGGACAGTCAGACAAAATGTGATCAGGAAAGCTCACTTGAACGTTATATCGACGACAATATATGCCGACCTTGACTGTACATATTGTCGCCGACGACAATATGTACTGCTGCTTGACTGTACATTTTGTCGTCCATTATGCAGGAGGATAATAAGGCTTGTCTCGGTACATATTGACGCCGGCGACAATATGGACCGATGGACGACAATATGTGCAGTGAGGGTAGATACATATTGACGCCAGCGACAATATGGACCGATGAACGACAATATGTGCAGTGAGGGTAGGTACATATTGACGCCGGCGACAATATGTACCGTCACAGGCTCCCTATTGTTGCTTTCTTTACTTTCAGCAGAGAGGCGTTTATGTTAAAAAAAGGATTTCTTACAAAATTTTAATAAGCAGAAATAGTTACACATGTTAATACTTAATGTCTTCAGGGGCTGTTAATTTACACAATTTTAGACTTAAATGTCAGGAGATAATTTTTATCCCTTTAGGCCTAATTAAACTTTAATACTGGTGTTTGAAAAAAAAATATCTAGGTCTATTTAATTAATTAATGCTATCAAATTATGTACTCAAAGTTTGCATTAGCACTATTAAAAAAAAAACAAATAAAAATCAAACTTGTCATTTCAGTAAGATATTCAGAGGAACGTACTGTATTGGATATTTTCTAAATTGAAAAAACTAATACAATGCTAGAAAAAAAGAATTCCATGCTACTTTTTACCGCCCTCAAGCAAAACCTAATAATTTATTAAACGATCATGATATAAAATTATTCTATTATTCTTATGTCACATAAACAATGTGAATTAGTTTTTAATTTATAAACAAGTTATTAAAAGAGTACTATCTAAAAAATAAACATTTGAGAATATCGGGATTTTTGACTTATTTCTTATTTGTTTTGTTTGTGTTTACCTGGCTAATTAATAAAAAGCAATACAATTGTATAAAAAATGGTGCCAACACCTGATGTTTGAATCGCCGTTGGGCATCATTAGCAGAAAGTCAACGCATGTTTTTTAGGTATCAGTGTTACACATCAAATCTTTGTTTCAAATTTATTTTGGGATTAGTGAATTTTGAACATACATTGTAATCTGAGGGTTCCATTCGTGCGATTTACAGATGTACACTCGAACGTTTATATAATAAAACACTTAAAACTAAATGTAGTTGTTTTCTGTGACTTAGAGAAACGAACGATAATTAAATTGGCAAGTTAGTGAAAATAACAATGACTGAAAAATACTATTCGGTAAAATTTAACAAAGAAACTTTCAAAAGATCAAATGCTTAAGAAAAATACGTTCAGAGTATAGTATGGGAATCGGTCTTGCTCTATAATTATAAGATCCATTTAATTCTGGTAGAAAATAAACAATTTAAGTTTAATTTTCTATATAAAAAAAAAATAGTATATAAATATGGAAACTAAAATCAAATCGCAGAAAAAATTGATTTATTTTGGTGAAAAAATAAAATACCACATAATTGTGTTTAAACATTCATCTTATTAGTCCCCTACCGGTGAAACCGGAGGGGACTATAAGTTTCCTCTGAGTCTGTACGTCCGTCTGTCTGTCAGTCCGTCTGCCTGTCTGTCAGTCTGTCCCACTTGTTTTCCGCACTTTTTTCCTAAACGCTTGCAGATATTGAGCTGATTTTTGGTATGTGAGTGTATCTTGATGAGTTACAGATCAAGTTTGCATTTCGCCCCGTTTCATTGATTTTTGACGGAATTACGGCCTTTCCAATTTTTAGGGGTTTTCCGCAATTTTCTTCTAAATGCTTTCAGATATTGAGCTGATTTTTTGTATGTGACTTTACCTTGATCAGTTATAGATCAAGTTTGCATTTCGCCCCGCTTCATTGATTTTTGACGGAATTATGGCATTTTCAATTCTTAACGAGAACAAGATTACACTTGCCGGTAGGGGACTAGTATTGCTAATGCAATACTTTCAGAATGCTTGTTTTATTTGGTGTCTTCTCTTCTACTGTGGGTATTGTGACCGAGGTCACAAAATCAATTGCAAATCAATTTAATATGAAGACATTGTGAAGTTTACAAGAAACATAAACAAAAAGCAAGCTATTGTCATTAAAACATTGTTAAAGGAAAGTCAAAGGGATCAAACGTAGCAGAAAATGAGGTAGTAATAATTTCTTACTCTGAAGATTATGGACGATATGAGTGACAAAAACTCAACTACAATAAACAGTGATCCAGTAGACAAAGCTCATCCAATTCAGAGTTCTTCGTTTACTATTCAAAATGTAGTGAACAAGAACTTTTTTTCAAAAATTGCATCTACATAGAATTCAGAAAAGGACGTTTGAGGGGATTTTTTTAATTAAATGTATTGATACCAGAAAAGCTTTGTCATATTAACTTAAGTAGAAGTATTACAGCGAAAAAAATTAAAAGTGTCTTATTCTTCTTATTAATTGTACTAATTATGAGAACATTTTCAAGTTTTAAAAGCTTTAGGATGTGGATTTCTCAAATCTTCTTTTTGTGAAGTTCTTTGGTTATAATATAAACTATAAAGAGCAATGAATTTTGTTGAAAACCAAAAAAATTATAAAGAATCATCAATACTTTGATGAAATCTTATCGTACATGATGTTAACTATCTCAGCCTCAATTGTTCTCGTGGCTAACCTTGCATTGCCCAACAGTTAAGTTCCTTATGCAAAATTCATTTGATCTTGCAAGAATGTCTAATCACTTGACTCTCTTTCAACATTGCTTCCTCATATTCCATGATAAATCGCCTTAAGGCTTTACGAGGGTATCAAATATCATTGTAAAAAATATGCTTAACATTGACAAAATGCATATTTATCTGTTGAGCTTTATACTTTGTTTTAATGGATATTAATGGAGATAACGAACAGTACCGGAAATCAAACTAAAAAAATATAACTCGAGAGCAGAGTAAACACTTTAAAACATTAGAGATGGGATTCGGTGCAATGGAGGAGTAAGTGTCCCATGTTCACCGGTGTCACACGCAATTTGCTATTTTTCCTGATCGGGTGAACGGAAAATCCGAAGCAGTCAGTGTGTAATAAATCAGTCAGCATCGATTGAATTTTAGTTTGTATTTGCTGACAAGATCATTGTATCGACTATTGAAATTGAAAAAATGTTGACTTTAACGATTTCTTTGTTTAATCAACTTGTTTTGTCAATTGCCAGCCTAGTTTTAGAAATACGTACGACAAGTAAGCTCTTGCGTATGGAATAAATTTGGAAACACTAAATCCTTTTCCGGGTGATAAAAGTAAACTGCTTCATATATAAGGAAAGCTGACGAGAGAAAATGTCAAGTCATCACGTTTATCATTAAGTTTTGTTGTATCGCTCCCATTTACGTCTTTACTGGTAAAATATCCACACATGAAGGAGATGTGTCAGATGCTTCGGTATCTTTAATTTTGAATTCAAAGGAATGACGTTGCATTTTTTTTTGGGGGGGGGGGGGTATTTTTATCAAACATACAGTTAAATAGGCATTTTACCCCCTTTTATTTTCCCTATCATATAAATTTTATATACTCTCCAAATTTAAAAGTTTTCGATTATGTTCAATAGCAGTGCACAAAAAATGAAAAACTAAAATTCCTTAAAAAAAATACAAAAATGCTTTAATTTTGGCTCCTAAAAATTTAATTGAGATTAAAAATGACAAATAAGAGAGATACATGATCCAGTGTATCAAATACCTATTTTATTTAACATTCTCTAAATGGTAATATAGGCAACATATATCTAAAAAAAAAAAGTCAATCAAATTATTGTCGTTTTTCTTGATGAATTGGTGTCAGGAACAATGTTCTGGTAGAGTAATTTTGCTGAATAAGAAAAAGATAATAAAATTTATTACAAGTGTACATGGGATATTTGTTCTTATGGGTTTACGTGTACATAAAGTAAACATTCCGATGAAATCCAAAGATTTGTCTGTACATTCCATAACAATGTTATAAAAGCTTTAATTACGAAATTTTGCAGATATCTTATATTTTTATCTACAATATTTTAAATGATAAGTCAAAATTCGTACCTTATTTAAGTTTCTTATTGGAACATGACCAACTGAGTTCTTCTATTTAGATCTTATTTGAAGTTTCTTATCAGAACGTGACAGAAAGGTAACAGGTCAAGAACATAGAAATCGTATTTAATCTCCTGTCGATTCGTATGCTTTACATCCGGTCTCTGACTATTTGAATATGTGTTTCTTTGTTGTTTTTCTATTGTTAGTGTCTTCAGCCGCGAGTATCAATACTTTGGACAGTGAGAATGTTTCTCTCTCTGATTTACTGAGAAGACTGAGTGATTTAGATAAAAGACTGCAAATACAGGAAAGAATTAATTCAAAACAAGAAAGGGTAATAAGAACGTTGAAAGTGGAAAATGAAAAGTTCAAGAAAGTCGCAAAAAAGGAAAACGTCATGCCAGTGAATTCCATGAAGAAAAGTGAAAATAATGGATTGAACCCTTTTCTTGGTAACAGAGCTACAGCTGGAAACAAGACAACAGGAAAACATAGGATGCATTCAGCAATTTCCAAACTGAAAACATGGATATCTAATTCACCTTCTAGTGAAATAGACTGTTGTCGAAACACATTGTTTAACATGAAAAATAATAAACATAAGAGGAGATCAATTACAGGTATGCTTCTTAATACAACAAGTATTAAAAACAAAGACATTTTATCAGTTTATTCATCTACATGTATAGAAACAAAAATAATCAATTAATATTATTTTGTGCTTGATCTTTTGTTTATGCTTTATATAATTTTTAGGCGAGGTTGCATTTTACTCTTACCTGTCACATGATGAGAACAGTCCAGGGCATCACCAGACAATTATTTTTGACAACGTTGTTACAAATGTTGGTGGAAAGTATAACAGACACACCGGAGATTTCCTTTGTCCAGAGGACGGAGTGTATACATTTTCATGGACGTTGTATTGTTCTGTCGATGGATATTTCTTTTCAGAAGTTGTTGTCAATTCGAATGCTGTTGGAGCTTTGTATTGTAGCGCTGAGGGTGCAAATCAAATTAGACATACAACAGGCGTCGTTACTGTAGAGATCAATCAGGGGGATGCCGTGTATATCCGTACACATCCAACTGGCCGTGTGTCTGGACGAATAGAGAGTAATGATTTGTATCGTTCATCATTCAGTGGATGGAAACTTTTTTAACCCAATTCGGATAAGTTACAGTGAGAACATTTTGGTATCAGTAAAAAAAAAAAATATTAAAAAGAACGAGTTTATGAATATGAAACGTTACTTTTGTACTCATTGCATAACAAAAATCTATTGTTTGGAAGAAATATGGAGACGACGAATAGTATTCGAGCTCAAAGTCCATAAAGCTCTAACCTACGCCTTTGTAATGTGTATCAATTTTCTTTTTAATATATTTAGAAGGTAGTACAGTGTATTATCATTGTAGTAAATTACAATACTTCAACATGAAGAATGCAAAAAAACTTGTTAACAAAATATAAGAATCACAAATTATAATATTTTGCATCTATGTCAAGGCATAGCATATAAATATCAAAATTTAAAAAAAAAAAAAAAAAAAAACATGTTGTTTGGTTATGGCGTGTAAAACGTTGCTTTATTCGATAATCTTGTGATGTATATTCAAAATCTTGTGATGTATGTTCAAAATCTTGTGATGTATGTTCTATAATCTTGTGATGTATGTGCAAAATCTTGTGATGTATATTCAAAATCTTGTGATGTTTATTCGATAATCTTGTGATGTATGTTCAATAATCTTGTGATGTATATGCAAAATCTTGTGATGTATGTTCTATAATCTTGTGATGTATATGCAATAATTGCATTGTGGGTAATATTCGACTTAATTTCGATAACCTTTGTAAGGGCTTTTTTCATTGGTCTCCAAAGTGAAAGTAGAAACGCTGTAAAAAGGAGAGTCCTCAGTCCGGGCTTGGGGTCTGTAACTTTATTTTACACTGATAAAGTCGATAACTTTTGCGCAAATCTGAGAATCCTGTTACCAGTGAACATGTCCTAAAGTTCTTGTACAACGAGGAAATTCTGCATGTCCATCCAGGCGTAGATGAAAAGAAAGTTGTACAAAGTCACTGTAGGTACATGTAGGTACGTATAGGAGTGCACCTTTGAAAAAAAAGGAATCATCATGATCATAAACATTTTTTTATGAGAAAGTGATTGTACGCGTACATGATTTCGCATTTTAGATTAACCCTTTTAAATTGTAAATTTACTTTTCCATGACTTTTCCATCAAAGAAATGAATGTAGCCTAATATTTTTTCTTTGACAGAAGTATCAAACAAAAATTTGGATGGAAAACTTTTTCATCCTACGCGCATTGATGACGTTTTCTGTCCAAATTTTTGTTTGATACTTTGGTCAAAGAAAAAAATATTACTTTCATTTCTTAATTTATTCCCCCCCTCCCCCCCCCCCCCGGAGGTGGGTGGATCAAGGCAGGTGTTAACTTCCAAATTTTCACTATGATTTTTATATTTTTTTTATTCCAGTCTACTCTAGTTACGCAGTATCTGCTTGTACTGTGAATGCCCATTGGATAACTTCATATGACATCATTTTGAAACAACCTCTGTTGTATGGGTAATTATAAAATATGCATTAAGATTTATATGTACAGTACTTATAATTTAAATGAACATCTATACAAGTTTCTGTTGTAAAGTGAAATTAATTTGATTTTTTTTTCCTCAATCAGTTAAGAGGTTAAATTAACGGAATCAGTTAATTATTCTTGTGTATTCTGTACTAATTTGTTTTAATGAAATTAATTATAATTATTATACTCCCCGGTTGAAAAGTGGGGGGGGGGGTGTTTAATGATCGGGGTGTCCGTCCGTCTACCTGTCCATCTTTCTGTACAACCATCCAAAAATATATACTTTGGGGTACCCATTTCTTATCAGCATCTCCTCTTAAACCACTGAAAATTTGATGACACTTTTACAAAATCTTTGTTACATAGTGCCATTTTGCAACCCCTATTTTACTTTTAATCGGACACATATTTCAGGTTTCCCATAGCAAAATATGGACTTTGACATTATAATAACATGGGAGGCAGGGGGTATCATTTTGTGAGCTCAGTGCTCACAGTACCTCTAGTTCATTTTTATTTTCATTTTCAGATATAAATGCATGCTGTGTATGTAAAACATATGTAAAGTGTTGGTGGCTTAAAATCTGAAGACATCAATAAGAAGGAACACAAAAACCATGGTGCATAAGTTATGTCCAACAAGTCCTTTAAAATACAGGTTAAAATTACAGTACATTAATGAACAAAAATTTCTACTTTTAAGGATCCTTCAATCACTTTTCAACAAACAAATAAATTATCCTTGTTATTTTTGTCTTGCCTGCAAAGCAGAGTGACACCTAGGGATCACTATACCCGGTGTCTGTCTGTCACACATTTGATTTGATATTTTGCACAAATTATTTGCATCGCACAATGACTTTTATAAAATACCATAGTTACAAACTTTCAGACCATTGAATGTGACCTTTGACTACATTTTTTAAATAGTTCATACTGAATGTATCCGGTTAGGCTTTTGATATTTAAGAAGTAAGTCTATGCTATTTAGCATGTGCACTGATTGTTGTCAATACCAACATTATGTGAACAGTCTACAACTCTACATGTCCTTGATCTTTGACCTACTTTGCAAAAAATACTCCAGACATTTAATTCAACATACATGTATGCCTTTTGAGTTTTGAGAGGTAGGGTATCGATAATTAATTAGCATTTATACATGTTTATGAGCTCATGACACTGTACTTGCTGGATTATGTATAGTTACCATACACATTGAAATTTAAATACTCATGTATTTCTATCAAAGTCTTACACACTTTACTATTCATGGAATTTTTTTCTTAGCAGGCAATAAGAACTATAATGCTAGTAGGAAATAAATAGCTGACCACTTTTAAGATTATATACACTTTTAATGATGCAATATAGGGAAGGTTACACTTCTTTGAAACACTCTAATTATATTATTCTGTATATTTTAAATTAAAACTAGTGCTAATTGTAACGGGAACCGTTACAGATGTTCCCCAAACGGCTCCCCGATCCCTTATGATGCCCCAGATGGACACTTTATTTTTAAGGGTATTTCATTGGAAAACTAATCCGATATAGCCATATGGGTATTAGCCAATCAAATTTCAGCGCATGTGCTTGCACATGTTTTCTACATTTTTCACATCAATTTTCTTATAGTGTCTCACAATACATACATTTGTGTTAAATATTAAAGAATCTCATTGAAAAATAAGAAAGATGTAACCCTTTAAGTATTAGCCAATCAGAATTCAGCATACGCGCATACATGGCCTTGCATTCAATTTTGATAGTATCATAATGTAGGAGCTCTATGTGCCTATCCATGTGGTAAATTTCATCCTGTTTTGTTGAAAACCAAGGGAGTTATAGACATTTAAATTTTCAACCAATCAGATTGCAGTACACCTGCATGCGCGTGTTTTCAAGAAATTTCCTATATAACATGTTGTAGCACCTTGTAATATATACTTATATTCTAAATTTCAAAGTATTTTGTCAAAAAACAAGGAAATTATTGAGATTTTTGTATCAGGGTTAGGGTTAGGGTTAGAGTTTCAAAGCAATTCATCAAGAAATATAAAAGTTACGGCTTCATCAAGTATATCAGTCATTTCACTCATTGCACGCGCGCGCACGTGCATGCATGTGCGCGCAAAATGACCTTCGTTCCGAACACCTACACAACATGCCTATTAACCCTAAAAAGGTTTCATGTCAATCGGATGAGTGGTTCTATGAGAACACTCCCGGACAAAAAAGTACCGGAGAAGAAAGTAGAAAAAAAGAATGATAATAATAATAACTAGTTATAATTGTAACAGGGACCGTTACAGATGTTCCCCAAACGCTCCCCTACTTCCTTTTGGTGTCTTATTTCCTGTAAGATTCATTAAATAAGGCAATCAAGTATATTAGTCGTTTTACGCATTACACGCGCATGCACGTGCATGCATAGGCATGATGACCATATCATCTTGTCTACACTTTTAATATATTTGTATTTTTGAGTTTCAAAGCATTTCATCAAAAAGTTTAAAAGTTATGGCTATATCAAGTATATTTGTCATTTTACACATTGTGCGCGTGCGCACGTACATGCATGTCCTTGCATTCAATTTTGATAGTAGCATAATGTGGAAATCCGTTATACCTATTCATATTCTAAATTTCATCCTGTTTTGTTGAGAACTAAGGAAGTTATAGGTATTTCAAGTTTAAGCCAATCAGATTGCAGAACACGTGCATGCGCGTGTTTTCATAATGATTCTTATATATCATATTGTACAACCTCCTAATGTATGACTATGTTTTAAATTTCAAAGTATTTTGTCAAAAAACAAGAACGATATTGAGACTTTTGTTTCAGCCAATCAGAGCGAAGCGCACGTGGATGTGCGTGAGTTCATGCTAATTTGACCATGTCATCTTGTCTACACTACTAATATATCCTTATATTTTGAGTTTCAAAGCAATTCATCAAACAGTTTAAAAGTTTCGGCTACATCAAGTATATTGGTCATTTAACGCATTGTGCGCGTGCGCACATACATGCATGTCCTTGCATTTAATTTTGAGAGTAGCATAATGTAGTAATCCATTATACCTATTCATATTCTAAATTTCATCCTGTTTTATTGAGAACCAAGAATGTTATAAACATTCAAAGTTTGAGCCAATCAGATTGCAGAACACGTGCATGCGCGAGCTTTCATGAGATTTCTTATATATCATGCTGTAGAACCTCCTAATATATGACTATGTTTAAAATTTCAAAGTATTTTGTCAAAAAACAAGAAAGATATTGAGACTTTTGTTCCAGCCAATCAGAGCAAAGCGCACGTGCATGCGCGTGAGTTCATGCTATTCTGACCATATCGCCTTGTCTACACTACTAATATATCCTTATATTATGAGTTTCAAAGCATTTCATCAAAAAATGTAAAAGTTACGGCTATATGAAGAATATCAGTCATTTCACTCACTGCATGCGCCCGAACGTGCATGCATGTGCGCGCAAAATGACCTTCGTTCCACACATCTACACAACATACTTATTAACCCTAAAAAGGTTTTAACTCAATTGGATGAGCAGTTTCCTAGAACACTCGTGGACAAAAAGTACCGGAGAAGAAATAAGAATAAAAAAGACTAGATGCGTTTCTTGTTGCTAGGGCAACAAGTGGTCTTCCGACCGAACTTTTCTCCAGAACGCTATGCTATCTAACTTCATTTAATACTTTATTGAAGGTATTTTTTTGTTTGCGTTTATGTAACACAGTCTTTCAACATAGATCATAATTATTAAAGGATTTCTGTAGAATCTCTGTTAACAAAGCTTTTTAAACAATAAGCAAAAACTATCATACATGTCTTCACAGAGAAAAATATTATTTACAACTGAAAAAAGAGAAAAACAATCTCCCGTCTCAGCAGGATTCAAACCCGCAACATACGAGGAAGTTAGGATCGGTCATATCTTTGCAATAAATGCATCAATCAAAATGATGAAAACATACATAGAATTCATAGAAGACTCTCTATTAACCCTGTAAATTTCAAAGAAAAATATTGAAAAACAAAAAAGTTGAAAATTTAATATTTTTGAACTCACTTCCAGTCGCGACCGGAAGTACGAACGACGAAAAATAAAGGTCGATCAGCATATCTACATGTGATGTTCTATCATGTCCATGAGTTTCACTTTCATATCTTCAATCGTTCTTGAGAAAAATATGGGACAAAATTCCATTTAAAAAATACAAATTTCCCAAAAAAATGCGAACGGAAGTGAATTTCGAAAAAATGAAAAATACGTCTGGAGATATTCTCATGATGCATCTTCGCTGAAAAAATCTTTGAAATCCGTCCACTCACAGCTGAGATATCGGCCGTACTATGAAAAAAGAATAATAATAATAATAATAATAATAATAGAAAACAGACGGAAAACAATAAGGTCTTCCGAAGGAAGTCGGAAGACCTTAAATAATAATAATAACTAGATGAGATCTCGTTGCGAGCAACGAGTAGGTCTTCCGTCCGATTTTTCGATAAGATGAGATATGATTTTGACTATGATCTTTGTTAAAAGATAATAATATATAGACTTCCCTAATTATATTTCATTCTTTTGATTTATAAAACATTATCAAAGAGCTATAGATAACAGGCTTTTGGCCCCTCTGACCCCCTAGTTTGAGGGGTCAGCCCCTTTTTCTTGATATCAGTTGAAAGGTCTTGTGATTTTGAAGACTTTTTGTTCAACAAATATTCAGAGATTTCTTTTCGTTGTGGAGATATGCTGAATGGAAATAATTAGGGGCCCCTCTCCAAGTCCTTAATGGGGCCGTTTGACAAAAATTGAAAGGGTGTATATTGTTTAGAACATTATTCTGACCATCTTTTGTTCAGAATTGCTTATCAAAATATTCCCCCTTTTCGAGATATAAAGCGTCAAAGATTTAGCATTTTGGCCCCTTGTGACCCCTTATTAAGTAGCATATCATCAGAATCTTATCATATATTGTTGTAAATTGTTAAGATAAACATTTTTGCTTCAGTAACGTATGGCAAAATATTGATCGTTAAAGAGTTATAGATGAAAGACTTTTGGCCCCTCTGAGCCCCTAACTTGAGAGGTCAGCCCCTTTTTCTTGATATCAAATGAAAGCACTTATCATTCTGCACAACTTTTGTTATATATGTTTCAACAAAATATTTACAGGTATAAAGATATGATAGAAAACGTGTCAAATTTTGCGAGATGCTTGTGAGCCTATTTTTCGAGCCCAGGCGAGCTTTGGCGCCTTTTGCGCTGGAAAGATATGGACGCAAAAAAGCACATCTACAATCCCTCCTCTACCTTCGCTGAGAATCTCAACTCAATATCTTTATTCGTTTTGGAGTGATTACCAGGACAAGCCGACCCTCTGAAAATCAGATAATTGTCTATATCTCACGACCGGAAGTGACGTCATCAATATAAAGTTTCATGAGAATCGACCTAGTCGTTTCCGAGAACTCGCGTGCACAAAATCGGTAAGAAAAAAAAAAGAATAATAATAATAACTAGATGCGTTTCTTGTTGCTAGGGCAACAAGTGGTCTTCCGACCGAACTTTTCTCCAGATCGCTGTGCTACCTCACTTCATTTAATACTTTATTGAAGGTATTTTTTTGTTTGCGTTTATGTAACACAGTCTTTCAACATAGATCATGATTATTAAAGGATTTCTGTAGAATCTCTGTTAAAAAAGCTTTAAAAAATAAGCAAAAACTATCGTACTTGTCTTCACAGAGAAAAATATCATTTACAACTGAAAAAAGAGAGAAACAATCTCCCGCCCCAGCAGGATTCGAACCCGCAAAAATACGAGAAAGTTTGGATCGGTCATATCTTTGCAATAAATGCGGTCATATGAAAGATATGGAGATAACGAACAGTATTCAAGCTCAAAAGTCCATTAAACAATACAAAATAGGAGCAGAGCAAACACGGACCTCCAAACATCAGAGGTGGGATCAGGTGCCATGGAGGAGTGAGCATCCCCTGCCGACCGGTCACACCCGCCGTGTGCTCCTTGTCATGATCGGGAAATAACGGAAAAATCCGTCGACAATTCAGTGTGTAAATAATGGCCTAACAATTAGTATGAAAAACGTCAGTCAGCATTTGACTCAATGATAAATTGTATTTGCTGACAAGGTCATTGTATCGACCATAGAACTTACGAAATGATGACTTTAAAACGAGACAGCTGATATTCTTGTTTCATCAACTTATTTGTCAATAATTTACCTCGTTTTAGAATTGTACATACGTAGAGCATGCTCTTGCGTATCGAATCAACTGAGAGATATATATCCCGTATGCAGGTGATGAAGGTATATTGCTGCATAAGTAAGGGAAGTTGACGATTGAAAAGTTAAAGTCATCACGTTTATCATAAAGCTTGGTTGTTAGATTACCATTAACATCTTTTTCAAGTAAAATATCCAAATATGAAACAGATGTGTCAGACTCTGTGGTATCTTTTATCTCAAGTTCACCAGGATATATCGTATCGACAAAAGAATGGAAATAGCCATTGTTAATTGACAATACGTCGTCGATATATCTAAATGTCGAGTTGAAGACCACAGCAAGTGTTTTCTTCTTTTCACGTACAAGATTTTGGACAAATTCTGCTTCATATGAATACAAAAAAAAGGTCTGCTAATAACGGGGCGCAATTGGTACCCATGGGAATTCCAATAGATTGTTGGAAGACCTGGTCTCCAAAAACCACATAGATATTGTCAATCAGAAACTCAAGCATCTTTTTAATGTCAACTTCAGAGTACTTGTGTGTACAATCAGAATGTTTTTTAACAAAATAATTTTGCAAATGACCAATGACAAGGTAAGTATATTTACGAGTTCCATTTTTATTGAAAAAGCAGCTGTCAGTGATATCAAAAAGCCTGGACTTTAATTTATCGTGGGGAATGGTTGTGTATAAAGTTGAAAAGTCGTAAGTTTTAAAGCTGTTGATTTTGGTAAAATCTTGTGATTTCAAATTTTCCAAAAGTTCCTTGGAATTTTTAAGTATCCACATCTGATTTACACCACTTCTCGAATATATTGTTGCACAGTACTCTTGAAGTTTCTCCTTCACCACTGTTAATATTTTAGTGAGGAGTAAAGATGGAGGCTTGGTTGAACATATACTGGAACCCGTAAGGATTTTTATGAAGTTTCGAAATCCAATATAAATATGGTAATTCGAATTCATTTTGGTTGTTTGGAATATTAAAAATATTCAAAACTGACATATGATTTTGAAGAAGTTCTTCCTTAGAAAGGGAACTATGATTATAAGTTGGATTACCACTTGTAGAATTAAATCTGAGTTCCTCTAAAATACATTTAATATAATGAGTCTTACAAACAAAGACAATGTTGTTACCTGCTTTGTCAGCAGGGACCAGTACGTACTGATCATGTAATCTATCTTTGTATTACATATCTTTGCAACAAATGCATCAATCAAAATGATAAAAACATACTTAGAACTCTTAGAAGACTCTCTATTAACCCTGTAAATCCCAGAGAAAAATATTGAAAAACAAAAAAGTTACAAATTTAACATTTTTGAATTCACTTCCGTTTGCGACCGGAAGTACGAACGACGGAAAATAATGGTCGATCAAGATATCTACATTTGATGCTCTATCACCTCAGCAAGTTTCATATTCATATCTTATCATATATATCGAAAGACCTTAATAATAACAAGTAAACTAATTTTTCAGAGAACAATTAGAGGCCTTTCCACCTTTTTAAGTGTTTTCGTGTCGTTTAGGCCGAAAAAAAGAAAAATGCCCAAAAAAGAAAAAAAAAAAAAAAAAATATCCTCCTCCAGCTGGGTTGGTTTGAAAGGCAGGTGCTCTAACCACTGCGCTACACATTCCGATAAAATTTAGTAAGTTAATTGTTTAAGACTATAGAATAAATACAAGCGTATTTTTAGAATCGGTAGGGGAAGAAAGAAGTTCCGTAAAAGGAAATAGTTCCTGAACTTGCAAGCAGTATATAAAATAACAAGGGACGGGTGTGCGTTAGAAAACGTTAACACTGTTCCCTAATGAAAATGTATTAATGGACTGTAGCCCGATTCATCGATATTGTGAGCATGCTGAATTTTTTGAAAATAGCTTTGTTGTAAGCTTAAAAGATCGGGTTCGGATTTTAACATTTCTGACTGAATATCCTGAAATAAATATGAAACATTTAAATAAGCATTTCTTTGGGTTAAATTAAATATGTGTAGCACAAATTAAACTCCAAACATGCATTTTTAGAAGGGAAACACGACAATGAAAGCGAGAATTGTTTTTAATATACCGAAAATCGCTATTTCTGGAAACTGATTAATTCTAAATAAAAATCAAATAAATTCCAAATGTAAGAGAAAGAGAGAATGCTTGGTATTAAAATGTCGTATCATATCAGGAAAATCGAATGTTACTAACGACATCTGAAGAAATAGCCGATAAAAGGTTTAGATCATTTCTTCGTTCACCTGCACTTTAATTTCAAACACAACAGAACTTGTAGTTTTTGCCGTGAAACTTCATGACTTCTATAAACTTATGAGACTCACCGTAAAACTCTCAAGAAAGTTTCTCTGAGGTCTATACTACATATGTACCAAATATGTTGTCGATCCGAGGTCTGGTTTGAATTTTACAGAAATATTCTACGTTGTTGTTGATGTGATTTTTTTTTAAGAAGGGGGGGGGGATGAATTGTTTATTTTATGCCTCTTTTAAACTAAGAATTGTAAGTACTTTCACATCTTTAAGCCTGATTGTGACCTTCGGGTCAAGATCAAAGGTCAAGGTCATTTCCAAAAAAAAAAACAAAAACAAAAAAAAAAAAAAAAAAAAAAACAAAAAACAAAAAAAAAACCCAAAACAAAACAAAACAAGGAAATCTTTACTTTCTATGTTTTTACCTGATACTGGAGCTGGATGCATGTCCTTACTTTTCATTTGACCCAATGTCAAGGCCAAAGGTCAAGGTCAAAGTTCAAGGTCATTTGGTGAATTGCTATATTTTACACACATATAAGGAATTTCTTATGTTTTTAAATGACTTTGACCTTGACCTATATTTCAAGGTCAAAGTCAAACATGCCGATGCAGTTGGTCCCATGTCTCTAGGATACACCGTTTTAAAAAAAGTTCATTAAATGTAAGCAGCATAAACTTTCAGGGGCAGTAACTCATATAAGGGACCAAAGAATGCTTTTGCAATGATAGAGTGAAGAGAGTATTAAATGAGTCGAAGACACTGCTGAAGGTTTGGAATCTCTACGTTTTACGGTTTCGGAGGAGTAGCGATAACAAGGTTTTATTGCAAAAGGAGTGACAACTTTTGAATGGGTCAAGCTTTGGGGACAAGAATGAAATCCTTAAAATAGTTTTAGAAGGACATATTATAGATGCAAAGATATTCAGTATATGTCGAAAGGTTTTCTACAGAATCTCTGACAAAAAAGCTTTTAAAAATCAGCAAAAACTACCATACATGTTTTCAAAGAGAGAGAAGTCATTAGCAACTGAAAAAAAGAGAAAAACAAAGAAAAAAAAAATTAACTACCTCCAGCAGGATTCGAACCCCAGACAGTGGGACAAAGTTTGGATCGGTCATCTCTTTGCAATAAATGCACGCATCAAAATATTGAATACAAATTTAGAATTCTTGTAAAACACTCTATAAACCCTGTAAATCCTAAAGAAAAATATTGAAAAACAAAAAAGTTGAAAAATTGGACTTTTTGAATTCACTTCCGTTTGCGACCGGAAGTGCCGACGACGAAAAATAAAGGTCGTTCCCCATATTGGAATTTGATGTTCTATTTATTCATTGAGTTTCAATTTCATATCTTTAGCCGTTGTCGAGAAAAATTCTGGACAAAATGCCATTTAAAAAATACAAATTTCCCCAAAAATGGCGAACGGAAGTGAATTTTGAAAAAATGAAAAACACGTCTGGAGATATTTACATGATGCATCTTCCGCGAAAAAATCCCTGAAATCTGCTCACTCACAGCTGAGATATCGCCATAACTATGAAAAAAAGAATAATAATAATAATAATAATAGAAAACAGACGGAAAACAATAAGGTCTTCCGAAGGAAGTCGGAAGACCTTAACTAGAGCAAAGCTCGTTGCAAAGCAACGAGTAGGTCTTCTGTCCAATTTTCAGAAGCACTGCTTGTAAGATGGATAAATGAAAGTAAAGTATTCATTAAAAAGAAGGCCTCCAGACCAACAATTATGTCGATCTGTATTTAATTTTTTATGAATTTTATGCTGATTTTCGTTAAATAAAGCAAATCAAGACTACTTCCGCTTTGCCCGGAAGTGACCCCAATCGACAGAAAATTGGGTCAAAAGTCTTGGTTGAATTCAATCATTTGATTTTAAGTTGATATCTGCAGAAATACGTCATTTACAGTTACTTCCGGTTTAACCGGAAGTTGACAAAAGAGACGATACGCGACAGGAAATACAATCAGACGTCCTCTGTGACATGCATAATTCAATTCAATACAGTGCTTCTATAAGTTGACAATCCTATCCTATACTATCGTGAATCCTGCATCCACTATCCTATCCTGTGATTTCAGTCTAATCCTATCCTATCCTGCTGCTCTCAGCTTTTTTAATATTAAAGAGTTAATTTGACAAAACAAAAAATAAATTATAAAATGACCATCAAATAAAAATCAGTTATAGTTATGTAATTACTTTAAATGTAATAAATTTTAATGGAGAAAAAATAATCGAGATCCACATCCATTAATTTCCAACATCTCTCACGAATTAATTTGCTAGTAACCGGTTAAAATATAAACAAAAGGATTGTAATAAAACGTAGGCAAATATTGATCTAGCGAACATGTGAAGAAATTGGAACTTTGGAAGAATTGAAGAAAAAAATATAGTTAAACTTACTTGTGTTTAATTTTACATACAAACAATGATCGGGAGACGTCAAGGTATTTGTGATTTCTTTTCGAATTTGTTCTAACGAAAAATAAATGGAGTTTAAATTAGAGAGAGAAAAGGGGGGAAACAATAAAGATTGCAGATACTTTTCTAATGTTATGATAAAGTAGAAAAAAGGAACAAAATTTAAACTCTTTATAAGAATCAGACCACAAATACCAAATCTTTCATGTGGGGTAGGTACACTGAATTATAACGTACCCATTGAAGAAACAATTTCTCTATCATGTCTACACATACTAAATAATGACAAAAGTAGGGTATGTTTGATGTTTTAACAAGTGTATGTTTCATCTGTTCATGTAAAATTTATGCAAAACTTTCATTTTTCCCTTAACTGGGCATCACGAAAATAACATTTAGATCTAACTGCACCTATATCAGCTGTATATTAGATTTTACTTTTGACGTAAATCTAAATAAGAACTTCAAGATATGACAAGACCATAAACCGAGAACAGACAAGTCAAAATTTAGATCTAGAATATGTTGACTTTCATTTATTAAATAAGTTAAAATTGTCTTATTATATTCAATTTTAAATGTATGATAAAAATTTGTTTTATATTTATTATTAAAGTTATTCTTGTTGGAAATGTTTAGTTCATCATTTATTTGTATTTGAATATTTTACAAACATGCAACATTTTCATCATGTTTGCTAAATAAAAATCAAGATATTCAAAATGTTAAAATTTCTTATTTCGCTTCAGTTTGTTCTCAATTTATGGTCAGTTTAGTGCCGTACAAGTGTATCTTAATTAAAAAAAAAATATTTATGTGTGAGAATTTAATCAATTTATGTTTAACAGAAAACATTTTCCTAAATCTTCATAGTCAGACAGGTTGACAGCAATAATTATTGTAGTCTGCTCACACATATTCCTTAGATCTTATAAAACATGCATAAGAGTCCACAGTTGTTACAGTATTTATAACCCAAATTTAAGTAAATCTTGTTTTTGACCTTGACATTTGATCTTGAATGTTATTCAGTGTCTAAATGAGGAATAAAAATAATTGACCAAGTTCACAATATTTATTCAGGGTAATTCCTTTTTTCAGTGAATATAAATATAATCATATATATTGGACCAAATACATATTATCTACAATTTATATTTACAATGTATAACAATTGAATGTTCATTATCATGAGACAAATTCATTAAAAGTGTCCATGTAAAGTATACATGTATTTCAATGCCAAGCTCAAAGATACATGTACATCTAGTTTGTTTAAATTGAAGTTTATCAATGTCTTATTACATTTGTATAATGTTTTACATGCATATTATTTGGTCTGCTTTTCCGTCACTCAAATTGAATTTCAAATGTCAAAGTAGTTGTCAGAGAGATGGTCATAAAGTAACCAAACAGTTTCACAAATGTCATCAAAGCACAGAAAACAAATACATCACACACTGATCTCCTTAATAAAGAACACCTTCATTTCAGACTCTAGGGTACTCTTGGACACTGGTTTGAAAATCTTTCATTATTTATTCCAGCAGCAGAGATGAAGTGCAATTTGTACAGCTGCAAATTTGCAGGATTGTCCTGAAGAAAAAAACACACACCATTATATGCATGTATATTGTAAATTTTGCCATATACATTATACATTAAAACTGTATTTGATTGTGATTATCTTTTTTCATTTCAAGTACAACTGTCTTAATTTCACCTTTTTCTCTCCCAAAGTAATGCATTAATTTTAAGGAAATCAAGTAAAATCAAATCTTATACTGCAACTTCATAGTCATAACTCATATCTTAATTAAACAATCATAATTTACATAATTTACTTGTAGGTTATAATTCATTTCATCTCGTCGACTTGCTAACTAGTAAGAGTACATGTTTGGATGTTTTTTTCTCTCTATTTTCTGCTTGTATTAATCTATTTAATATGTTGTTTGTTAATTTCTTTTCATTTTTTGCTTGAAATTTGAATTAAAAAAAAATGAAAATACATATAACATGAGAATGATGACCAGAATAATTATATATTAATTTCAGTTTTACTGTCAACATTTTAAAAAGAAGAAAATCACTTATTCATAAAATCTGCAGACACTTCATCTCAACTTAGATAATGATTTTTATGTATTTTAATGATACATGCATAAACACAAAAAAAATCTAATCATACCTATTTCTAAACGTAAAATCCTTTATATTGTGATGACATGAGGGCAGGCAAAATTGGGTACCATTCTCTAGAATGAGGAAGAATAATAAATGAGTAATTTATGTTACATGTTTTATGTTTAACTCACAATAGGTCATACATACAATGTACATGCAAGTGCTGAATGAGCTTATTATACACAGTTAGGTCCAGCACGTAGCTAAAATTACCTACCGTAGCTTCAGGGTTCGACACTAACCTTAGTCCGTTAGTCTCAGACTAATACATTTTCATTCGGACTAATAAAATATGTGGCTAATTAGTCCAAACGGACCAATAAAAATTTCTGTAAAACAATATGAATAAATCACCGATGTCCGATTCTCGACAACTTTTACTGGAAAACCCCGCGTGTATTTTTAGATTTCTAGATTTTGGCGGTTAGTTACGCAATAACCGGGTCAATTCAGCGCTTAATTTTTCGATTGATCGGTATGAAGTATAAGGTTTTAGCGATCATGATTTAGTATTACATGACACTTTTAAGAAAGATGTTGGACGTTTTGGATGTAATGTAAAGGGGAAAAAAACGAGATCGTGAATACGATCGTACTTGCTGAATTCGAGATTTCAATGAATCCGTGGAATAATATATTTCACGTAAATACTTTGTTTATTTCAAAAAATAATACGTATATTAATTGTCACGTTAAATTAATGTTAAAAAAACGATGTTTCTTTTTTTTGACGGACTAATAAAATCGCGTGCGGACTAGTAAAAGTGATGAAGCACTAGTCCGGCTGGACTAAAGCCTTAAAAAGTTAGTGTCGAACCCTGCAGCTTTATTTATCTACCTCAGGTAGCTTTATTTAGCTATTTCAAGGCAACTTTTCACAATTTTGCTTTTTATTTTAAAAAGACAAAAAGTCGCAAGAAAATGTCTACTAATATTTATTCTAGGTATCATTTAAAAAGCAATCTAAAGTAGAGATAGTTTTAACATTGCTGCGTTTGATCACTTTTAAGGAAAATATGTATTCCCATTGTTTGAGTAACTGTACACACCTTGTGCGCGATGAGACGTGGATAAGTATGATTATTTTTGGGCTCATGTTAACCAAAACTGTTTTTCTTTGTTATTACACTCAAGAAGTAACTGTTAGGTCACAAATTAACTGTTGTATGTAGCCCCAAAACTTTTAGAACTTTGATTGCAATTGCGCGAAAAAAGACACATCTCCAAGAGTGATTTTTTCATGAATTGTTTTCAGACGAGTTCAAAGTTGAAAATTATCACTGCATCAAAGTGCAATTTTCTGCACTTTCTGGGAAAAATTCTTCTTTAAGAAATAAGTTTGATTTAGAAGCTAAATAAAGCTACTTCAGATAGGTAAATAAAGCTATGTAGGTAATTCAAGCTATAGCTAAATCTAGTGATTGTACCAGACCTGACAGTAGCATAAGAAATGATCATGATGATTCTGCATTTAATTATTTTAAATTGCAATCAGATAAGAAAAAATATTTTTTAACCACAGTAGGGAAATGATTATATAGCAATAAGAAACTGAAAAAGGTGTAATACATCTGATCATGTGACAAAGTATTTGTAAATATTTAACCCCCCTACCCGTCCCCTTTCTACACAACCTCTTTTTTCCACATCCGATTTCTGTGTAAATTACAATAGAATAAAATTTTAATAGTTCAAGTCATTAAAACATTGCTTAAAGGGAGAGATATGTATAAACATGCACACATTTACAGTGTGTAGTATACTTACATGGTCTTGCACCAAAGAACTGCGATTATGATCTGATATTGTCCGCGGCTGACGGTTCAAGTGAAATTATCCAGACAAACAGAGCACATTTAAGGACATACGCAACGTAGTTTGAACTTTAATGTCTTTTCCCCTGGAGTTGAAGAGTTCCAATTCTTGAAAGAGCTGTGTGCTACATTTTGATGCCTATATATGCTATTGTACACTTCTTTTAAAACAAGTTTGGATAAACAAAACCTCTAGAATACATGTTTAGTGATTTTTGTATATTTTTCATTGAATTATGCAAGAATTTTCATCAAATGATATCTTTTCAAAACCCCTGGTAATACATGCTGGTTTTTTGTCTACGAACATCTGATGATACTATAATCTTAAATTAAGAATATCTTGAAAAATTATCAGTAGGTAAGGTATGTTGCGTATGTCCTTAACAGAGAAACATGTTATTGAACTGTAACACAAGTAGGAATCGAGTTAATCATCCAAACATGCTGAAGAAAATACGATGTTTTGATGTCCGATCTCTTCTTTGTTTACATGCGAAACTTCTTCCGGTGATCGTTCACGGTTAGATCGTACGGCATATTACTCGAAGGTAATAGAATAAAAGTGTGTTAAGAAAAAAAAATTATTTTCTTTTGTGATTTTATAAAACAGTGCGACATTTAACTCCGGACACGACATTTGTCCGGACTTTCGCCAACCACTTTTCCAAAGATATGTGGAAACCATTTATGTCATCTGATGGGATTTTTTAAAACTTAACACATGAACCAAAATTTACACCTGATTATCTTCTAGGTAAAAAGATATTACACCTGAAACCAAGAAATCCCATGGGATAATGGTGGGATTTTTTCTCCTAACCAATATCCCACCATTATTCTGTGGGAGAAAAAGGTATTCTGTGGGATTTTTTCTCCCATAGAAGTTTGAAAATCCCATGAATGCTTTATAATGGGACAAAATCTCCCATATACTTGTATATAGAAGATAATCTCCCATCTCTTTATAAATGTGGGATTTATCCCATATTCATTACAAAATAGAAAAAAATTCTCCCATGGGATAAAGAAACAACAGTTTTAAACCAAATAAAGAAACTATTGAACAGTTTAACTACTATTAATTATTTATTTTCATTTAAGTTATGTGTTTCCTAAACCATTTTTTTTTTAAATTTCTTAAAATTAACCAATTTTGGGGTAATGTTTAATTTTTTCAATGATTAAAGATCAAAAAATCAAAAGTGGTTTTATCTCTATAACTTTCAGTTTTTTTTTTTTTTTTTGTTTTTTTTTTAAGTAAAAAGGCAATTTCCCTTGTATGTAGATTACCTTCTTTTATTCTTTGTATGTAAATTTTGAATGGGAAAAATAAAAAATGCAATTAAGGAAGAACAAATCTTTTTATGTTTATTTTCCTCCTAATCATTTAGGTTAATTTATTGCATAAGTGCCATTTGCCAAGCTTTACAACATGATCAGATCCATGCACGTTGTTAGATCTTTGCCTGTTTGCTGCACTAAACTGATAGGTTTCCAATTAAAAAATCACATGAAATTGGGTCATATCAGTCACTCTGAGATTCTTAAGAGAGTTTTAAAACTTATTTAGATGCACAAACTGTAATAATTTACCTAATTTTTACTTTTAATTTTCTTTGTATGATCCTGATCATGCCTTGTTTTGTTCCAATGACAGCTGGAAATTATTTTTACACATAACGAACCCGATCTGACAAATGAACAGAAAATAATGTTGAAAAAAATTCAACCATCTTCATTATGCACATTTACTGGTAGTTTGCATTAAAAATATTTAACAACCTTTTCACTAATTTCAAAACTTTCTACCTACACCTACTAAACATATCAAGAATTTTTGACAGTTCATTGAACCCGTTCAAAAATAAACATGATGAAAGGGCATGGATCCAGAAATATTTGCGGTGGTACTCTACTCATTGTTTCATATCATCCAATAGAAAACAAGTTTTCCTTAGTTCTGTTACTTCTTTAATAAAAGCACTCTGCTGATCTTTTACTTGTTATTTTTTGGTACATATAATAACCATGCACCATTGACATGTATTCAACTGATAATAGCCAAGTCACCTTAGGCCATTGCAAGTTTCTTCTTTGTTAAACGTCAGCATGCACCTTGTTTTGGACACCCCATAACACATAAAATAAGAGGTCCAGGCCACAGTTAGTTAATGCTCACTGTTAATACCCACGCGGATGCAAATATAGCAGAATGATATTGGGTACATGTATTAAACTTTTACCTCAGCAATCTACGTGTAATTTAAATAAGATGTTAGATCCGCACGCATACTCGCTAAACTGACTGTAGTGACTATGTGAGCGGATCTAACATCTAATTTTAACTAGATTGGTACTTAAGTGGCTTAAATTTATTCAACTTCTTTCAGGAAGATTTTCAATTTTCTTGTCATAAATGCATATTGTCAATTATTATGTTTCCTGTCAGTTTGTCTCTACATAACCCATACCCTACTATTCTTGCATAGTGTTCTAAGGATTTAAATAGCATAAGCATACTATGCCGAAATAGTGCACGACTTCATTTTCTGAAGAAAAACTGACTGCGCCCACGCCTGGGAGCGAACTCACAACCCCGAGATTGTCATTCCGACGCGCTACCGATTACAACACAGACGCCGTTATAAATATCAATGTACTATAATATATATAAACTTAGTTTCAAATATTTTACACTTAAGTAGCTGCAGAACTGTAGCTCTCAGAAAAAATATATGTTGACAGACCAGAGAGCTACAGTGCCACCCATTGAAAAAACTGTATATTTATTGCGCACAAAAAAGTGCGCTCGGTTCTGAATTAATTCTTCGAAATTCTTACCTCAATTGAAAAAAAAGCTACATTTCAAAAAAGTCCTTACTCCTCTATAACTTTCGTAGTTTACACTTGTACTAAGTGCGTTGGACCGAATTCTCGTGAAGACCAAAATGGCAGTATAAATAGGCAAAATTTTCAATGATTTCAATTTCAGGGCCAGGAGGGCTGTTAAAAACAATTATAAGGAATGTTTTATTGTGGAAACAGTGAAAGAATATGTTAGAAACACACGTTTAGTAATATTTTGAGATGACAGTTTTAAAAACACTGAGAAATAAATCGAGAAACAGCGCACAAAAAGTGCACAATAAATATACAGTTTTTTCTATGGGTGGCACTGTAGCTCTCCCGTCTGTCAATATATATTTTTTCAGAGAGCTACAGTTCTGCAGCTAACACTTAAGATGAAAAATAAACAAAATAATTCTTCTAAAATAGTTTCTTGCAATTGACCCCATCACTCAACTACTATTCTCTAAAACTATCTGTACATTATACCTAAAGCCTCCGGCTTGTGCACCATGTGTCAAACCCTGACTACTTTTTAAGAATAGTGCATGCAAAATACAACACTATTATATAAATATGCACACTTCATGAGTTCCCTAGTTCATTGAATAAAGGTACACATACCTTCATTTTACATTTAAGGACATACGCAAAATACCTTACCTACTGATAATTTTTCAAGATATTCTAAATTTAAACTTATAATACATGTACCATATAACATATTTTTAAACAAAAAATCAGCATGCATTTCCAGGGATTTTGAAAAGATATTAAAGTTTGAAAAATTTTGCATTATTCAAAGAAAAATGTACAAAAATTACAAAACATAAATTCCAGATTTTTTTTATCAAAATTGTTTTAGAAGAGATTTACAAATCCATATATAGACAATAAAAATATTGCACACAGGTCCTTCATTTAGTGGAACTCTTCAACTCCAGGGAAGAACCCAATAAAGTGCAAACTACGTTGCGTATGACCTTAAATGCCCGTTTATATAAGAGAAAAATAAATTAAAGAACTTGTTCTAATTAAAATAATGAAAAAAAAATCCTTATTTAAGCCTTTAAGTTTAATTTTTAATTAAGAAATTTGACAGATGAATAAGAAGAGTAATATACAATATAATACTTCTTAAATTAATTCTCTTGGTTCCATTCATTAGATATTCAATATTCGAGTCAACACTCTATACATGAATGAATTATCAAAAGTTTTGTCCTTAAAGTTTTCAATGGATCCACAGATCATGAGGTGATGTCTCCTTTTATGTGTATGTATCTGTGTACACTGAAAAAAAGGAAAGTCGCTGTGTGATGAAAAGGATAAACCAGAAGTCTCTGATGAGACTGTAGCTCTCCTGGTCTATATGTATAACAAAGAAAAAGTAACACTTGGATTTGAAACTTTGCAACAGACAGCAATAAATAGAATTATGTATCTAAGTGTAGTCTACTTGTGTGCCACATTATATTGAAATCATACCAAAATTGTAGGTAGAGTAGCGTTTTAAAGGAATTTTACAGAAATTTCTATTTTTAGTAACCATGGCAGCACCGTGCATTGAAATGTACCTTAGTGCAGTCTAAGTTATATTGAAATCAGAATAAAACTGTAGGAGGAGTAGTGTTTTGAAAAATTACAAACAGATGGACAGCTAGACAGACAGACAACTAGACGCCATGGACAGACAGACAGACGGACAGCTAGACGGATGGACGAGGGACACCTTCCTATCCCATAAGCTCTTCTGGTCTCTGACCAGTAGAGCTAAAAAAAATATCAAATTTGATTTTTTTCAATCTTAAAGAAATAAAACTGCAAAATTAAATTGTAAATGGTTGGTTGCGTACTAATTATTCAAAGTAGTTTTTGTTGTATGGTTTGAAAAATTTTATTATTCATTCTCTCTATTTTCACAAAGAATTACCTTTGCATTTCTTGTATCTACAAGGGGGACAAATCTTCAAGTGGTACATGTACACTATATGTCAGCTACTATACCTTCATTTTCTGTTAAAGAAAAAAAATAGAATAAATCATACAATACCAATTACATGTATAATAACAAAGCATGGATTAAATTTTTCACTAAAATTAGAAAATGAATTGAATATCGATCACTCAAATTTCTCGATCCAGCCAAAATGACTGACGCTAAAATTTACCCCTACTGAGGTCGAAGTATAAAAGTATAAATTATTTTTATCTATCAATATACCATAAATGAAACTTTGTGCATGTTCTGCATTCATTTACCGGTATCTGTATATAGTAGTTTTATGCCCTTGAGAATTTTTCATGATGTCATGCCATAATATTTCCATGTCTGTTTTTTTTCTCAGTGGTAACTCTTTGAAAGTTAGCGGAATTGATTTCTTGATAATTCTATCAGAATGTAAATTAGGCAGGTCGATAGGTCAGGAGCTAAGAAGGCCTAATATGCATGAAAATCTCGTGCGCACCTTTCTCTGTGTCTGACGCTAAGGAGGCTAAATATGCATGTAAATCTCGTGCGACTACCTTTGTGTTTGACTTCAGTGGGTGAGGACTATTGAAATTGGCATGGGAGTCCTTGTGTAATTTAAATCTATGTCTCCATTAACATTGCAGGTTATCCTGCAACATTCATGAGAATGCGGTCTTTATTTCTTAAACATCCAATATCCTATCAATTCTAATAAAAAATCATATTATTAGTAATAAAGCTAGAACTTTTTTTTATTTCATTTCCAATTAATAGAAAAAATATTTTTACAAATAAATATGTAAAATAAAAAAGTCCTAGCATTTTTGTCTTTTATAATTTACTTACACATAAGCATCTACATGATGTATATTTTTTCCCCTCAAAAGAACATGAACATAACTTAATAATGATATTCCTAAGTATGTATTCATGGTATAAAAAATGAGTTTAGCAGTATAAAGATTGATTTTTCACTCAAAGTTTTAAGACTGTTTTTCAGAGATTAAAAAAAAAAACATTGATTATATCAATAATCATGTGGGTACATGTCCTATGTAGACTTCAGAGGATCAACCAATTTTCTAACAGAGAATTAGTAATTTGATATTTGGATACTTCCAAACAATATAAGTAGGAGTTTTGGGGGTTATTAATTATGTCCATCATGACATGTACTATAAGCACTGACCCCCCATATCTCAAAATTTATCTTGACACCAAAAAAAAAAATAGTACTTGCAACACATGCAATGTTTGTTAATCCCTAGTACACTACAGTAGTAGGGTACTTTTAACCATGTCTGAGAGAAGATAATTAATTTTCTAATCAGTAATGCTGATGACTGTGATCAAGATACTTATAAATTGTAACTTGCAAATTTTAGACATGACAGTATAATTTTTTAAGTACAATCATCAGCTAGTGTACACATTGAGAATATTCGAACGAACGAATACTAGCCTACAACGTTGTCATTGAGGAAATTCGAACGAAAGAATAATATTCCGATGTGTATAATTTTCTGACGATTATTTACTTTGTTAACTTGTATAATGTACTACTGAATAACCCCATCGACTGCTAGCTCTGCAAACACTTTACAGTGACAGAAATTCATAAGATTGTTTCATCAGTTAACGAGGAATCAGGATGATCTATAGATCTTTAGACTTCAAAAAAAAAAGAATCTATGAGCCATGTATTAACATGCTTTAAATGAAATAAATAACAAATTCAATAATTCTAGATCTACTTACAAAAATAGAGCAGGTCTTCGTCATAATTTTGTTTACAAACATCATGTGGAAATTCCAATATCCTCATAATCTTGTCGCCGTTTTTTTTTTCTTTGGTTGGTATTGGGTAATTCTAGGAATATAATGCATCCGTCTGCACAGAATTTTTAAGAAGTGAATCCATAGATAGAATATTACTGCTTCTTTTTATTTATTGGTTTATCTTTTTTTAATTTAAACAATGCATAGTTCACGAGAAAACAAAGAAATGAAATAAATTATCAGGCCTATTTTTTTCAGATTTTTTTTGTTGTTGTTGTAAATACTGCCATGGGTAATAATGGTAATTAAAATGCCCAATACCAAAAATATTAACATTTTATATAAATGGGACATCATCATGATCATTGAGAACATGATAAGAAGGAGGAGGGGTAGTGGACGGGTGGGTAGTCTCTCTGTATCTCTAAAATAAAAATTAATGTTTCCCTTGAAAAGTCAAGAAAATTTTATTTGCATGGTCAGTGGGATATTCAGTACAAGTTTAAAAGTCCAGTCAGTACATAGCCTCAATAAAGCCCCTTCTTCTTCTTTTAATTCACGACATTTTGATATATTGTTAACTTTCTATGATGTTCAAAATTGTATCATTCACCAACAATCCTTCATGTGATAATCAATAGTAACCTATAAATTTTTGTCACTTCAAATCCCATTTTTGTGAAACGTAGAATGAAAAATCAAAAGCTATACGAGCATTCATTTTACTTTCATAAACATGATTCAAGTTTATATTTTCGAATTTTTTGACAAACGTTTGTTTGTATCATCTGTCCTTAAGGGGGGGATGCAATTTTATATTAATTGTTTGCTATCAATTATGAACGATGTAAAATTGTTTGGATTTAATTTTTAAATTGAAAATGAAAAAAAAAATTATGACTTAATCCAAAGGTTTAGTAAAAGCATGGAGTTCGTTTTTCATGAATTTCTATTGTAGATTTATTTGTTAAATCGACTTGCTGTGTGTTAATATCCCTTGTGTATGTTTTGTTAGTTCCAAGCAAATTGTGACAGTTTTGCTACCTGGGGAAAACAAAAGACTCTTAAATGCCTCTAGGTATATACATACATGTATCATACCCTATGGAGATCTGGGGTGAAGATATTGGTTTCTTGGAAGTTAGCAAGGGGGGGGGGGTAGGTTTAACAGCAGACTTAAGTTGCTTTATTAGTATTCAAACATTTACTGCAAGATTAAGAAAAACAGGTAATACAACAGAAGTTGATTATTTTTCTGTGAAATCAAACTCAGATGACAAATATCAAAAAAAAAAAAAAAAAAAAAATCAGATTGAGCTTAACTTGGGATCGACACCCCCGTCCAAAAATATAGTCCCGTCCAAAGCTAAAGCGTTTAGAAGTCAGCAGAGTCAATATCTCGAAGTGGGTCTTGTGACGCATTTATGAATATGTCCTATTATTGTTTTTTATCGATAAAATAAAAATAAATCATTTATAAAATTATAGCTTTAACTCTAGCTTAAAGAATATCTATGTCCGATCTAGGACACTATAGCATAATACGATACTCTTTACAGAGTTATGTCCCTTTCTAGAATGAAAGTTATAGATTTTAAATACTTATGGTCTTTACGTTTACGTGATTTATTTTTTTCATCTAAACAATAATAGCCAATGTAACTTTTATTTTAAGAAACTTTGGACGAAAAGGAATTTTTTTTAAAGTTTAGTAGAAAAAAATGACAATTTATAGATCCTTGATTTAAATTATAGTTAATAATCAAAGCGGTCCCCTTAGGACTGTTGGTATATAAAGAAGATAATATGTTACTCTACTATATAACTTCAATCACCTTGTTTTAATGTTATCCTGTAGATCACATTCGCATCTAAAAATATCTTTCGTGGAAGACCAAACTGATTAAATTGTAAATAGTAAAAATGAATAAAAATATATAATTTGATATTTGAAAGTTAATGATGTACCAAATGTAAATTCCGTGTGATAAGTATACACATATACTTAACTTTCCTATCAATAATCTTGTATTCAAAGTGTACAAACAGTACAATTCAGATACTAGATGCAGGACTTGTGAAATAAAACAAAGGGCTAATTGCAGCCATATGTCTGCCGATAAGGCCACTGTTGTTTAATTTCAAGTCTATTTCAGGTTTTTTTTTTATATACATGTATTGAAATCTTACGAGATTGTACAAACTTAGCACTGCACATCAACACCAAATACAGAGTAAGAGTGGAAAGCTAACGACTCACACATTTTATCGTTATTCAGTAAAACAAAAAATAAAATTAAAACAATTTTAAAAAATCAAGCAGAAGAAATGTTGCCCCCATATGCAGACGTCTCTTTTACGCTACGAATATTATGCAACAAAATTATAAAAGTTGCTTCTATAAATTCTTCATCAGTTGAGCCCACCTCCTTACATGTACCCCACCCCATCTCAAAAGAGTACTGAAATTGCTTCCAAAGGCTTGATTGTATTTCAGTATCTTTGATTTGCTGAAGAATTTTCAAGAGATCTAGAGTAATTTATTGATTCTGGAAAATCTTATAATAATGTTGTAAAAGAGTGATCAGATTGAAATCATTGAATGGATTCCAATTTCACACCTTTGAAAATATATTGTAAAATTTAGCCTGAAGGGAATATTCTCACACCTTTTTTTTTCCCAGAACTTCAATGTAAACAGTGATATACACATATATTCAACAATTCATCTCCACACCGACTGATGATGACTCGAGCCATTTCCTGTTTATTATCAATTTGTGTATATACTTTGTTTTGGAGTACCTACTCTAAAAATTATTTTAAAACATTTTCCAAGAAAAAACAACAACATTTTAAAGTGTTGATTAATGGACATACAAAAATATGTATAGTTATAGTTTTTTTTACTGCAAAACAATGAAGATGACAATGGCTAATAATTAGTAAATATAGTTAACCTTGTTAATTAAGTTTAGGTAACAACATGTTGGACTAATTATGTTGTTAGTGCTATTATCACATGAAAACAGTTATTGGTATCTGTTTCAAAAAAAAAAAAAAAAAAAAAAAATCAAAATACATGTATTTGAATGTACACATGAGTCTTCATGGTTTGCTCATTCAAAGATCTGTTGCAACTCATTTTCATAATTAAAAAACCATCATTTATTTAACATTTTATTTTTTTCTTATTTAACAGATTAAAAATATATATTCATAAAATATACTTTTCTAACATTTCAATTTAATTTTACCAATTTATATATATGCATACATATAATATGACCTTTCCTATTACAATGCATTCAGTACTGTCTTTTATGGTGCAGATTACAATCACTTACAGAATTTAGACTCAATTTACCAGAAATTGTATTTTTCATTTCATAACTAATTGTTTGGGAAATTTAATGATAATAATAAGTGTATAAATTAAATGAAGAATATCTAACTGTGCCATATTTCATCGTAAGTTTTTGTATGAAGAAAAACTATATAGGTATACATCTCAGCTCTTTGATTCATTCCTTGAAAAAATTATCAATATAATTACAATCCTTTAAATTTAAAAATGACCCAAAATTTAAAGTTATACTGATATAGAAAAGAGTAGAAATTCTGATATTGTAAAAATTAAGACTTCAATTTTCATAGGGAACATTTGCCATGTTAATTAAACTCACCTAATCATACTGGTGTGTTCTCTTGAATGGCTATATATAACTTTTTTTATTTCTCAATGAAATTTTGCCAATTTGATATTATTTTGCTTGCAATAGCATGTACTTTCTAAATGTAAAATGATAAATTGTAAAAGGACTGAAATTTTCATAGGGAGAATCCATCATCATATTATACTCTGTCAATCGTACTGGTGTGTTCTCTTGAATGGCCATAACTTTTTTATTTCTGAATGAAATTTTGCCAGTTTGATATTATTTTGCTTGCAATAGCATGTACTTTCTAAATGTAAAATGATAAATTGTAAGAGGACTGAAATTTTCATAGGGAGAATCTACATCATATTATACTCTGTCAATCGTACTGGTGTGTTCTCTTGAATGGCCATAACTTTTTTATTTCTGAATGAAATTTTGCCAATTTGATATTATTTTGCTTGCAATAGCATGTACTTTCTAAATGTAAAATGATAAATTGTAAAAGGACTGAAATTTTCATAGGGAGAATCCATCATCATATTATACTCTGTCAATCGTACTGGTGTGTTCTCTTGAATGGCCATAACTTTTTTATTTCTGAATGAAATTTTGCCAATTTGGTATTATTTTGCTTGCAATAGCATGTACTTTCTAAATGCCAAATGATAAATTGTAAAAGGACTGAAATTTTCATAGGGAGAATCCATCATCATATTATACTCTGTCAATCGTACTGGTGTGTTCTCTTGAATGGCCATAACTTTTTTATTTCTGAATGAAATTTTGCCAGTTTGATATTATTTTGCTTGCAATAGCATGTACTTTCTAAATGTCAATTGATAAATTGTAAGAGGACTGAAATTTTCATAGGGAGAATCCATCATCATATTATACTCTGTCAATCCTACTGGTGTGTTCTCTTGAATGGCCATAACTTTTTTTATTTCTGAATGAAATTTTGCCAATTTGATATTATTTTGCTTGCAATAGCATGTACTTTCTAAATGTCAATTGATAAATTGTAAGAGGACTGAAATTTTCATAGGGAGAATCCATCATCATGTCATATTACTCCGTTAATCGTACTAGTCTGGTGTGTTCTAATGAATGACCATAACTTTTTTATTTCTGAATGAAATTTTGCCAATTTGGAATTAGTTTGCTTGCAATAGCATGTACTTTCTACATGTAAAGTGATAAATTATAAGAGGACTAAAATTTTCATACGGAGAATCCATCATCATGTCATATATTACTCGTTAATCATACTAGTCTGGTGTGTTCTCTTGAATGGCCATAACTTTTTTATTTCTGAATGAAATTTTGCCAATTTGATATTATTTTGCTTGCAATAGCATGTACTTTCTAAATGTAAAATGATAAATTGTAAAAGGACTGACATTTTCATAGGGAGAATCCATCATCATATTATACTCTGTCAATCGTACTGGTATGTTCTCTTGAATGGACATAACTTTTTTATTTCTGAATGAAATTTTGCCAGTTTGATATTATTTTGCTTGCAATAGCATGTACTTTCTAAATATAAAATGATAAATTGTAAAAGGACTGAAATTTTCATAGGGAGAATCCATCATCATATTATACTCTGTCAATCGTACTGGTGTGTTCTCTTGAATGGCTATAACTTTTTTATTTCTGAATGAAATTTTGCCAGTTTGATATTATTTTGCTTGCAATAGCATGTACTTTCTAAATGTCAATTGATAAATTGTAAGAGGACTGAAATTTTCATAGGGAGAATCCATCATCATGGTATACTCCATCGATAGGAATTGGTGTGTTCACTTAATTAAATTACCATAACTTTTTGTACTTTTCAATGAAATTTAGCCAGTTTGGAATAGATTTTTTTGTCATAGCATTCACTTAGTAAATCAAACCTAATAAATGAATTTGTGTATATTTTTTGAAACATTAAGAAAATGACCAATGGGAGACTTTTTTTCTACTCAAGACCAGGTTTTAAAATTTAAATAAATTATTTGAAAAGGGAGAGCTTTATCTGCCTTATAAATACAGTCATAATTACTATTCAAAAATAGAAATTAAGTTTTTAAAGTAAGATACCTGCATGCATATAACATATGAATTTATTTGACCCCTAAATTCATCTGTGAAACCTGAGTGGACTACAAGTTTTCTCCTTTTATTTCATGCAAATTCACTTGGCTGAGTACTTTTATTTGATAACGCTCTCCGAGTGAAAACGCTACCATGATTAAAAATAATTCAACATTCATTTAAAGTAGAAAAATATAGTCGTTATAGAACAATTGAATACTTTATCTAGAATGAAACGAAACGCCCGGAGTGAATCCAAATAGTCGCGACGAATCCACCCAATACCGATCAAGATCTCCACTGCGCTTTGTATTCGTAGTAAAATTACACATTCTGTAAATGCATTGTTGCAACTGTGATGCAAGAACAGGGAAAGATGCAGTCTGCTGAAAGGATTAATTCACGTACTTTTAAATCAATTTAGTCTCATTTATATTCATTTTATTGAGATATTGGTTTAATACGTAATGCTTGAATTAGTCCACAATCACCTCAGCGCAATTAATAAGTCAAAAAGAAAGGTGCTTTAGTTCAGTTCAGTTATGGAATTCCCTCCTATGTATAAGGAGCACCCGAGAAGGTGGTTTCATAAAATACATTTAAAGGTCGGAAGTATTTCAGCACTTATAATTATAACCCATTACAAACCTATTTCAATGATATTTACAAAAATATTTTAGTTACCATTCATTATGAAATCATTTCAAGATAGATCCATGCAGAAGTCTATTTAAGGTTTATGATAAACACTGATAAAAGTAAAGAATAACAATTTTATATCTTAGACCACAGCATGTATATAATATGACAGTAAAGTTTTTTTTATAGTGATATAAAGCTAGAGTAGAAATATTAAAGTAATGATTTTAAAATGTTAAGTTTGCAATGAATTATATGGCAAAAAGCTTTCAAAAATAATTTTGACCCTTGACTGTATTAGATTAAAAGAAGATGGACTGTTTTTCCCTGTACATTAAAGAGATAAAAACAATTTCCATTCTCCTGTAGGATAAAATATTCTATAAATCATTTTGTTAGAGAACTTTTAATCCTTTTAGTGACAATTATAGAACTTCTTGTCCTATTTCACAAATTATGGGATGAAAAATCCCATGTAAGGTTAAAAATGGGAGTTTTGCTTCTATAGGAGAAAAAATCCCACAGAACTCATTTTTCTCCCACAGAATAATGGTGGGATATTAGTTAGGAGAGAAAATCCCACCATAATCCCATGGGATTTCTTGATTGCAGGTGCAATATCTTTTAATCTAGAAGATATTCAGGTGTAAAGGTTAGTCCATGTTGTGCGATTAAAAAAATCCCACCAGATGACATAAATGGTTTCCATGTATCTTTGGAAAAGTGGTTGGCGAAAGTCCGGACAAATGTCGTGTCCGGAGTTAAATGTCGCACTGTTATAAATATTTCTTTTGTAAACGTTCTATGTCCTTTTGCGTTTCTGTAATTTATTTTGAAATATGAATTAACCTTTACTCCAATGTGAAGGCTGTAGGATACAGGATAGGATGGATAGGATAGGATAGGATTGGATTAACCACTATATATTTCTATTGTGAATCCTCAATCCTGAATCCTATCCAATCCCATCCCATGTCAACTTGTGGGATAGCAGCACTGTATCAATATCTGTAAAAATAAGCTATTTTCTCATACTTCCTGTTTGGCCGGAAGTGACGTCATCCGACGTATTTTATGATCTCGCAAGCTGCTACTTGTCATGTTGAACAACTTTGCTTCTTTGAAGTATTACAAATTCTAAATACTTTTTGAGATATCAGGAAAAATATTTTGGCCCCTTTAGATTCCTTATTTTAGGGACTAGCCCTTTTTTCGAGATATCATTTAAAAGATCTTATAATTCTGCACAAATTTTGTTATATATGTTTTAACAAAATATTTCCAAGTAAAAAGATATCATACAGAAAGTGTTCGAAATTTTGAAACTATCGATACGACTTTTTTCAGGCCATAGCGAGCGTCGACGTGTGGCACTTCCGGTGAAAGTTAACTACGTATTACAGATCTACATATATTGCTCTGTCTTCCCTAAAGGTTTCATGTTCCTGTGATGAGTGGTTTCTTAGAAAACCTGCGGACAAACTGACCCTCCAAAAATCACTAAATCGCAAAAATCTTCGGACCGGAAGTGACGTCATCAAAATAAAAAAATATGTATCAAGATTTTTTAATGTTCTATCAGACCTGAAAGTTTCATGAAAATTGAGCGAATCGTTTTCGAGTAATTGCGTGCACAAAATCGGTAAAAAAAATAATAAGAAAAACAGTGGAAAAGAAACCGAAGAATAACTAGAGCAAAGCTCGTTGCAAAGCAACGAGTAGGTCTTCCGTCCTGTTTTGACCGGAAGTGACGTCAACAAGAGAAAGGAATGAGTTTAGACGTCTCCAGTGACTCTAAAATTACAATTGTGCATCAAAACCTACAAAATAAGTTATTTCTGGCTACTTCCGGTTTGACCGGAAGTGATGTTGAGGGATGATAAATTTGGTTGGACGCTTCTGGTTACATGAATTAACTAATAACATGTCGAAAACGGTAAAAATATGCATTTCTGACTACTTCCGTTTTGGCCGGAAGTGACGTTATTTGACGACTCTCAACAATCTTATTCACTTCTACTTATCATTTTGAACAATTTTGCTTCTTTGATGTATCACAAATTCTCAATAGTTTTGGAGATGTTGAGAAAACACTTTCAGCCCCTGTAGATCCCTTATTTTAGGGGTCAGCCCCTAATTGTTGATATCAGATGAAAGAACTTGCCATTCTGCACAACTTTTGTTCTATGTGTTTTAACAAAATATTTACAAGTAAAGAGATATTCTTGAAAAAATGCTAAAAATTTTGATATTCTCAATAAGACTATTTTCGGAGCATACCAAGCGTCAAAGTGCGGCACATCCGGGAAAAATGAACTACCTAGTACATATTTATGAACATTGCTCTATCATTGTTGAAAATATCAAGTTCCTATTTTAAGTGGGTTTTTTTTTTTAGAAAACTAGCGGACAAAGTGACCCTCTAAAAATCACCTAATTGCAGAAATTTCCGGACCGGAAGTGAGGTCATCAAAATAAAAAAAATGTATCTAGATTTTTTTTATTTCTCTACCAGACCTGAAAGTTTCCTGAAAATCAAACAACCCATTTCCGAGAACTCGCGTGCACAAAATCGGTAGGAAAAAAACAATAATAAAATTATGCCTGGACATGTGGGTTTTTTTTTTATTTCTCTGCAAGTGACCTTGAACTTGCCAGAAAGACCTTTGATCAAGGTCATGACACAGCCTCCGTTCATAAGCAATCTCTGTTTCAAGTAAGAGCTTCCAGTGATTTTCTATTACTAAATCATAGCATGAAGTAGAATTTAATTATTTTCTATCAGTATATATCCTTGAACTTGACGGAATAACCTTGGGTCGGTGTCAAGACAAACCCTCAATCTCAAACAACCTCTGTTTTAAGAAAGAGGTTCTAGTGATTCCCCCTTAGACATTCATATCCCAGACAGGCATTTTACAACTTTTTCTGCAAGTGACCCTGATTTTGCTGAAATAACCATATTTTAAGTCATCTAAAACCCGCGGACCATATGCAATCTTTGTACCAAGTGCGAACATAAAAAATTACAGCCTATATCGTAATAATACAATTTTCTTTGTCAAAGTCGAAGCAAACCTTTTTGTCACAAGCAATCTCTGCATCAAGTATGAGCTTCCAGTGATTCTCAATTACAAATAAATGGCTTGGACAAAACATTTATTCTTTCTCCACTGACCTTGAATTTGCTGGAATGACCTTGGATCAAGACCATGACATACCCTAGGATCATTGGCAATCTTTGTACCAAGTATGAGCTTCCAGTTAATCCAAAAAGTCATAGCCTGGTCAAACTTGGAGGGACAGACGGGCAGCTAGACAAGCGGACAGACAGACGGACAATATGATTCCTAATCCACCTCCCCCCGGCCCAGACACTTCGTTTGCGGGGGATATAAATTCCTATGTTAAATTTTGAACACCCGTTCTGATTTGAAAAAAAAATTAAATCTTTACTATTTCAGGGAGATATTATAAGTATGTTTTCTCATTCCGGCCAACAGGTTTTTAGAGAATAAATTTTTCATATGACCTTTCCAATTTTTACTACCTGTATTTCTTAATTATCTTCTGTTGGAAGAGAATGTGGTCATTCATTTGATCAACAACGTTTGGTTGATACTGATCCAGTGATTCTTGAAAAGATAAGAATGAGAAAAAATTACAAGTACCAGGTTTACAGCGACAACGTCGATTATGCTTACACCGAGAAAGCCAACATCGAAGTCAGAGAACAAACAAATTGTGAGCAGAAAATCTTACTTAGCCTTTGGCATGAGAATGGGGTACTGATTAAAAATTGAAATTATTTTTGTATAGTCAATTTTTTTTTTTTACGATCGACGTTTTGACGCACCCCCCCCCCCCAAATGATTGAAAACTTCGCCTCTGAAGAGAAGCATTTTATCTATTTCCGGGGGGGGGGATATACGTTTACTGATGAGAGGATGGACAAGTGCACTTAAGCAATGCTTAATGGGCCCTTTTCAGTGCCGTATTACTTTAGAATATATTGCCAAATTGTTCTCTCTTGGTAATAGTTAAACACAAGTGGATGTTTCTAGCTAAAATCACGTAAAAACATCACCTAAATCAGCACGGATTTGAAACAAATGAAGATTTTTAAATGCCTATAGATACCCCAAATCCGGAAAAGTCGTACCGAACCTATTTGAGTTTCGTCTATTTAAATCTAGGGGCATTTAAATCGGACACTTGAACAATCTGATGGTGGATCACTGACGGGCGTGTTTGCCGAATGATACTTCTTGCGCTATTTTACCTGAGAAAAAAAATCGAATGAAGTTGTATAGATGCCTGTATCCATAGTGATCAAACTAAGAAATTTGCACGCTTGCATTTGAAATAATACAATAAGTATTAAAATTAGTTCCTTTAAATTTTAAAATGAAAAAACTCTATTTAGGTGACTTTCAATACCTGTAGCATTGTCTTGCATGAATGTTAAAAATGTTTGACGCATTTATGTATGATGACATTTTAACGACACTAAACTCTCCTAACCCTCCAGTGTTCCTAAAACCAAATACATACAAACTTCTCTATGCGGCACGACTTCGATATAATGATACAAAACGTGCATGGCTTTCTTTTACAGTGAGCACCTTTGAGGAATGTTTACATGGGTAGAACTCACGTGAGTACCGGTATTTTAAATAATTTATTCCACGGGTGGGTTCAACATAGGTCATACAGGTAAATAGCTTTCGCTTGCTATAGGAAAAACATTGAACTTTTCATACATTTTTAATATTTTAAGTACAAGTCTAATCTTGTACAAATTTCCTACTCTCACACAAGTTTTATAAATGTATAATGCGTTTTTTGTCATTCGCACAAGTTTGTACAACGTTAGGCTGACAGTAAACAAAAGCTTTGAAATGAATGACCGTCCTCGATTTACTATAGAAATCACGAATGTCGGCTGACCCCTACCACATTGTATGACTTTGCTCTTTGTATATTCATAAATTTGTTGAATCTTATGGTTTAGATATCAATTAATTGTCTTAGATGAAAAATTATGCTTAATTGATTCTTCATTTTTTCACATTTTACCGGGGCCCTCAAATGCACTCGTTCTTTAATCAACTATCAGTTCTATAAATATGAATGATTGCTTCGGAATATTTGGTTACAATTACATGGCTTTTATATTTATTTATACACGTAAGTTAATGTCAGCTAAGAACTAAATTAAAATCTGCTATAGACAAAACCAATAAATTTTTTAGCTATTTAGGGTTATCTACATATATAGATCTGTTTGTAAGAACCACTTTTTATAAAACAAATTTTCGCCCATGATATATTTGGCACTCTGTTTAATTACCATTTTATTCGGATGTCGATCAACACATTTTTTTTCAAAAACACCGGAGTGCAAAATAAACGAAACTGGCCAATGAAGATGTTTAAAAATCCTGATTCCGCAATCGCATCATCTCGGGCATTTCCGTCAGAGGTAGGAAAAACAACCCCGAATGCACTTTCTACCATTGGCTCAAACATTCACTGAGAGAGGAACGAACGACAACTCTGCATAGGAGATTGCCCCGAATGTTTTAACATTACTGGATGTTAAAATTTTATACAAGATTGAGTTGCTTCCTATTTATTAAGGATAGACGGAGTTGAAAGTCCCTTCTAGTTAATTAGTATATTTTAGGTAATATCTTTACATTCAATAAACTTAAACTCAATACTCAACAGATAAAATATCTTCCCTCATTGAGGGAAGATCTTTTATAGTCATTTATTTCAAACTTTGGGAAAGGGGGGGGGGGTGAGGCTACGTAATACATTCGAAGTTTTTTTTTTTCGTTAGTTGGAAAGGCCTGAGAAGTTGCGACTGACTTATCATGGTCTAAAAACACTTTGACAAACCCAAACCAAACAGTTTTATTCAGGACACGTGTACAGTGAAATGAAAAAAGTATATTCAATCCAGTTAATTTGAGAGAAAAAAATAGTCCGGCATTTTTTCAACCTCGTTCGGTTAATTTATTAATTAATCTTTTTTCCGTGAAGGAGGAAGGCATGGACGAAGGATTAAATTAAAAATATTTCCAGGTATACAAAAGAACCCGTGCATTGACAGTAGTATAAGGAGGTAGGTTCTCGTGCTAATCCCCTGATGAATGGGGGGATTTAATCTGTTATTGTAAGAGGTGTTAATCCGATTAACTCGATCAAGACATCGGGGTCTAAAATGGCGGATCTAAGAGGGGCGGTTTTACCTGTGATCCAAGATGGCGACGAAGAGGTGTTAATTAGCTTAGCTCGATCAACAAGCCGGGGGTCTAAAATGGCGGATCTAAGTGGGCGATTTTACCTGTACTCCAAGATGGCGGCGCCCTGTGATGATTACTGCGCCCTTCGAGCGCAGCGAGACGGCGGATCCAATATGGCGATTAACTGGTAAACAAGCAAGGTGGATCTAAGACTTTGCGCAACGAAAGCGGCCAGATCAAGAAGATCGAACAAGAGGGTTTTGAATAAAATGAGATGTTTTACTAATTTTTATTTGAACGAACAAAGAATAAATTCAATGAATCCGGGACATATATAAATGTAGAATTAGCATGAAAAAAAATAAGGTTTTATAAAAGAATGATTTTAAAGTGAAGGTATAATATGTAGTTGTGTAAAATAATTCGGTCAGTAATCTATTAACTGTTGATATTATGTATTAAAAAGAGTTAAGAAAGCTAATTTCATTTTTTTTTCTTTAAAAGACCATACATCTTACAACATTTTTAATCCGATTTACAAATCAATTAAAAAGTTGGGTACTAAGTGTCGGGACTAATTGGTCGAGTATCTTTGTCCCAAACTAGCAACACCTTTCAAGCTAAGCGAGAAGTGTCACTCCTCTTTATTGACAACTGTCAATTTAGGTCCAGTTTTAAAGTATACATTTTTGACGTATTACTTAATGTCATATAAGCTAGTAAGTCCGTATATTTAAGGTTAATAATTTTTAACTTCAAAACATTTTTTTAAAATGGTGCGTCAAGGTGATATCTATTTCGCAGAGGAAACCATAATCAACTAATTTGTATCTAAAATTCACGACTTAGTTGAACTATGGTGGTGGTGTGTGGAAAACAAACTAGAAAACCATCCATTAGTTGTGGCTAGAAGATCGGCTATCTGGCAGAAAGAAAGCACGCACAGGTAACTTTTTTTTTCTTTTGTACCCTAATTATTTATTTTTAAGAAAATTCTAATATAGAGTAGCTATCTATATCTTAAATTGATCATACAATAGATACAAGTGATTCTGTTTTAGTTTAAATGTATAACGTATAATTAAAAATTTTAAAGTACCTTATGTCATATATTAATTTTTTTTAAAAGTAATCAACAACGATAGAATTTACATAAACAATGACCTTCTTGTTTTTTTTTTTTTTTTTTTAATTCGTTATCAGAGTTCAAATTACCGATGACGATTTGGAAATTAATTTTATTGGAATTCGCCCCGTGGACCACACATTTTACAGACATGTGCAGTCCTTTGGTGATATATCATCACTTCTTGTATGGGCAAGAAGATTTCAACTGTTGAACACTCGGCAAGTTTAAATACGCTTGCGACAGTTGACAACGGAGGAGGAACAAAAGTATGTGGAAATGAAATGAAAATTTTCAATTCATAAGTGTTTTTGTAAATTTTCCTTCTTTTCTTTTCTTTTTCCATTTATTTTTAAAACACATACATTGTAAGGTTGTTTTTTTTTATAACAGCTAATTAAAAAAATAAATAAATATATAAATATATAAAAAGGCTAATTAAAAATAAATTAGAAATGACTTGTTTTTTCTGTATTTTTTTTAACTTTGGTATAAATTTAATTTAGGGAAATGGAAGAGGATAACCAGATGTTAGCCAACGCGCTTGATAATTTCCAAAAGAAAAATCGTTCGGTATGTGTACATTTAAAAGCTATCTCAAACTTTTAAACATTTTTTTTAATTTAATTTTTTTTTATATTGCTTTGTAATTTTAATCCTTATCCTATTCATGTTTTACAGGGGAAATCAACAAAGGTGAAATCAAAAAAGGAGAAGGGGAAGGGTGTAGCGTGTAAACTTTGTGGGTTCCTTTCCCGAAGTAAAAGAGAATTACTGCTTCACAAGCGCCAGCATCGAACAGGTGATGCCGCTACACATCCGTCCACCTCCTCTGTCTGTTCCGTTCCCGACTCGCCCGGACCGTCCACCTCCTCTGGCCGTTATGTTCCGGACGACTCTGGTCCGTCCACCTCCTCCGCCAATATTGCTTCAACCGAAACAAGACCTACATTTAGATGTAGGACATGCGGAGAAATAACGAACAATAGACGGGAATTATACCTTCATCAAAGACTCCGCCATCAACATGGGGAAGGATTTTCAGATCTTCAATTTCCATGGGAAGAAAATGGAGACCCTGCACCATGGGCGGGTGATGAAAATTTAGAAAGAACCTATAAAGCAAATAGAAATTTCATTTTGGGAAAAGGCGAACAAAGTTCAGTCCAAAAATCGGTAAACGTTTCCATTCAAAATGTTACAACTGAAAACTTGATTGAAATTATTCAAAATTCTTCTCATTCCGAGGACCGGGCCTTTAGATTAAATTTATCTTTCGGCTTTATTCTTAGAAACATTGAAACTGGAGATTATAGATATTTTATACCTGACAGAAATGAATCAGTTTTTGATCGCCCGGTCCTCATTAACAACATGTCTGAAATCCAGAAAAAATTACGCCTTAGACTAAATTCATTAAACATATTGGAATATTTATTAAGACAAAGGCCAAACAGTAAATGGCAGGTAGTACAAATTACGAATGTCAAAATTTATTTCTTCCGCACGAAATTTTTATTCAGTTAAAGTTTAGAGATCAAAATATTTATTTTTTAATTTGTATATATTGTTATTTAAGTTGTTACCGATTTTTTAACTGTATGCTTTGTTCGTCTTGGGGGAAGGAGAGCGGTACTCTCTAATGTACCGACAAAGAGACCGCTTTGCTCGTCTCGCAGACATCATACGGCCAGCGACCCGAACTCTACAGCTGGAATAAACAAGTGTCTGGGTAGCGCAATATACAAGTGTCTGGGTAGCGCTAGTATATAAGTCCAGCCGGTTCAGCACCGTTATTCCAGTCCAGAAGCTCAAGAGACAGAGATGCAGAAGATGATGTTGGCGATTTTAGTTTTAACCATTGTACCAATTGTTAGTCCATGCAGTATTGCAAGTGGGACTTTGCACTGTACTAACTTGCAACGTGCAGTTTCAACTTTGCAAAGAGGCATCAGCATTTCCATCATGACCATCGACAATGCAGCAACCACGGGACAGTTGATTGATTTAAGCAGATTCCCCAGACTACAGAAGATCCAGATTCTAAATACAGACTTGACGTGTGATGATTTCAAACTGACGAGGGGAACAACGCTTATGTTAAAAGACAAATTTTGCGAGGTAATTTTTTAAATTCTTTTTTCATCACAGGGGTCAATCTTAATTTTAATATTATTTTGAAATAATTAACTTTCCCCCTTTATGCTTTAAATTCTTGTCTCGTAATTTACATTAATTAGTTTAAAAAATCAGCTCGGTGATATCATTTTGCAAGACTGTTTGTTTGTCATCTAATGTAATGATTAATTTTTTTTATTTAATTGCAGTATTCCGGTACGACAGAAGCTAGCTACCACACAACAAAATCGTTTGCATCTGTCCTTACCGAGTCTGCAGCGGTGGCATTCAGTAAGTGAAACTTTACATATTAAACAAATTCTTTTGTTTTACCATTCTATAAATTGTGAAAAACAATTTACATAATTTTTATCAGATCAATGGAATTCGATAAACAAACTATTTCAATAAAAATATAAATAATTTCAGACAGTCCCTGGATCATTGCTACGGGGATCCTGACAGGAATTGTAGTGATATGTGTTCTATGCGGAACTGTTCTGTTGATTAGAAGACTTTTCCGAAAGAGAAATTCTCTAATTCGTATTGACACAGAATCTGTGCAAGAATTTAATGTTCAGGAGTTTAGCATCATGAGAGAATTTAAATCGGACTGATTTCTTCATTGTAGTACTCTTTGTGATGGTAAAATTACTGTTAGCTGTTTGTGATCGAGGAGAGTCCTTGTCTGCGCCTACTGAACATCAGAGAACCCCGCCGCCGCAGCCAGTCCGCGCAATCCGCCGCTCAACGAGAGTCCGAAGAGTGCCACAGCGATACGGACATTAATCAAATTTGAGTGTGTTTGTGGACTTTTGTAAATATTAGTGCTGTTTCCCTGTAAATTATTTGTTCTTTTATTCATGTTATATTATTATATTTTCCATGTACATACTTAGAGCAGGTTTAAAACGAAACAATGAATAACGAGTAAATGGTTTGTGACAGTATGTAACAACACACAAATAAATTGATAATACGTTTGATTTTTTTTTATTCTTAATTTTCTATTTCCAAGGAGGAAAGACTTGGTTAAAAACACTGGATTATTAAAAGAGATTGTACAAACCAAGCTGAAATCTCAACAGTGTATACAGAAATTTAGATAAATTCCGGTCTAGTGGTCAATAAAGATTAACAATGGGAGTAAAGGAAATAAATGAAATAGTGAAATAAATAAGGCATTCTGTTCAGATTAGCTAAAAACTATAAGGTGTGATAAGATAAAATCCATAAAATCCTTTTTCACTTGTGAATGAAAATGGATTAAGGAAAAAGATGAAAGAATAAAATTAATCCAATTGTAATTTATTGGATTATTTTCACTCATTCAAGTATGGGATTTAAAGACATGACAGGATTATGGTATCAGTTTAGAAAATGGTATTGAATGAAGTGTAAGGTGGTGTAAGAAAATTAATCTAATTAGCTATAATCAAATGCAGATCAAGGATGATTTTACCTATGAATTTACACCCCGTTATATTATATTGTACAATCTTATGGGTGAGAAGGGGTTGTTTGTAATAAACAAGATTAGTAAGCATAGTAATGATTTTCTGTTAAAAAGAGAATGTTCAAAAGAGTTTCATTCAAATTTTTTTGTAAACTGTCGAGATCGTAATGGCCAAAGAAAGTTACAGTCTTTCTCTAAGCAATGAGAGATGTTTGAGAGTTTTTCCAAATGATTACCACACGATAGTTGATATCAGAACCATGGAGGATGACGAATTTTGTAAACAAAAGGGACAGGAACTCTCCTTGTCTAAATGGAGAATTTTGTGCGATCACTTAGAGGATTTGGAAAGCGCAATGACTGAAGTGAAATCTGAAAAAGACGTAAACTTTAAGCTTCATCTCGGTGGAAATGTATATGTGACAATTAACTCTCCTTACATGTGTTTGAATATCAGAGAATTCCAACCAGGAAAGTATTCAAAAAACAAAAAAAACGATGTACCCTACACCAAAAGGCGTCTCCTTAAGATTCAAAGAGTGGACCAAGCTAATGACCAATCTTGAGGAAGTTAACTTTCAACTACCGGTCGAACTGGACTCCGTAGTGCCATGCCACCTTACCCACCAAAACCAGATGGGAATGATCGAATGTTCCGAGTGCAATCCAAATGCTGATGTTTAACAAACTGTAAAGTATACTGTGTATATATATGTCGCAAATTAAATTAAAGAAGTGAGTGTATATTGTTTTTCGCACAAAAATCTTGTAAACTTACTTTCTTAAATGTTTGTATCATGAATAAAACTTATTTAAAACTGTAAATGATTTTTTTATTTACAATTTTTGATAGCATGGATATATAGAAAAGGTCATATGAAACTCATTTTAGCTCATTTTAATGTTGTCTGTGTTCAAGTCAACATGTTTCCTTTCAATAGTTGTACGACTATATCTATATCTGGAACGACAGGGTCGGGGAAGACCACACTTGTCAGGAAAATTATTCACTTTATGAAGTCAATGTTTTTCCCAACTCCACCTGTAAAAGTTTTGTATTGTTATGGTGTTTTTCAAGAGTTCTTCAACGAAATGGAAGAGTTATTTCCCTTTGTCACCTTTCGTCAAGGTCTGCCAATTGACACCGATATTAATGATTTAACTGAGAATAACTCTCATAATATGATTGTCATTGACGATTTGATGAACGAGTTAGTCGCAAACAAAGAAATGGAAAAGCTTTTTACGCAGGGTGCACATCACAAAAAACTTACAATTTTATATTTAAATCAAAACATGTACTGTCAGGGAAAACATTCAAGAACTATAAATCTGAATACCCACTACATGGTGTTGTTAAAAAATCCTAGGGATGTTTCACAAATTCAGTGTTTAGGTAAACAGGTATTTCCAGGAAAATCTTATGCATTAACCGAAGCATATGAAGACTGCATGAAAAATCCATTTGGTTATCTGGTGTTAGATTTATCTCCTCATGCGGAAGAAGCGTACCGTATCCGCACGGGTATATTTCCAGACGAGGACTGTGTTGTATATAAACCTTTGTAAACTGATTAGCCATTCAGTTTTATTTCATACGTTGAAGAATGTACGTCGTTAATTATGAGTAAAACATTAAAATCTGTTTCGACTTATCTAAAATTATTGTTAGATAAGGACACACCCAAGGAGCAGAAATTTGGACTCTTATATACTGCAAATAAGAAACAGATCTTAGCATTAGTGGAGATATTTCATAATCTTTTGTATGGCTCCATTTCACTCACAAACAGAGCTCAGAAATTCTTAAAAAAGAACCACACTGTTCTCCAAAAATTTATAAACCCGAAAAAATCACTACAGACTAAAACACGTGCATTAAAAACTCGTTATAAATTATTTTCTCAACTGCTAGAAGAAGTGAATGGATTAATTTTAAAACTTATAAAATGAAGTACACTCAGAAAATGGTTCTTGTACCTCATGAAAAATATCAATTATTATTACGAAAACTAAACGAAGAAGATTCAAAAGAAGAAGAACAGAAAGAAATTTCCGGTGAACAGTCAAGATCAGCTCTAATCAACGAAACGAAAACCAGTGATGATACAGAAAACGTAAGAGGATCATCTACTAAAACAGAGGATAATTTTTCATTACCGATCACTGCTAAATCAAAGCAAGAAAACTCTGAAAAGCGAATTCCACCCCCTGGTTTACCAGCAAAGATTCCCGTTGTTAAGAAAAAAGTTAAACGACATATGAAAAAGAAAACAAAGTGGATTAAACTTAAACTATAGCAATGCAAACTGAAACAGATTACCTGCATTCAATTTATTACGACAGCGCACATCCTGCAGCTTATGCTGGAGCAGATAAATTATACAGAGAAGTGGAAAAAGAAGGAAAATTTAATATTTCTAGAACTAAAATCAAAAATTGGCTTCAAGAACAAGAGACATTTAGTTTACATAAACAAGCAAGAACTAAGTTTACCAGAAGAAAAGTGGTTGCCACTTACAAAGACTATCAATGGGATGCAGACACTGCCATTTTAGACTCTTATAAATCTTCAAATGACGGTTTTACTTCATTTTTATTAGTGATTGATATCTTTTCTCCTTATGTTTGGACTGTTCCCTTAAAAACTAGAAAAGGTATAGAAATGACAAGTGCGCTTCGAGAAATATTTCAGCAAGGACGAAAACCACACACGTTCCGCACGGATAAAGGAAGTGAATTTGTAAATTCTAATGTAAAACGCTTAATGGATATCAAAAAGATTAAACACTTTGTGACACAAAATTCCGTGAAAGCTTCTTATGCCGAGAGAGCAATAAAAACAATCAAGTCTAAACTGATTCGAATAATGACACATAAACAATCGCATCGCTGGATTAATGAATTAAGTGATATAACTGAAAGTTACAATAATACTTATCATCGATCTATTAAGAAAACACCAGAGAGTGTGACTAATGATGACCGTTTTAATTTCTGGAATTTACAAAAGATGGACAATCAGGTCGGTACCGTCTTTAAGAGATACAAGTTTAAAGTAGGTGACGTAGTACGAATAACGTATTTACGGAATGCGTTTCCAAGAGAATATGATGAACGATGGACTCGAGAATTGTTTACAATAAGTTCAAGATTCGTAAAAGATAATAATTGTTTATACACTTTGAAAGACTATGGCAATGAACCTATTTTGGGCACTTTTTACCAAGAAGAATTACAACGCGCAAGAGTGACAAATGACACTGTGTACAAAATCGAAAAAATATTGCGAAAACGAATGCGGAATAACACAAGAGAAATTTTAGTAAAGTGGTTAGGATGGCCAAATAAATTTAACAGCTGGATCTTACAGAGTCAGTTACGAGATATACAATCATGACCACACAGCATTTTTTATTCTGTTCTTCTAAAGACTGTTTAAATTTTCACCCCGATAATAATTCACACGACTTTGTCATTGAACTACCCAAAACACTTCATTTAGATGGCGATTGGGAATGTGCCCTTATGGATGTTAAGTTTGAAAATCTCAGCACAAAGAGAAATGAAATGATAAATATTATGTCAGACTTGTGTAATAACAGTTATATTAATTTTCGAAAACTTCCCATGTTACGGAGATTTCAACTACTGGACGGAAGTTACGAATTTAAGCAGCCATTTTATATTCCTGTTGCGCGCGATCAAATTCAGAGATTTCGTATATATATTAAGTACGATCACGACAACATCTCGTCATTATCAATCAGTACTTTGTATTGTACACTTCACTTAAGAAAATGTCCTGGAAACCGTTTGTACCCAATGTAGAAGAGTGGAAAAATCATTTTTTACGAGCCAGCCAGATGAAATATATTCCTAAACAAAAGTCTTACGTGATTGGACAGTTTGGTAAAGGTGAATCTGTTTTGCAGCCAAAGATAGAACTCGTAACACCCACTCAACAGGCGGTAGAGAGGGCGAAATCAGACCTGAAAAAACGAGAGCGGGAAGGGGGACCAGTTTTAAAGTTTGAGCCAGATGAACCAAAACCAAAGAAGACAAAGAAAAAACAAGCTAAAAAATTTGTATATACACAATAAATAATAATTAGTTTATATTAAGTTGTCATTTTTCATTTATACGCCAACCGAGAAACATGTTTTTCGCAGAGGGCTCGGAACCAGCTTTCAGTCATAAATTGTCTCTATTTCATAACTTACCTACTGATGCTGGGGTAGAACAGACTGAATGGATTGACGTGCGTCCTGTAGGTAGTACATCTCATGGAGGTGTAATTGAATTCAATATTTCGGGTGCCTCTACAAATTATTTAGATTTACGACGAACTCGACTCTTTTTGAGAGCACGAATTTTACACGAGGATGGCACACCTTTAAAAGACAAGGAAAAAGTAGGATTCGTAAATTTAGCTTTACAGAGTTTGTGGAATCAAGTAGATATTTCAATACAACAACAGGTCATTACACCCACAGTTTCCACAAATTATGCCTATAAATCATACATGGACGTTTTTCTAAAGTATGGAACCTCATCTCAGAAACCACCGTTAGAAGCCCAGTTATTCATTCCCGATTCCGCTGGATTTATGGATGTCTGATGCGTTTGGAGGGGGGAATATGGGATTATTTCAGAGGGCTTTACTCACGGAAAAGAGTTCTTTTGTGGATTTAGAGGGTCCGTTATACATGGATATTTGTCAACAAGATCGTTATCTCATTAACGGCGTGCAGGTGGGGATTAAATTATGGCCGAGCAGAGAGTCGTTTTGTTTGATATCTGCCGTAAGCTCACCAAAATATCGGATTCATATTGAAGATAGCATTTTAAGATGTTGTTACCTGAAAATTAATCCCGGAGTCCTCTTAGGGCATAATGAAGCAATCAAAAAGCAACCAGCACTATATCCTTTTATGAAATCAGATATTAAATGTTTCGGAATTCCAGCTGGTCAGTTTCACCTAAACGTGGATGATGTTTTTCAGGGAGAAATTCCACAACACCTTGTTGTGGGTTTCGTTTCCTCTAAATCTTACAGCGGCAGTTATGGCACGAACCCTTTTAATTTTCAACATTTCAATTGTAACTTTGCTGCTTTTTACGTAGATGGAAAATCTGTTCCATCTGCACCATTCGAGCCTAATTTTACTTCCAACAATTTCATCAGTGAATACCTGAGTTTGTTTGCTGGTAAGAAGTATGAAACAGAAAACCAAGAAATGGTGCTCAGTCGATCGGATTTTTCTAGGGGATATTGTTTTTTTGTGTTCAGTATTAACCCGTCATGCGAAAATGATGATACATTACCACTTTTAAGGAAGGGGCACACCCGTCTTCAGCTCAAATTTGACAAAGCACTCCCAGAATCTGTTATGGTAAATTCCCAGCTTTGATGAGTATTGACGCCAGTCGCAACGTTGACGTAAAATAATGAATTCTTCTCAGTTACAATCACTTTTGCTCAGAGACTATAAAACTGCTAGTCAAGTTAAAGGTATTTTCGCAGCTGATGAATTACCGGTGCATCAAAAATTGAATGGATTTTACATTTTAAATACGGATAAAAGAGGTTTACCCGGACAACATTGGTGTCTGTTTTATTTTGATGAACATTGTTCTGAATTTTTTGACTCTCTCGGACATCCTCCCGAATATTATCAACGCTATTTTAAAGATTACTTAGTATCGAGAGGACTACAATACAGATAAAATGCTATGTCATTACAAACATCACAGTCAGTTATTTGCGGCTTGTATTGTATTTTTTATTGCTATCTTCGCTGTCGTGAAAATTCTTTGCTTGATATTGCTCAGCCATTTGTAAATTCCACCCTCGATAATGATTCGATCGTCTGTAATTTTCTTGAAGAGCATTTTTTCATATCAATAAAAGTGTAAATTTTATACTAAGCTCTTTCATTTCTTTGTTGACTTGCATACGAGATGGACGTGGTATACTCTCTAAGAAACAAACAAATTAGCATTAAAGCTAGGGCAACTATTGTCGTGGTTGGACTGCTCTTATTTACACTGGTTATTGTTTTAACAACAATTTCATCTATTCCGGATACGAATGACAATAAAAGTTTGAACAATACACAAAGTGTTGACTCTAATACGACACTGTGCAGTTTTATCAAGATGTTTCCAGTGACCAGCAATCTTAAAGTAACAGTGTGCGTTTTTAGGAAAGATGTTAGGATTGACATTCGGTACTTCTTCCGTGATGTACCAACTATTCGAGGGTCAGTGGAATGGATTACTTAAACTTGTACCTGTTGTCGAAAAAACTTTACAAACAGTATAAATAAAACAAAGTATCGCTTTTGTAAATAATGATTTATTCGGCAACATGCGTTGTAATGATATGTAAATGTTAATTAAAAATTGAACACTGTTTATTTCAGTCTTTGACATATTTTACAAATAAATTTACAAACACGTTTAAGAGTTTTTGTATCCGAGTTTGATAACAAATCAGAAAATTTAAGTGGATTTGACCTCTGACAAAACTTTTTAGGTAAATATTTATTTCGAAACTTGGACATAGCTTTGCATTCTAAAATGTAGTGATACTCCACAGCGTGAAAGTTCTTTTCACATAATTCACAAAATATTACTCTACTTGATTTCATTTTGAAATGAAGATTGATGTCTTGCTTGCTGTCATGTTGTTTCTTGTGTAGTTTGTATTGAAACCTGTCTTCTGATATGTGTCCACAACTTTTACACACAAATATTTTCATCTTTTCACTTTTACCAGACTTGCGATTTTTGCCATGCATACACCAAGGACTGTTTAATAACTTGTTTATCACATTTAATTCTCTCTGTTCTTCATGCAGTAAAAGTTCCGTTTTGCGAGATTCAACATATCTGTGATTTTCAAATCCATTTATCTTTGACCATTCTATCAGATTATCTCGTTCCTTAAAGTTATTTATAATGTTGTAAAGTTGTAGTTCAATTGTTGATATTTCTGTCTCCGTAATAAAAGCTGGTTGTTTCCTTTAATACAAGAAGAAAATCATAGCTTTTTATAATTAGTTTTATTTTATTTTATAATTAGTTTTATTTTATTTAATTTTATTTTATGTTTTTTTTTTTTTTTTTTGTTTTTTGTTTTTTTTTTTGAAAGCGTTTAAGAAAAATACAAAATTCATAACCTAAAAAAAACAAAAACAGTTTCTTACCAATGTTCCCCGTCTCCACTAGATAGAAAGAATAATTTGTCCTGAATCAGAGGATGATATCGGAGATTATATTCCTCACTCCAATTAATTAATTTTGCCCATTCATTAATTTGTTTCACACTCTGACCTATAATTTCTTCCTCAGCAAAGTAAATGTTAGACTCCATTATTGTTTATCAGTTTCAATTTAAAAAAAAAAAATGAGTGTGAACTTGTCTCTTAAAGTTATAAAATAATGTAGATTCAATCAAGCTGTAACAAGTTTAAAATTATTAAGAAATTAAACCGATGACCGTAACTTTGTTGTTTGAATTACAAAGAGGATTGAGGGTTCTAATGAATGATAATTCTTTTATTTAACTTCATGGCTAACAGTTTATATGAAATCCCTTAATACTATTAATCTCATTGACAAATGATAAAAACACTTACTGGGTAGTAAGGTATTAATCTATCTGAGGACACCATAATCAAAGAAAATCAACAAAAGAAATCATGTTTATTAAATTTAATAAGGTGGTGAATATGTACAACATAATTTATTTATCTACAAATTCATCTCATATTTACAAAAGTTTTAATTCATATACAAATTGATCCAGGTAATATATATACATAGCACTTATTGTTCCATTAGTTCAAGCAAATTTGAGACATTTTGTTCATCGTCCAAATCTCTTTTTTCAGGACACAGCTCAATATCCAACACTTCGGTATCGATCCCGTTGTTTAGCACTTTTCTTTTGCAATAGAAGTAGGAAAAACCACACCTCTCTTGCTCATAGGTAAATATGGTGTTGTTTCGGGCACGGAATCCTTTGTTATATCCAATGGCGGACTTGCGACTTTTTAGCACTTTTCTAAATGTTTGAAGTGGCGCATTCACAAATCGTTTGGTTATTCCCTTACAACTGAATTTTACATTTTGAAATGTTCTGGGACGATACGAATTCATACGCTTTGTTTTCCTGTTGCAGGCTTTCCTCAAAAGTTGGTAAGCTTTCTGCTGTAGCCGCGGGTCTCGAACGCTTGTTTGGCTTACAATATATGTCTTGGAGCAAAGACCAATCATTTCGTCACCAGTATATTCTAATTTGAATAAACCCGGGGTTCTCTTGTCGTGTTTTTTGTGCTTCTGACAGCATTCATGGGGAAACCAGTGCACAAGATCATCTGCCTCTATTTCCGTATCCGTACACTAATTCATTAACCCATGACGGAATTCACCTATGAGTTCTGGTTTAACGATGGACTCCAGGTTACGCCCAGATATGGCCATATAAGCACTATCAGTGTCCATTTCGCAGTAGGCAAAGTCACTTCTCTCCACATACTTGTCAACAAAGTCATAATAAAATTGCAACATCCTTAATTTGGCATATTGTAAAATAAAATAACCAAGTTGGACTGGGAGGTCATAAGAAATTCTACTTTTTGCTTTTTCTATTTCGTAAACATGGTGTCCTAGATCGGTGAGATTAATGAATTTGGAATCATTCACTTCTATGGTGGCTTCTTCAATTCCTTTCACATGTTTTATTTCCCGATGTTTAGACTGATCCATGATAAGTGATCCATAGCTAGAATTACCTCTCAACTTTGATGTATCAGCTAATATTGCCATAGATGGATCCCTATCTCCAAGGCGTCGGTCGTTGGTCACTTCGCGCACAAACTCTCGAAAGCATCTACTGGGGGTATATTCAACCACCTGGTAAATGCGGGTTACATCCATTCCATGGTTGAGATACCATTTCAAGAGTGGTGTAGCTAGAAGAATTTTTCTAGCACGTAAGCCACCTACGAGGAGTCGACGAGGTTTTCACTGAGATTGTTTTCACGGGCATGATTCTGCATGTGAGAACCAATGGCGTTGAAGGGAATGTCTGTAGTGCAAAATATAGGTGCCATCTCCTGAAAATATTCGTATGGAGTTAAACTTTTTTGTATATGGTCCGGCCACTGCTCAGGAATTTTAATGTCCACTTCAACCATTCCAAAGAGGGTCTCATCCAGAACGCCTTGTAAAATCTGATTTTCGGTAACACATCCCTTGAATTTTTTGTAAAACTGTGGCGTTTTGTCAGTAATCATTTTCTGTAAACAGGCACTTTGTTGCTTGAGCAAATTGTACTCGCACTCCCATATTTCGTTTACGGAAAACCCCTCCTGTCTTAAAAAATCGGATGTTTCTTGGGTCTTGTTGAATAGAGATTCTCTTTTTTCATGCCACTTTTTGACTTTGATATTTTTTGTTAAATGACAGTCATGTCCATGAAAATAACATCCGTGGAACTGGAATATGGTATTCGTGTCCGCACAGAATCCATCCACTGGATAGGGTCCCACGCGTTTCTCTTTGCCGGTATTCAAACGATGCTGAATGAAATGCCCCGAGACAGAACTCATGTAATCCAACCAGTAGAATGCAGACATGTATCTATCTCGGACTTCTCCTCGAAATCCATTCTCGGCACGTCGACGAATAAATGGTCCGGTAGGCATGTTCTGGTCTATGAACTGAGAACCTTGCAAATAAAACATTATTCAAATTTGAATGAATACAAAAATTTGTTCAATAAATAAATTCAAAATATTAATTAAATAAAACAAAACTTACCTTTTAACAGACATTGTTTCTGATCAATTTAATAAGAAACATTTGCGAAGTTTTTTGACATAGTGTGTTAAACGTGAAGTTGACTCTAAAACGGGTATGTCTGATAGCATAAAATCCTGTGCGTTTTATTAGAAGCTTTATGAAAAATGTGTTAAAATGCGCCATAGTTAGGTGAAGACATGAAATTCTGATATCGGTCAAAACGATTTCTTAATATAATAAGAAGAAAGGTTTGATAGATATAATCTTATTAAAGTCATAAATTATCTTATAAGTAAATCAGAAAAAGTTTGTTGTAATCTCATTACAGTCATAAGTGAAGAATATAATCCTATCAGCATTAAGAATGAAAGTTGATGACAATTTCTATTGTTAAAAAAAAATATGAATGGCTTAGTATTAACTATTAGGCAATGACAAAGTCAGATTTAATCTTATTAAGAATTTACGACAGTGAGATTGCTTGAATATAATTAACGCAATATATGTGGACAGGTGAAGACACTTTATTCTGACATCGGTCAAAATAATTTCTTGAAATACTTAGAAGAAAGATTAAATAGATATAATCTTATTAAAGTCTTAAATTTTCTCATAAGTAAATCAGAAAAAAGTTTGTTGTAATCTCTTTACAGTCATAAGTGAAGAATATAATCCTATCTGCATTAAGAATGAAAGTTGATGACGACTCCGTCTAGAACTCATTAAAGATTATTATAATCCATTAAGCACTGAAAAGTCAGATTTAATCTTATTAAGAATGAACGACTGTGAGATTGATTCAATTTAATTGGATTATCAAGGTTATATTTGATATTAACGAATGTCTGTTTACGGAAAAATAAATATATTTTCAATGCTCTATATATTTGTTAATAAAAAAAAAAGAACAAAAACATGTGAGTTACTGCGTTTAGTGTAAGATATGGACGTTAAAAACTGAAATCATTATTTATTCATACATAATATCAACAGTTAATAGATTACTGACCGAATTATTTTACACAACTACATATTATACCTTCACTTTAAAATCATTCTTTTATAAAACCTTATTTTTTTTCATGCTAATTCTACATTTATATATGTCCCGGATTCATTGAATTTATTCTTTGTTCGTTCAAATAAAAATTGGTAAAACATCTCATTTTATTCAAAACCCTCTTGTTCGATCTTCTTGATCTGGCCGCTTTCGTTGCGCTAAGTCTTAGATCCACCTTGCTTGTTTACCAGTTAATCGCCATATTGGATCCGCCGTCTCGCTGCGCTCGAAGGGCGCAGTAATCATCACAGGGCGCCGCCATCTTGGAGTACAGGTAAAGCCGCCCACTTAGATCCGCCATTTTAGACCCCCGGCTTGTTGATCGAGCTAAGCTAATTAACACCTCTTCGTCGCCATCTTGGATCACAGGTAAAACCGCCCCTCTTAGATCCGCCATTTTAGACCCCGATGTCTTGATCGAGTTAATCGGATTAACACCTCTTACAATAACAGATTAAATCCCCCCCATTCATCAGGGGATTAGCACGAGAACCTACCTCCTTATACTACTATTGACTTCATTTTAGTACTACATATTGTGATTGAAGTTGAAAATAATCAACAAATAGATTTACAGAATAGAGAGATTATGATTGATATTGTAAATAAAATTAAGAAAATTGAACAATATTTGATACAGGAACTACTTGGTATATATGTACATGAGCAAATGAGTCTCTCTCTCTCTCTCTCTCTCTCTCTCTCTCTCGATCGTATTTTTCAAAACTAATCCAGAAAAGTAATACATGTACGTAAGTTACAAGTCAATTATTTGAAAGACAATACTCAATTCTATACGATAAACGATACAAATAGTTTAATAGTTTATGATACAAAGGCTGTCGATTATGATTCTAATAAATGAAATAAAGTTGTCAAAGTGTATTAATTAAGAATGATAAATTTGTGATATTCAGTAGCTGCACTGAAGTTCACTGGTCTGAAAAAAAAAATGGGATGGATGACCAGAGACTCCGGCCCGTCAATGAATTTTTTTTTTTCCGGAAAGCTACATGTACAGTTCTGCAGTTAGATATTCAAGTGATACTAAAATTTTCCCGGTGATTACCTTTTCCGTCCCAATTGATATTTAAAAAAAATATGTTATATGCATTCTGAAATTTACAGTTCTGGACATACGATATAGGTTTATTGTTATCTACATGTATAACCCGCTACCGATATTTAATCCCATAACAAAATTATGATGTTAACATACTATACTTAAAAAAGATCATTTACGGGTTTTGAATTAATTATAAAAACAAAATTCATTGCTTTAAAATCTTGAGGTATTTTATTAAAACTTAACTATCAACCCTGTAATACAAATAGGCATAGTGCAACACAGAAGTCGGTTATGAAGTTCAAACCTTGGCCACGTGACGGAGTTACCTATCAATGTTTAATCCATTTCATTGTTTACTTTTCAATAAAATAACGAATCATTTTTAAAGTAAGACTGGTCACCCTTATGATTCGGAAGATTCTCTTTAAAAGTTCAAAGTTGGTATAATCACGATAAAAACCATTCAAAAAATATGACTGGAAATATTTGTGTTGAAAACGGATTAATTTACTGTTTCAAAACGTAGAGAAAGCGCAAAGCTTGTGCGTTTAATGGTTAAATTAAAGTAACCGCAGATCGCTAGTCCGTACGCAATGAATACCCAAATTAAAAGTAAAATTACACATGGTTGGGAAATAAATTGTTGGTAACGTTAAAACAATTGAAATATAGAGATAACGAACATTTAAAATTTAAGACTGATTAAATGCTTAGCGTTTTGTACTTAAATCAAATCTAAGATATTAAGATAATTTATTTGAAAGATTCGATTTACTTAGAGAAAATAATATTTTCCCGTAAGTCGTTGTGTTTATAAATTAGATTTAGAACAACAATGTTTGATGACTGCGCACTGGTTTGTATGCACACGATGGACTGCTTTGACCACATGCGATCGAAGGAATGGTTAATGGTTGCGTAATTGTAAACAAACACAAAACCTGGCTAGACGTTTTGGATTAAGGCTACATGTATCATGATCTATTTAAAACGAAGATAAACCAACATAATCTCAAATATTCGATATTAATGATTGTCCATTAATTGTCGTGTTTACAAAATAGACTTAATACGCCGATTGTTATTTTGTTTACGACTGTGGGTCAATGGTTCACACGCTGTGGATCGCTTTAGATCTCCTCGGCCGCGCGTGATCGAGGGATGGGTTACGTAACGGTAAACAGAATAGAATCTGGGGTTCAGGTGAATTAAGAATCACGCAGTTAATGATTGTGAATTATTTGACTCTTAAAAGTTTTTTCGCGTTTATATTGCTTGCTTTCATATTTAAACAAAGAAAAGATACGTGTACTTTTTTCTGTTTCTCTCTCTTTCTCTCTTGGAAGGTTCTTTATTTTAAAACACAATAAAAAGAGAAAGTTGTCACCGAATAATCTGAATAGGAACCAAAGAGCGCGTTTAAAACCTAATTTAAAAAAAAAATTAGGATACAGCGTTGAAAGATATATTATTTATGGCAAGTTTATTTCAGTTATACGCATAAAGAGTTCTTCTTCACTAGCCAGATGAAAACGGGTCCTTGTTTACGGGTCTAGCTTTATTTCCCTACCATACACAAGACTCGAACAAAATAATATTTTCATGAGACAAAGAAGGTATAAAGGAACAACTTTTTATCGACAGCCATATCGAAATATTTTCTCGTTTTTGAGTTATAAAGCAAAAACTTTCAAGGGCCCTAGATCCCTAATTTAAGGGGCCAGCTCCTTTTTAGTGGTGTCAAATAAAAGGTAATTAAATTGTACACAACTTTTATTCTACATGTCTTAATAAAATATTTCTTATTTAAAAGGTACAAAGGAAAACATGTGTCAATTTTTGCTCTTTAATGCGTCCTAATTTTTGACCCCTATCTAGCGGCAGTTTGAACGCAGAAATCAAAAAACAAAAACCAATGTTCACAACTCCATTGCTTCTGTTTCTTATATTCAGTAGTATTTATTTTCCAACTTTTGTAGTCTCAGAATATTTGTCTGGAAATTAAGGACCCTAAATTTTCACTTAAAGGGAAATAACTCAAAAGCGGAAGTGGGTTTTGGAAAAATATTATATTATTCTGATAGAGTTTTGTAAAGTCTATAAACTCTGAAATTTTGATTAAAATCCGTTGAGAAATAAGCAAGATATGAGGCATCAAATGTAACAAGTAGGAAAAAGAAGATAAAATTTGGGCTGTAGCGGATGTTGATGTTTGGTATTTTGGGTAAAAATGAACATCCAAGTACAAATCTACATATGTTGCTCTGTCATCACTGAAAATCTCACGTTCCTGTGTTAAGTGCTCTCCTTGAAAATGCCCGGACAAACTAACCCTCGAAAATCACCAAATCTCGAAAATCTCCGGATCGGAAGTGACGTCATCAAAATAAAAAAATATATATCTAGATTATTTAATTCTCTATCAGACCTGAAAGTTTCATGAAAATTGGGCGAGCCGTTTCCGAGAACTCGCGTGCACAAAATCGGTAGGAAAAAAAAAACAATAATAACTAGATCCGATCTCGTTGCGAGCAACGAGTGGGTCTTCCCTCCGATTTCGATGAGGTGTCATTTTGATTGAAACAAGGACTATCTCTGTATTTTGAAAGACGGAGAACATCATACAATGTGTTTTGAAATCACTCAAAGGTTAAATAGAGTGAAATTTAAACGATTTAAATTTTTCAAAAGTTTAAATTAAATCCAAATGTTAAAACAAGGACTATCTCTGTATTTTGGAAGATGGAGAACATCATATAATGTGTTTTGAAATCTTTCAAAGGTTAAATAGAGTGAGATTTAAACGATTTAAATTTTTCAAAAAATTTAAATTAAATCCAAATGTTAAAACAAGGACTATCTCTGTATTTTGGAAGATGGAGAACATCATATAATTTGTTTTGAAATCTTTCAAAGGTCAAATAGAGTGAAATTTAAACGATTTAAATTTTTCAAAAAATTTAAATTGAAACCAACCATTAAAACAAGGACTATCTCTGTATTTTGAAAGATGGAGAACATCATACAATGTGTTTTGAAATCACTGAAAGTTAAATAGAGTGAGATTTAAACGATTTAAATTTTTCAAAAAATTTAAATTAAATCCAAATGTAAAAACAAGGACAATCTCTGTATTTTGGAAGATGGAGAACATCATATAATTTGTTTTGAAATCTTTCAAAGGTCAAATAGAGTGAAATTTAAACGATTTAAATTTTTCAAAAAATTTAAATTGAAACCAACCATTAAAACAAGGACTATCTCTGTATTTTGAAAGATGGAGAACATCATACAATGTGTTTTGAAATCTTTCAAAGGTCAAATAGAGTGAAGTTTAAACGATTTAAATTTTTCAAAAAATTTAAATTGAAACCAACCATTAAAACAAGGACTATCTCTGTATTTTGAAAGGTGAAGAACATCATACAATATGTTTTGAAATCTCTCAAAGGTCAAATAGAGTGAGATTTAAACGATTTAAATTTTTCAAAAAATTTAAATTAAATCCAAATGTTAAAACAAGGACTATTTCTGTGTTTTGAAAGATGGAGAATATCATACAATGTGTTTTGAAATCTTTCAAAGTTCAAATAGATTGAGATTCAAACAATTTAAAATTTTCAAAAAATTCAATTTGTTTCCAAATGTAAAAACAAGGACAATCTCTGTATTTTGAAAGATGGAGAACATCATACAATGTGTTTTGAAATCACTCAAAGGTCAAATAGAGTGAAATTTAAACGATTTAAATTTTTAAAAAAAATTAAATTAAATCCATATGTTAAAACAAGGACTATTTCTGTATTTTGAAAGATGGAGAACATCATACAATGTGTTTTGAAACCTCTCAAAGGTCAATTAGAGTGAGATTTAAACGATTTATTTTTTTCAAAAAATTTAAATTGCACTGAAATATTAAACAAAAGTCAACTTACATATTTTGAAGGAAGAGAACATCATTTGTTGCGTTTTTGTTGTTTATGGAAGCAATTTAAATTTTTTGAAAAATTTAAATCATTTAAATTTCACCCTATTTGACCTTTGAGAGATTTCAAAACACATTGTATGATGTTCTCCATCTTTCAAAATACAGAGATAGTCCTTGTTTTAACGTTTGGATTCAATTTAAATTTTTTGAAAAATTTAAATCGTTTAAATCTCAGTCCATTTGACCTTTGAGAGATTTCAAAACACATTGTATGATGTTCTCCATCTTTCAAAATACAGAGATAGTCCTTGTTTTAACATTTGGATTCAATTTAAATTTTTTGAAAAATTTAAATCGTTTAAATCTCAGTCTATTTGACCTTTGAGAGATTTCAAAACACATTGTATGATGTTCTCCATCTTTCAAAATGCAGAGATAGTCCTTGTTTTAACGTTTGGATTTAATTTAATTTTTTTGAAAAATTTAAATCGTTTAAATTTCACTCTATTTGACCTTTGAGAGATTTCAAAACACATTATATGATGTTCTCCATCTTTCAAAATGCAGAGATAGTCCTTGTTTTAACGTTTGGATTTAATTTAAATTTTTTGAAAAATTTAAATCGTTTAAATTTCACTCTATTTGACCTTTGAGAGATTCAAAACACACTGTTTGATGTTCTACAACTTTCAAAATACAGAGACAGTCCTTGTTTTAACATTTGGATTCAGTTTAAATTTTTTGAAAAAAATTAAATCGATAAAATTTTACTTTCTTTGACCTTTGAGAGATTTCACTTCATTGTATGATGTTCTCCATCTTTGGAAACAGTTTTGAATTTTTTAAAAAAAATTTAAATCGTTTAAATTTCACTCTTTTTGACCTCCAGTAGACTCCAAATCACTCTTATTCATGTTCTCATTATTTTAGATGTCCTTGATTTCATATTTTAAGGCTTTTAAATTATTCCAAATTTGAAAATTTTTGAAGTTTTAAATGCTGTAACAAAAATTCATCAAGTAGGAGCTTACCGCTTTTAACATTAGAGGATATATCAAAATCTTACGATTTTAAAGGTTTTAAAATTTGAAATTACAGTATTCAAAACTTTCAATGATTTAAATTGAATACACAAATTTTCATAATCACAGGTACATTATGAAATCACTATTTCAGACTTAATTGAATGTCCTTGCTTTCTTCTAGGTCACTGTGTATTAAACGTCGCTGAAGAAAATCGATAACTTATACATGGGCCGTCAAAATTCTCTAACACACCTGAGCTCATATTTTCTTTAAAATTGCACCTAAAATCAAAACAAATATACTGTAAGAAAGGTCACAGGAAGACCTATCAGACGTTGTAAAAAGTTTTAAAATCGGTCAAGAAATAAAACAGTAAAGATTTTTTAAAAATAAAAGGATATCCGTCAAAGATCAAAGAGTACGGTCATCCACAAGTGTCCTTGATAATGAGTTTGACATGTCCTGTCAAAAAAAAAGCTAACATACCTGAGCTCATATTTTCTTTATTAGTGCATTTACAAACAAAAGAAATACATTGTTGGAAAGGTCTCGTAAAGATCTATTTGATGGTGTATAAAGTTCTAAAATCGGTCAAGAAATAAAAGAGTAATGCTTTTTAAAAGAAATCAAAGGATATCTGCCAAAGATCAAAGAGTACGGTCATACACAAGTGTCCTTGACAATGATTTTGACATGTCCTGTCAAAACAAAAGGCTAACTTACCTGAGCTCATATTTTCTTTATTAGTGCACTTACAATAAAACCAAATATACTGTTGGAAAGGTCTCGTAAAGATCTATTTGACGGTGTAAAAAGTTTTAAAATCAGTCAAGAAATAAAAGAGTAATGATTTTTTAAAGAAAAGTTCTTAAAGTACACTTGCACTCAAGTGACCTAATACACCTGAGCTTATATATTGTTTATTAATGTACTCACATGCAAAACAAATACATTTTTGGAAAGTTCTCGCCAAGATCTATTTCACAATATAAAAAAATTTCAAAATTCGATTAAAAATTTTTTTTTGGAAAAATTTAACTTTAAAATTTGAAAAATTTAAACATCTTCTTAAAATTTCAAAAGTCAGGTGCACATGTCAAGGTCACAATTCTATCATTCCTGAAAATTTCAAATTTCTATTTTGCGCAGTTTCTTCGGAGTAGGACAGACCGGAATTGCAGAAAAACGTCAAAAATACGTCATATTTCGCGACCGGAAGTGAAATCATCAAAAATGAAAAAAACATCCCGAGGGAACATCGTTCCCTATCATCTCCGAAAGTTTCATAAAAATCCACCGAACCGTTACTGAGATACCGGTGTAGGAAAAAAAATAATAATAACTAGATGGTTCTCGTTGCGAGCAACGAGTGGGTCTTCCGTCTGATTTTGGATAAGATTAGTCAAGATCTTGACTGAGATATCTGTAAAAAGTGAAAGGATGCATATTGTTTAAAACATTATTCTGAGCATCTTTTTTTCATTTTTGCTTATCAAAATATTTCCCCTTGTTGGAGGTGTCAAAGATTTAGCATTCTGGCCCCTTATGGCCCCTTATTACGTAACATATGATCAAAATTTTATAATATATAGTTGCATATTGTTAAGATGAACATTTTTGCTTCAGTAATTTATACCAAAATATAGATCATTAAAGAGTTATAGATGAAAGACTTTTGGCCCTTCTGAGCCCCTAATTTGAGGGGTCAGCCCCTTTTTCTTGATATCAAATAAAAGGTCTTGTGATTTTGAAGACTTTTTGTTCAACAACTATTCAGAAATTTCCTTTCGTTTAAGAGATATATAGAATAACAATATTTAGGGGCCAGCCCTCCAACTCCTTAATGGGGATGTCTTGCAAAAATTAAGAGGGTGTATATAGTTTAGAACATTATTCTGAACATCTTTTGTTCAATATTGCTTATCAAAATATTTCCCCTTTTCGAGATATAAAGTGTCAAAGATTTAGCATTCTGGCCCCTTATGGCCCCTTATTACGTAACATATGATCAAAATTTTATAATATATAGTTGCAGATTGTTAAGATGAACATTTTTGCTTCAGTAATTTTTAACAAAATATTGATCATTAAAGAGTTATAGATGAAAGACTTTTGGCCCTTCTGAGCACCTAATTTGAGAGGTCAGCCCCTTTTTCTTGATATCAAATAAAAGGTCTTGTGATTTTGAAGACTTTTTGTTCAATATGTTTTAACAAAATACTTCTATTTAAAATGTTATTATAAGAAATGTCTCTAAAATTCACTCGTAAATCACGTCCTAAATTTCGACCCCTACCCAGCTTCCATACTTCGCACTTCCGGAAAATTTGAAAACCAAGGTGCACATCTAGAACATGTCCTCTATCACCACTGAAAGTTTCAACACTCTAGCATTTGTCGTTCTTGAGTTTTTGTGCAGACACAAGGTCTATGTAAAATCGATCAAAGGGCGATAACTTCTGACCGGAAGTGATTTTTCAAAAACTGAAGCGGCGTTATAAACTTCAGATAGCAACGCATTAACCCTGAAAATTTGAAGCAAATCGATCGAGAGATCTCCGAGAAATCTTCTGCACAAAATCGGTAAGGAAAAAAAAAAGAATAATAATGATAACTAGAAGGTTCTCGTTGCGAGCAACGAGTGGGTCTTCCGTCTGATTTTGGATAAAATTAGTCAAGATCTTGACTGAGATATTCATCTATAAAAAGTAAAAGGATGCATATTGTTTTAAACGTTATTCTGAACATCTTTTGTTCAATATTGCTTATCAAAATATTTCCCCTTGTTTGAGGTGTCAAAGATTTGGCATTCTGGCCCCTTATGGCCCCTTATTATGTAGCATATGATCAAAATTTTATAATATATAGTTGCAGAATGTTAAGATAAACATTTTTGCTTCAGTAATTTATAACAAAATATTGATCATTAAAAAGTTATAGATGAAAGACTTTTGTCCCTTCTGAGCCCCTAATTTGAGGGGTCAGCCCCTTTTTCTTGATATCAAATGAAAGGTCTTGTGATTTTGAAGATTTTTTGTTCAACAACTATTCAGAAATTTCGTTTCGTATAAGAGATATATAGATTGAATAACAATATTTAGGGGCCAGCCCTCCGAGTCCTTAATGGGGCTGTCTTGCAAAAATTAAAAGGGTGTATATTGTTGAGAACATTATTCTGAACATCTTTTGTTCAATATTGCTTATCAAAATATTTCTCCTTTTCGAGATATAAAGTGTCAAAGATTTAGCATTCTGGCCCCTTCTGGCCCCTTATTACGTAACATACGATCAAAATTTTATAATTTATAGTTGCAGAATTTTAAGATGAACATTTTTGCTTCAGTAATATATAACAAAATATTGATCATTAAAAAGTTATAAATGAAAGACTTTTGGCCCTTCTGAGCCCCTAATTTGAGGGGCCAGCCCCTTTTTCTTGATATCAAATAAAAGGTCTTGTGATTTTGAAGATTTTTTGTTCAACAACTATTCAGAAATTTCCTTTCGTTTAAGAGATATATAGAATAACAATATTTAGGGGCCAGCCCTCCGAGTCCTTAATGGGGATGTCTTGCAAAAATTAAAAGGGTGTATATTGTTGAGAACATTATTCTGAACACCTTTTGTTCAATATTGCTTATCAAAATATTTCCCCTTTTCGAGATATAAAGTGTCAAAGATTTAGCATTCTGGCCCCTTCTGGCCCCTTATTACGTAACATACGATCAAAATTTTATAATATAAAGTTGCAGAATGTTAAGATAAACATTTTTGCTTCAGTAATATATAACAAAATATTGATCATTAAAAAGTTATAAATGAAAGACTTTTGGCCCTTCTGAGCCCCTAATTTGAGGGGCCAGCCCCTTTTTCTTGATATCAAATGAAAGGTCTTGTGATTTTGAAGATTTTTTGTTCAACAACTATTCAGAAATTTCCTTTCGTTTAAGAGATATATAGAATAACAATATTTAGGGGCCAGCCCTCCGAGTCCTTAATGGGGATGTCTTGCAAAAATTAAAAGGGTGTATATTGTTGAGAACATTATTCTGAACATCTTTTGTTCAATATTGCTTATCAAAATATTTCCCCTTTTCGAGATATAAAGTGTCAAAGATTTAGCATTCTGGCCCCTTATAGCCCCTTATTACGTAACATACGATCAAAATTTTATAATATATAGTTGCAGAATGTTAAGATAAACATTTTTGCTTTAGTAATATATATCAAAATATTGTTCACTAAAAAGTTATAGATGAAAGATTTTTGGCCCTTCTGAGCCCCTAATTTGAGGGGTCAGCCCCTTTTTCTTGATATCAAATGAAAGGTCTTGTGATTTTAAAGTTTTTTTGTTCAACATGTTTTAACAAAATACTTCTATTTAAAATGTTATTGTAAGAAATGTCTCTAAAATTCACTCATAAATCACGTCCTAAATTTTGACCCCTACCGAGCTTCCATACTAGGCACTTCCAGAAAATTTGAAAACTGAGGTGCACAACTAGAACATGTCCTCTATTATCACTGAAAATTTCAGCGCTTTAGTTTTTGTCATTTTTGAGTTTTTGTGTAGACAAAATGGTCACTAAAAATTCGATTAAAGGGCGATAACTTCCGACCGAAAGTGAATTTCCAAAAATTAAAGAAAACGTATAAGGTTTACATCATGATACAGCATCTCTGAAAATTTCAAGTGAATCCATCCAACCATCTCTGAGAAATCGTCTGCACAAAATTTGGACAGAAAAAAATAATAATAATAATAGTGAAAAAGAAACAATAGAATAATAGAAGGGTCTTCCGTTGGAGACGGAAGACCCTAACTAGATGGTTCTCGTTGCGAGCAACGAGTGGGTCTTCCGACTGATTTTGGATGAGATTAATCAAGATCTTGAATGAGATATTTGTCTATAAAAGTGAAAGGATGCATATTGTTTTAAACATTATTCTGATCATCTTTTGTTCAATATTCAAAATATTTCCCCTTTTCGAGATATAAAGTGTCAAAGATTTAGCATTCTGGCCCATTAAGGTCCCTTATTACGTAACACATGATCAAAACTTTACAATATATAGCTGCAAAATATTAATATGAACATTTTTGCTTCAGTAATTTATAACAAAATATTGATCATAAAAAAAGTTGTAGATAAAAGACTTTTGGCCCTTCTGAGCCCCTAATTTGAGGGGTCAGCCCCTTTTTCTTGATATCAAATGAAAGGTCTTGTGATTTTGAAGACTTTTTGTTCAACAACTATTCAGAAATTTCCTTTCGTTTAAGAGATATATAGAATATCAATATTTAGGGGCCAGCCCTCCAAGTCCTTAATGGGAATGTCTTGCAAAAATTAAAAGGGTGTATATAGTTTAGAACATTATTCTGAACATCTTTTGTTCAATATTGCTTATCAAAATATTTCTCCTTTTCGAGATACAAAGTGTCAAAGATTTAGCATTCTGGCCCCTTAGGGCCCCTTATTACGTAACATATGATCAAAATTTTATAATATATAGTTGCAGAATGTTAAGATGAACATTTTTGCTTCAGTAATTTATAACAAAATATTGATCATTAAAGAGTTATAGATAAAAAAAACTTTTGGCCCTTCTGAGCCCCGAGTTTGAAAGGTCAGCCCCTTTTTCTTGATATCAAATGAAAGGTCTTGTGATTTTGAAGACTTTTTGTTCAACAACTATTCAGGAATTTCCTTTCGTTTAAGAGATATATAGAATAACAATATTTAGGGGCCAGCCCTCAAAGTCCTTAATGGGGATGTCTTGCAAAAATCAAAAGGGTGTATATTGTTTAGAACATTATTCTAAACATCTTTTGTTCAATATTGCTTATCAAAATATTTCTCCTTTTCAAGATACAAAGGGTCAAAGATTTAGCATTCTTGCCCCTTAGGGCCCCTTATTACGTAACATATGATCAAAATTTTATAATATATAGTTGCAGAATGTTAAGATGAACGTTTTTGCTTCAGTAATTTATAACAAAATATCGATCATTAAAGAGTTATAGATAAAAGACTTTGGGCCCTTCTGAGCCCCTAGTTTGAGGGGTCAGCCCCTTTTTCTTGATATCAAATGAAAGGTCTTGTGATTTTGAAGACTTTTTGTTCAACAACTATTCAGAAATTTCCTTTCGTTTAAGAGATATTATAGAATAACAATATTTAGGGGCCAGACCTCCAAGTCCTTAATGGGGATGTCTTGCAAAAATTAAAAGGGTGTATATTATTTAGAACATTATTTTAAACATCTTTTGTTCAATATTGCTTGTCAAAATATTTCTCCTTTTCGAGATACAAAGTGTCAAAGATTTAGCATTCTTGCCCCTTAGGGCCCCTTATTACGTAACATATGATCAAAATTTTATAATATATAGTTGCATATTGTTAAGATGAACATTTTTGCTTCAGTAATTTATACGAAATATTGATCATTAAAGAGTTATAGATAAAAGACTTTTGGCCCTTCTGAGCCCCTAATTTGAGGGGACAGCCCCTTTTTCTTGATATCAAATAAAAGGTCTTGTGATTTTGAAGACTTTTTGTTCAACAACTATTCAGAAATTTCCTTTCGTTTAAGAGATATATAGAATAACAATATTTAGGGGCCAGCCCTCCAAGTCCTTAATGGGGATGTCTTGCAAACATTAAAAGGATGTATTTTGTTTAGAGCATTATTCTGAACATCTTTTGTTCAATATTGCTTATCAAAATATTTCTCCTTTTCAAGATACAAAGTGTCAAAGATTTAGCATTCTTGCCCCTTAGGGCCCCTTATTACGTAACATATGATCAAAATTTTATAATATATAGTTGCAAAATGTTAAGATGAACATTTTTGCTTCAGTAATTTATAACAAAATATTGATCATTAAAGAGTTATAGATAAAAGACTTTTGGCCCTTCTGAGCCCCTAATTTGAGGGGTCAGCCCCTTTTTCTTGATATCAAATGAAAGGTCTTGTGATTTTGAAGACTTTTTGTTCAACAACTATTCAGAAATTTCCTTTCGTTTAAGAGATATATAGAATAACAATATTTAGGGGCCAGCCCTCCAAGTCCTTAATGGGGATGTCTTGCAAAAATTAAAAGGATGTATTTTGTTTAGACTATTATTCTGAACATCTTTTGTTCAATATTGCTTGTCAAAATATTTCTCCTTTTCGAGATACAAAGCGTCAAAGATTTAGCATTCTTGCCCCTTAGGGCCCCTTATTACGTAACATATGATCAAAATTTTATAATATATAGTTGCAGAATGTTAAGATGAACATTTTTGCTTCAGTAATTTATAACAAAATATTGATCATTAAAGAGTTATAGATAAAAGACTTTTGGCCCTTCTGAGCCCCTAATTTGAGGGGACAGCCCCTTTTTCTTGATACCAAATAAAAGGTCTTCTGATTTTAAAGACTTTTTGTTCAATATATTTTAACAAAATATTTTTATTTAAAATGTTATTATAAGAAATGTCTCTAAAATTCACTCAAAAATTTCGTCGTAAATTTTGACCCCTACCGAGCCTCCATACTTCGCACTTCCGGAAAATTTGAAAACCAAGGTGCACATCTAGAACATGTCCTCTATCACCACTAAAAGTTTCAACACTCTAGCATTTGTCGTTCTTGAGTTTTTGTGCAGACACAAGGTCTATCTAAAAATCGATCAAAGGGCGATAACTTCTGACCGGAAGTGATTTTTCAAAAACTGAAATGCCGTTATAAACTTTAGATAGCAACGCATTAATCCTGAAAATTTGAAGCAAATCGATCAAGCGATCTCCGAGAAATCTTCTGCACAAAATCGGTAAGGAAAAAAAAAAGAATAATAACTAGATGCGATCTCGTTGCAAGCAACGAGTGGGTCTTCCGTCCGATTTTCGATAAGATGAGATAAGAATTTGACTGAGATTTTCAAAAATCGAAAAGTTTCATACTGTTTAGAACATTATTTTGAACATCTTTTATTCTATATTGCTTATCAAAACATTTCCCACTTTCGAGATATAGAGTGCCAAAGATTTGGCCTTCTGGCCCCTCATGGCCCCTAATTATGTAACACGTGATGTCAATATCATAATATATAGTTGGAAATTGTTGAAATAAACATTTTTGCTTCAGTAATAAAATGCAAAATGTTGATCATTAAAGAGTTATTGATTAAAGACTTTTGGCCCTTCTCAGTCTCTATTTTGAGGGGCCAGCCCCTTTTTCTTCATACCACCTTAAAGCTCTTATGATTTTGAACACTTTTTGTTCAACAACTATTCAGAAATTCTTTTTCGTTTCCGAGATATATGCAAAAGATGTATTTAGGGGCCAGCCCTTCAACTCCTTAATGGGGACATTTAGCAAAAATCGAAAAGTTATATACTGTTAAGAACATTATTTTGAACATCTTTTATTCTATATTGCTTATCAAAACATTTCCCACTTTCGAATATAAAGTGCCAAAGATTTGGCCTTCTGGCCCCTCATGGAACCTAATTATGTAACACGTGATGTCAATATCATAATATATAATTGGAAATTGTTGAAATAAACATTTTTGCTTCAGTAATGAATTGCAAAATATTGATCATTAAAGAGTTATTGATTAAAGACTTTTGGTCCCTCTCGGCCCCTATTTTGAGGAGCCAGCCCCTTTTTCTTCATACCACCTTAAAGTTCTTATGATTTTGAACACTTTTTGTTCAACAACTAGTCAGAAATTCTTTTTCGTTTCCGAGATATATGCAAAAGATATATTTAGGGGCCAGCCCTTCAACTCCTTAATGGGGACGTTTAGCAAAAATCGAAAAGTTACATATTGTTTATAACATTATTTTGAACATCTTTTATTCTATATTGCTTATCAAAATATTTCCCACATTCGAGATATAGAGTGCCAAAGATTTGGCCTTCTGGCCCCTCATGGCCCCTAATTATGTAACATATGACATAAATATTATAATATATAGTTGTAAATTGTTAAGATAAACATTTTTGCTTCAGTAATGTATACCAAAATATTCATCGTTAAAGAGTTATTGATTTAATACTGTTGGCCCCTCTCGGCCCCTAATATGATAAGTCAGCCCTTTTTTCTTGATATGATATTAAAGATCTTGTCATTCTGCACAAATATTGTTCAATATGTTTTAGCAAAATAATTATACTTTAAAAGATACGATACAAAATGTCTCAAAAATTCACTCATAATTCGTGTCCTAAATTTCGACCCCTACCGAGCTTCCATACTAGTCACCTCCGGAAAATATCTAAACCCAGGTGCATAATGGCAACATGTCCTCTATCATCACTGAAAATTTCAGCGCTCTATCTTAAGCCGTTTTTGAGTTCCATCGCAGACAAGGAGGTCCTCTAAATTTTGATAAAAGGGCGATAACTTCCGACCGGAAGTAACGCATCTACCATGAAAATTTGAATAAAATCGAACGAGCCATCTCCGAGAAATCGTCTGCACAAATTTTGTAAGAAGAAAAAAGAATAAAAATAATAATAAAGGTAAAAAAGAAACCAAAGAATAATAGAAGGGTCTTCCGCTGAAGACGGAAGACCCTAGTCAGAAATTCTTTTTCGTTTCTGAGATATTTGCAAAAGAAGTATTTAGGGGCCGGCCCTTCAAGTCCTTAATGGGGACGTTTAGCAAAAAATGAAAGGTTGCATCTTATTTAGAACATTATTTTGAACATCTTTTATTCAATATTGCTTATCAAAATATTTCCCACTTTTGAGATATAAAGCCTCAAAGATTTAGCATTCTGGCCCCTTATGGCCCCTAATTATGTAACATATGATGTGAATATCATAAAATATAGTCGTACATTGGTGAGATAAACATTTTTGCTTCAGTAATTCATTACAAAATATTGATCATTAAAGAGTTATTGTTCAAAGACTTTGGGCCCCTCTCAGCCCCTATTGTGAGGGTCCAGCCCCTTTTTCTTCATATCACTTTAAAGCTCTCATGATTTTGAACACTTTTTGTTCAACAACTAGTCAGAAATTCTTTTTCGTTTCTGAGATATTTTCAAAAGGAGTATTTAGGGGCCTGCCCTTCAACTCCTTAATGGGGACGTTTAGCAAAAAATGAAAGGTTCCATCTTGTTTAGAACACTATTTTGGACATCTTTTGTTCAATATTGCTTATCAAAATATTTCCCACTTTTGAGATATAGAATGCCAAAGATTTGGCATTCTGGCCCCTTATGGCCCCAAATTATGTAACATATGACATAAATATTATAATATATAGTTGTAAATTGTTAAGATAAACATTTTTGCTTCAATAATGTATTCCAAAATATTGATTGTTAAAGAGTTATTTATTTATTACTTTTAGACCCTCTCAGCCCCTAATTTGATGAATCAGCCCTTTTTTCTTGATATCCTGTTAAAGATCTTGTCATTCTGCACAAAAATTGTTCAGTATGTTTTAACAAAATATTTTACTTTTAATGATATGATACAAAATGTCTCAAAAATTCACTCATGATTCGTGTCCTAAATTTTGACCCCTACCGAGCTTCCATACTAGACACTTCCGGAAAATATCTAAACCCAGGTGCATAATGGCAACATGTCCTCTATCATCACTGAAAATTTCAGCGTTCTAGCTTAAGCCGTTTTTGAGTTCCATCACAGACAAGGAGGTCCTCTGAATTTTATTAAAAGGGCGATAACTTTTGACCGGAAGTGATTGTCAAAAAAATATTTAGCCGGAATTAACTTCAGATAACCTAGCACCAACCCTGAAAATTTGATGCAAATCCATCAACCCAACTCTGAGAAATCGTCTGCACAAAATTTGTGCAGAAAAAAAGAATAATAATAAGAAAATTGAAAAAGGAACATAAGAATAATAGAAGGGTCTTCCGCTGAAGACGGAAGACCCTAATAATAAAAAGAAAAGTGAAAAATCAACAATAGAATAATAGAAGGGTCTTCCGCAGAAGACGGAAGACCCTAATAATAATAAGAAAAAGAAACAATACAATAATAGAAGGGTCTTCCGCTGAAGACGGAAGACCCTAAAAATAGTGGAAAAGAAACCTAAGAATAACAGTAAGGTCTTCCGCTGAAATCGGAAGACCTTAAAAATAAAAGTGAAAAAGAAACCTAAGAATAACTAGACGAGCTTGTTGCAAAGCAACAAATAAGTCTTCCGTCTAAATTTGAAGGAGATGAGATTGAGATCGAGACACTTCTACGGTCATATGTGCAAAAATGAGCCATTTACCATTACTCTCGGTGTTACCGGAAGTGACGTCATTTTGACGACTTTTAATGGTCTCCTTAGCTGCTACTTATCATTTTGAACAACTTTGCTTCTATGATGCTATACAAATTCTCAATACTTTTTGAGGTATCAGGAAAACACTTTTGGCCCCTCTAGCTCCCTAATGTTAGGGACCAGGTCCTTATTGTTGGTATCCTTTGAAAGATCGTAACATTGTACACAACTTTTGTTCTATATCTTTTTAACAAAATATTTACAGGTAAAAAGATATTATAGAAAAAGTGTAAGAAAATTTAAAATTCCCGCTAGGACTTTTTTTCGGGCCATAGCGAGCGCCGACGCGCGGCACTTCCGATAAAAATGAAACGCCTTCCGCATATCTACAGAGATAGGTCTACCATACCTGAAAGTTTCATCTTTCTAACTAAAGCTGCATATGAGAAAATCTGCGGACAACCCGACCCTTCGAAAACCACTAAATCGGCAATATCTCCCGACCGGAAGTGACGTCAGCAAAACAGAAAAAAACGCATAAGGTTCAATTGACGTTACATAAGTCCTGAAAGATTCACGGAAATCCATCAAGCCCTTTTCGAGAAATCGCGTGCACAAAATCGGTAAGAAAAAAAAAGAATAATAACTAGAAACTCATTGCGAGCAATGAGAGGTCTTCCGTCCGATTCTGAAAATAAAAACGAAAATTCAAGCTGAAAAAGTGATAAAAGAAATTCAGACACTCTGGAGATTTAACCCTAGTCGTCAGCGTGAAAATCCAATGTGCTAACCATTGACCATTCACTTTTTTACATCGCTTCCTTTCACGACCGGAAGTAACGGCGATGCAAGATTTTCTCACGATTCAAATAAACTGATGACTGAATATCAGTCCTGAAAGTTTTAGTTCTCAGTCGTTTACTGTTGCCGAACAATATTGTGGGACTAAATTCTAATTTTGAGAACAGGTAAACACACAACCGGAAGTGAATTTTATAAAAATCTCTGACTTTTCTCTAGACATTTGCAGTATCTACAACATGCATAAAATCATTTTAGGTACTTTATCGATAAGCGATATTTATGAGAAAGTTAAATATAAGAATAACGTAGTTTATCTCCTTTAACTGGAAGTTGACGTTTTTGTTTCCGGTGGAATCTAACATATTTCAAAACAGCAAAAGAGATGCAATAAAGTCATGTAAGTTTTAATTTAAAAAAGAAAAGTTAAAATTTTTGATTTCTTTGATCACTTTCTGTGAGAAGCGGAAGTGACGACTGACGCGTTTAACCCAAATGGTTTCACCTACCCCTCAACGTCCATTACTCTTAAAATTTTGGTGTTTTAATCTTTTACCTGTTTTTGAGATCTCTCTCAGACAACTTCTCATTTTGAGGACAGGAAAACACGCGACCGGAAGTGAAATTTTGAAAAAATATTTAAGGTTACTCTACACATTTGCACTCTGAATAGCACATTTAAAATTCATTTCAAATACTTTATCTATAAAGAATATTTACGGGAAATTAAAAAACTCAAATTATTTAGTTTTTCTCTTATAACCGGAAGTTTTCGTATTTGTTTCCGGTGGTACGAACATCTTTCGAATCTGCGAAAAAGATGCAATAAAGTGATGCAATTTTTAATTAAAAAAAGAAAAGTTGAAATTTTCGTTTTCTTTGATCACTTCCTGTGACGACCGGAAGTGACCACTGACGCTCTTAACCCAAATGGTTTTGCCTACATCTTAAGGTCTGTTGCTCATAAAAGTTTGGTGTCATAATCTCACCGTTTCCGAGATCTTGCTCACACAACTTCTTATTTTGGGGACAGGAAAACACGCGACCGGAAGTGAATTTTACAAAGATATTTGACGTTACTCTAGACATTTTTAGTCTGAATAACATATTTAAAATTCATTTCAAATATTTTATCTACAAAAGATATTAATGGGAAAGAAAGATACTCAAATTATGTAGTTTTTCTCTTATAACCGGAAGTTGACGTTTTTGTTTCCGGTGGGACCAACATATTTCGAAACTACAAAAGAGATCCAATAATGTGATGTAAGTATTGATTTAAAAAAGGAAAGTTGAAATTTTACGATTTCTTTGATCACTTCCGTAGGCGACCGGAAGTGCCGACGACGAACGAAAAGAAGCGACCCGGCTAGTACCTATCACGAACTATAATCCCTGAAAGTTTCACATTGATATCTCTTGTCGTTCTTGAGATTATCCGCGGACAAAATGTCATTTTGAAATCAGAAAATGGTCTGTAACTTGGCACCGGAGGGGAATTTCCAAAAAATCTCTCAGATAGATCAAGTTCATCTTACAACACACTTTTCCTGAAAATTTCATGTAAATCCATTCAATAGTCTTTGAGAAATCGCGTGCACAAAATTAGAAAGTCAAAAAAATAAGAATAATAATAATAATAATAAGAAACAGTAGAATCACTATAGGTCTTCCGTTGAAAACGGAAGACCTAATAATAAAAGTGAAAAAGAAACCTAAGAATAACAAGAAGGTCTTCCGCTGAAGACGGAAGACCTTAACAAGAAGGTCTTCCGCTGAAGACGGAAGACCTTAATAAGAAGAAGAAGAAACCGAGTAAAAACAATATGTTCCCAAACTCCGTTTGGGGAACATAATAATAAGAAACAGAGTAAAAACAATATGTTCCCAAACTTCGTTTGGGGAACGTAATAAAAGAGCATTAGATATGTCATTTGATAATAAGTACAGGATTTTCTTTAGAAAGATATTGGCAAGGCTTGTCAGGTTTATTGTTAAAATTTGGAACATTGTATGAATGATTTTTTTTTTTAGCTCACCTGACCTGAAAGCTTAACTAAGCATCTCATGTATTGTGATGAGGTTTTGAAATTTCTAAACTGTACAAATCATGACCCCTGGATGGTAAGATGGGGCCTTTCAATTGGGGATAAAAGTCTTTAAAAATCTTCTTCTACTGAACAACTTACTAGGGAAAAAATGAAACTTTATAGAAAGCTTCCTGAGGTAGTGTAGATTGCAAACATTCCCAATCTTTATACTTTTTTTAAATTATGAACCACAGGTTATAGAGTTAAAATATTAATTGGCTTCATCAACTAAATGTTTTTAATATTTTCAGCTATGGATTGGATTCAGCAGCCAGAGTCACATGAGCACCAGATCCTTCTTGCTCCTATGACAGAGGATCCTTGACTTGTCTGAAATTTACTGAAGCAGATGCTCCATTTGTCTGGTTATGCTATGCAATGATTCTGCCTAAATACTACAGAGGCACCAAAAGGGTATTGAACAAATCTTATGGGGGAAGTCATGAGGACACAAAGAATACTGTCTCGATCCAACTTTGAAGCTCACAGTGCTTAATTTTAAGTGAAAAAGGTAATGCATGTGCACATCTGCAAATGGGTGTCTGAACTTATGTAGAAAAAGTATGTGTAGCCATGTACAAACAATTTAAGAGCCCACTATACACTGCACACTAAAGAGTTCTGATTTGTGGTATTTTTATGCAGATAGAGTAATCTGCCCTTCGATCTAGAATAAAATAAATTGATGTGTACAGTTTATTTCTTAATTTGTGATCAAATAAAGCATTTACAACATTTTAATAGGCTAAGATGAATAGATTAAAACTTTAATTTGCTGGTATTTTGCCCATTTAAGTAAACAACAATGATTTTTGTTCATCAGTACTTTATTGTCTTTGAACATTTTTCCTGGGGGTAAATGCAAGGTACACTATGTTGAACATGTAATAGATATGCTCAACATTTACACCTTTACACACTATAATTTTCTCAATGTCCAAAAAATCTTTTCCTTTAGTGTATAGAGGGTCCTTAATGCAATGAAATTTAAATTTTAGTGTAATGTTATATATTTAAATGTATATGAAAAAATCAATGAATTAAATCAGATAAAACTGTTTTGTTTTATGCAAAAACTAATTAATTGCAGACTAGCTGTTTTTTACCTTCTTTTTGACCTTACTATTCTTAAACTCAATTTAAAAGAAACCATTAAAGATATTTTTATCTTTATCACATATAATAAAACTTATTGGTGAAAACTTATCAACTCTGTCCATTATTTTTTACCTTGTCGTTCCCCATGACATTTTGACTTTACTAATAGTCTTGTTTTAATATTAGTTTGAAAGAAACTATTCTCAAGATTTTCTTTAAACCTCATTCACTAACAAATTGGTCACAGCTATTCAACTGTGTCACATCTTTCTGACTTAACTTTCACTGTGACCTTGACCTCAATATCTCTCATTTACCTCATCTTTAACAAAGAAGCAAAGCACATTTCTTTTCATGTTGCATTACACTGGGCAGGGCATTCATGTACTATGGACATGGTTTTAGTTTTCAATGATTGAAATATTTTGGTTTATTTTTCAGGAATTTGGCTCGATGAATTGATTGGGTGCTTAAGGTGTTTCACATAATTTAGTTCTGCATCCTCCTCTCTGTGAAGTATCTTACCAGACTCTATGCTAGGACAGCAATTTCCAAGTTTGTGAAAGTCAAGTGTACCTACTCTGCTGCATTATTAACAGCTGAAGATGCAGTCCATTATCTGAAAGACTTATACTTAGGTACATGTTATTGTTTATAATATTATAAAAAGGTTTATTACTCCAGTGCTCCTTTGGGCTATCACCAACTACTTGGTGAAATTTATCTGTAAAAAATTTACCTTAGTTTGCATAAATTCTAATTATATTTTCATTTTTCAGAATACGGGGAAGATTCTTTACATCTGAAAACTGACTTTGCCCACTACCACCAGATTCAAGGTCAACACATGTGTAACAAGACATGTTGCATCTTCTTGGTTGGGACCCTGGTCAACAGTGTCATTATTATAAAATTGTGTAGGATAAGGAATGTACTAAAAATATTGCACTGCTATAAATTTTTACTACAGTACCTTTATTCCGGAACCAAGAGAAAACTAGAAACTTTGACAAACTATGTTGGTCTCTGTTCTGTTCAGTAATTGATATGACAATGTAATTCTGAGATAAATAAAGTGAAGGGGATTTTGTAAAAAAAAAAATAAAATAAAATAAAATAATAAAATTTCAATTCAGTACCTTTTTAGTGCATGGACATACAAAATTTGGTAGTAAATTCCATACATGTGTAGTTCAGTGACATATAAAAATACACTTTCTGCATAATGTCTAATTTTTAATCATTCATTTGTAAAACATGATCATTTAAATATTGCAACAAGTAACCTGTGTATTTAAAATACTTATATTGTCAAAGGAATAAATGAAGAACTCATTGCCATTGATTGCTCTCCAACTGATAAGTGTGTTTGTTTGTATGTTGTTTAATGTCCCTCGAGAGTATTTTTTACTCATATGAAGGTGCCACCACTTGCCAATGGAGAGCTGCAAATTTTGTCCTATGCTCGGCACTTAGGGCCATTGAGCATTGAGCAGGGAGGTCTCATCCGAAGGACCCGTCTCAGCGTCCCACAGTGGGATTCGAACCCACGACATAAGGATCAACTCCTTACTTCGGGACTCTAGAGCAGATGCTCTAACCACTGCGCCACGCAAATCTAGAGCAGATGCTCTAAGCACTGCGCCCCGCGGGCAACCTGATGAGTGTAAGAATTTTTTAAAACACATAAAATGGTCAATTTCACTCTTAACCAATAACGAATCTACAAAATACAAAACTTCCATCAGAAATATTGGGAGAACATAGACTTAAGTACATATATATAATAGTTGAACATGTGACAAAAGGATAATATTGAAGTTAAATTATGCAACTTCTTTCAAAAGAGGGACTTGCAAGTTAACAAGATGAACATAGTTGAAATATCTGTGAAAGTAAACCAAAAATGAAGTATTTCAGTATTTGATCGTTTTATTGGCACTTGGCAGTGATGTTGTGCACTGGCAATTTTAAAGCACAATCCAGCCTCTAGTTAAGTGAACTGACCTCTGAATAAAAGAAAAGCAGGTATATTTAGACACAGTCCTGATTCAGTGAATGATGAATCTTTCATCAGATACATGTAAGATAATTAAGGACTCCTGTACTGATTTTAGAATTTGAACCTCACTATGTAGGACTATGACAAACATCTGATGTTGAGCCAGGATATATTAGCTTTGAGCAAAATGTTATGAGGTATGATGATTTATGTAAGAGATGTAAGCCATTGCAAGCATATCTATATGTGCATGATGGAATGCCTTGTGTCATTTTAGTAGCATCTATCAAGGCTGTAGCTGATACAACTCTGCAGAAGATTTAGACAGTGATATTTTGCTTTTCAATTGACATTTTGGAAAAAACAGGGGTTTTATCTGACTTCCTCTAACAAGTTACAACTCTCCATATGAAGCATGCATGTACATTGTATATTTAAAAATGACTGGAAGGCTTACAAAAAATCTGTGAGATAAGTTTAGGTCACATAGGTTTAAACATTGGGTTGCATCAAGTTGGTCATCAGTTTTAGCAATCATGATTGCAGGTGACCAATCACCATATCTCATGTCAAACCTAATCAGCTGTCCTATTACATATGTAATACACTGAGAAAATCATATGAAATTGATCGATGTATACAGTAGCTGCGAACTGAAGAAAAAAACATACAAAAGATAGAGTGTAGTTGACACTGTAATTAGATAAGCCTTAAACTTCTATATACTCTTGAAATTTATCATGAGTATCTTCCAAATATAAAATTATGCTGGAAGTGGAAGTAATCACCCTAATTAATATGACAAGAAGATAATCTTTTTTGTGTTTTCATTATTACTAGACTACCGATCAGCTCTTTTACAGGAGAAGAAAAAACTTGATGAACATCTAATGTTTTTCTTTAGAAATATTAAGATTTTCGATGATTTGAGGACTTTACTCTATTTATCATGTTAATTACATTTATATCTTCCTCACTGATATACCTGCATATATTATCCATATCTTATGTCTCTTTCCTTTGTATCAAAACGAGAGACTGATTGATAATTATTTTTTAACGCCGAGTCGGCAATATTTCGGCGATCAAAACGAAAGAAATGAAAGTCCATTTGATCTACGTATGCATCACCCCGCTACTTTCGTTATTTCCAACCAATGAAAATTATCCTTACTTAACTACAACACTATTGCGTCATATTACCCAAAATGCAATTATTGCACATACATCACAAGATTATTGCATATACATCACAAGATTATCGAATATACATCACAAGATTATAGAACATACATCACAAGATTTTGCATATACATCACAAGATATTGAACACACATTACAAGATTTTGAATATACATCACAAGATTTTGCACATACATCACAAGATTATAAACATACATCACAAGATTTTGAATATACATCACAAGATATTGCACATACATCACAAGATTATAGAACATACATCACAAGATATTGAATATACATCACAAGATATTGTACATACATCACAAGATTATAGAACATACATCACAAGATATTGAATATACATAACAAGATTTTGCACATACATCACAAGATTATAGAACATACATCACAAGATTTTGAATATACATCACAAGATTTTGAATATACATCACAAGAGTTCGAATATACATAACAAGATATAGCACATACATCACAAGATTATAGAACATACATCACAAGAGTTTGAATATACATAACAAGAGTTTGCACATACATCACAAGATTTTGAATATACATCACAAGATATTGAATACACATCACAAGATTTTGAACATACATTACAAGATTTTGAATATACATCATAAGATTTTGAATATACATAACAAGATTTTGCACATACATCACAAGATATTGAATACACATCACAAGATTTTGAACATACATCACAAGATTTTGAATATACATCACAAGATTTTGAACATACATCACAAGATTTTGAATATACATCACAAGATTACCGAATAAAGCAACGTTTTACACGCCATATTTGGTAACGTATTTAGATTCTTAAGTTTTTAACATAAAGGCTGCAAGGATAAGGCACAATTTTATTTCGTCATTGAATTACAATATTAATTTGATAACGAATAAGTAATGACATTTCCAATCAGAATAAAAACACTGAACATGCGTCATTTCAATCTTTTACAATCAAAACAATGAAATTGACGGGTAAAATTCGACACAGACGTCTGAAAAAAATTGAATTGAAAGTCTCTTTTGAAATTCATTTTCAATCCTCCTCAATCACGCTCGTAAGTACGATGTCCTGATTGATCAAAAAGACAAACAATTTCAATTTCGGAATGGTAAGAAATTTATATAAATTAGAATTTGAGTATATCTAAATTTTCTATAACTTTTGTGTGTCCGTAAACATAACAAAAGGCCCAAGGGCCTTAACGGTGACCTGAGTATAATACAACACTGTAAAAGATCCATAGAAGTATAAAACAAAATTAACTAATAGATGAAGCAATGTTACCCAAGAATTTCAAAAATCTGGTAAAAATACCCTTGCTAATGGTAACGTGTTAGACCCGAGTGATCTCCTTAGGATCATACATGGTTTTCCAAAGTCTTCAATATATACACATATGTTTTTGTCACTTGCCTAGTGCTACAATTCAGTACACACAGACTTGGATATACAACATGGCTATTTGCCACTTGTCACAAATTACAGTACGTCACCTTGACTCTCTGTGATTTTTTATTCACTTTGATAAAGTATAAATCAAGCTCGTCCTGTCTCTTGTCAACCATGACTCTACCAGTGACAATAACTCATCTACTATCAAACAGAACACCACAGCGTAAACATGCTATGTACAATTACAAGTAATAGTTATTGTATATTTATCATGGTGTATCCTGATTTATTTGGACAAAAGGGCGGAGACTTATGCTTTGCATTCGTCACCGCCCTTTGTCCAGATAAATCAGGATACACCATAATAAACATTTAATAACTTTCTTGTATCATGGCCAATCAAAACGTCAATGATTGTCACGTCACAAATTTTCAAGCATGATTTTTTATTACACCAATAAAAATTTTTCTTTTGACCGCATGGATAATCTCTCCTTTCTGCCAGTATTTTTAATACACACATTTTATGTGTGTGTTCATGAGAAGGAACATCGGATTCCAGCTCTCCAACTTAATGTGAACACGGATTGTTAATGAAATTCATAAGAAAACCTTTGGATTTCAAAGACGAAAAATTCGAAGTTGAAGAAGGGAAATTCAGGTGTTAATCGTAAATCATGAAAAAAGATACCCGTTAATCATTTGACACATTCGAGAGCTGTCGCACAAACAAAAACGCTGTGTCAGGGTCAATAATTCTTCATCTATGGATGCAGGGCACGCAGCACAGTTAAGGCTACAAAAAGGGGGCGGAGCCTAATTTGTACGGGAAATGTTAACTATGACATCATACGAAACCAACAATTCTTAAAAATCCTACAAAATGAAATAATTTTGCTATTTTAAACTATAGGAAACCATCAAACTACATCTAAACTTACTAAAGATGCCGTTTTGTCTTTAGTTAAATTCCACATAACATGGTATAAACAAGTCACTTGTCGATGTGACGTCATTTCGTAAAACCTGACGCAGTTTGTATGCAGTACGTGGTGGATCAAGAGATATTTTCACAACAAAAAATGTATTTTATAATTTGATAAAATATTTTTAAAAGATATTTAAGAGGCCATTAACTTGGATACAATGTCTTCTTTATGATTTTATTCATATATATGCCGTATATTTCCTATTTAATTGATACTGCTGTATATTTGTATGCAAGTACATCGGAGGGTAATGTAAGGGTCTTAATAAATCGATCTAGTGCAAGGGCATACACTCAATGGATCACAGTAAGCTTTTACATATAAACTCTAGAAGTATTAAGGTATATGAAAAGTGCTACGATCCTGGTGAAATCCTGAAAATGAATTAATTATATCTATATTTAATGCCGTTGACCAACAAAAAATACAGAATGTGGTCATATAAATTTGATTTTAACAATGAAATAGCGGAATCTATAGAGTATCGCAGCACTTTTCAGAAACTACAATGCGTGTTGAAAATATTTATACTCTAAATTTAGAATTTTAACTTGATTATGCCCTTGCACTAGTGAAATTTATAGGTGACCTCAATACTGCAAGTATATGTGCTATATCACGTGACTGTCGCATCACGTGACAAGTTTAAATATAAAATCTTATCGTCCTCAATATGTAGTTATTAATCATAATTACATCTGTCGGATATCAATAAAGTACTGAAAAGAATCGCCTTCCTGATTAAGAATATATTTTCAATCTCAAAAATTGCCGATATTTCCATTGCGCGCCTTAACTGTACTGCGCTGCTGAACTTTATTCTAGTTGAGCAAAGAACACAGCAAAGATTGTGTATCATGCTAATACCCTCTATTACAATAAGTGTGGTATTTTAAGATCATGTTAAGAACTTGATGGATCGAATATTTGCAGAATTCCGTAAAAACATTTCATATTTTGGGATACATGTGCACTGTAATTTATGTGAAAGACCTTTTATTCATTGGCAGAAATTTTGTCTTTGTATATTACAAAGCTCATTTAATTCTGTATTTCAGATTCAATATACCTGAAATTTAAAATGTTGAAATCGCCTTGGTGTTCAATAATTTATTTACAGGACAGTTTTTGCTTGATTGCATTGATATTATTGCATTAAGTTTGTTTGCATAGTACTCATGGAAAGAGGAGAAGATTTTCAAAGTATTAATGCATTTTTGCTAATTAATCAATAGAGTCCCACCCAAGAATAAGAACCCCTGACCCTGAGGCCATGAAATTCACATTTTTGGAAGAGACATTCGTTCTCATCAGAACTACATATTTAGTCTGTTTGCTTAATACCAAGGGGCAGAGGAGAAGATTTTCAACGAATTAATTCATTTTCAATATTAAATAAGCCCCCCCCCCCCCCGAACCCCTAACCCAAGGGCCATGAAATACACAATTTTGGAAGAGGCACTCTTCCTCATTATAACTATATACTTAATTCATTAACTTAATACCCAGGAGCAGAGAAGAAGATTTTCAAAGAATTAATGCATTTTCACAATATAATCATTAGAGCCCTGTCCTATCACCGGATACCCTGACCCTGGGGCCATGGAATTCAGAATTTTGAAAGTGGCACTCTTCCTCATCATAACTATGTACTTAGTTCATTTGCTTAATACCCGGGAGCAGAAGAGAAGATTTTCAAAGAATAATCATTATGTAATCAATAGAGCCCCGACCTAACACCAGAACTCCTGACCCAGGGGACATGAATTTCACAATTTTGGAAGAGGCAACCATGCTCATCATAACTATGTTCTAAGTTAGTTTATTTTAAACCCAGGAGCAGAGAAGAAGATTTTCAAAGAAATAATGCACTTTCACTGTATGATCTATAGACCCACCCTAGCACCAGAACTCCTCACCCAGGGTCCATGAAATTCACATTTTTGAAAGAGGCACTCTTGCTCATTCTAACTATGTACTTAGTTACTTTATTTAATACCCAGGAGCAGAAAAGAAGATTTTCAAAGAATTAATGCATTTCACTATATGATCTATATAGCCCCACCCTAGCACCAGAACTCCTGACCCAGGGGCCATGAAATTCACAATTTTGGAAGAGGCACTCTTGTTCATTATAACTATGTACTGAGTTACTTTATTTAATATCCAGGAACGGGGAAGAAAATTTTCAAAGAATTAAAGCATTTTCACATATAATCAATGAAGCCCCACCCTAAAACCAGAACCCCTGACTCTTGGGCCATGAAATTCACATGATTATTACAATCAACAGTTTGACTGCTTGATGTCCAGGAGTAAAGAAGAAGATTTTTAAAGATTGCATTAATTTTGGTGGTTTTAGCCCCACCCCTCAGGCCCCAAGGGGGCAGGGACCATGAAATTCACAGTTTTTGTTCCCCTTCACCCATAGATGCTATATTTTAAAATTGGTTGAAATTGGTTGAGCGATTTCAGAGAAGAGCTGAAAATGTTCAAATGTTAACGCACGTAGCACGACGCACACCAACGGACGAAAAAGGATAGCAATAGGTCACCTGAGTGACTCAGGTGACCTAAAAATAGGAAAATTTTATATACATTTATTGTCAAACTACTTGCAATTGTATTTGGGATTAAAATTGGTTGTCTTTAAAACATACAATAACACTTCGCGAATGAAAATAGCTTGGATGGAATGAGATTGAATTTCAAAATAAAATTTCAATCTAATATTTTCCCGGACAGTGTCGAATGTACCTGCCCATTTCTTTGTCTCTCATCAAATGTTTTGACCGCAGCAGATGGAAATGACGTATGCTGCATATTTCTAATCCTGTCAGTTAATGTTCTGTGGTCTTAGTTTTGAGCATGAGACAAAATCTAGACTACTGAAAATCCAATGTTAACAACATGCTTAAAATGACTGGCGCAGATGGAAAATAAAAAAAAGTCGAGAAAACAAAAGCTTGAACACAAATATAAGGGTAAAATCCATTCAGTCCATTCAGTCAAAGGGATCAGTTGAAAAATTCAAAACTAAAAAATCTACTTCTTTTAAAGAGGAAACAGGACATTTGTCACATGACTCATACGACTACATCATAGTCTCTGTTAATGTACATACTTAGAGTTGTCAAAATCATAAGCAAAGCATTTGTGCAACTTAAACTTAAACTTAAACATTTAAGGAGAGGTTTTTGTCTGGTTTCTGATTACTGGCATTTTTTAAAGTAAGAAATGCCTTTTATATTTAGATGCTCAAGATTTTAACGATCATATTTTTCTTTCTTTTTCGCAATGGTATAAAAGAAATAAAAATGGTAAACTTACTTTAAAATCTTGCTCTTTTTCTGCTTCTCAATATTAGTTAAAGGTTTTTAATCATGTTTCTAAATTCCTTGAACACTATTAAATCCTGAATATCTTCTATCTGTTCCAGTAGTGAATATCATGTACTAGAAGTGACACTTCTTCAAAGGCGCCGTACGCCATTACAAATTTCACAACATTCCTACAAGATTCTGTGCGACTTTTAAAAAAATGCGTGTTGGACATTTTTTAAAGGTATCTTTTCCTAAAAATATTTTATAGTACAGAAAATTTGTGATCGGACATAAACAATTGTTCTGAATGGAGATAAACGCCGTCGCGTTTGCAGAAAAAGGCCCCCCTTTCACCTCTTGACCAAGTCCAGGAAATGTGGGGAAAAATCTTCCTTAAACCTTTTTGTGCGCATTTGTGCATCCTAAAACCACAAATTATACCTTAGTAGGATACAATTATCCAATTATCTCTTAATCATTTTATAACATGCTAAATATACGCATTAAGAAAGCAGTGAACAAGTTAAAAAAAAACCAATAAAGCCCCTGGTGATTATATGTTGTGAACGAGTATATGAAAACAACTATTTCAAGCTTTCTGCCGCTGTATGTAGAATTATTCAACGTGATTTTTGATAGTGGCATAATACCAGAGGATTGGTTAATAGGGCTAGTTAAACCTATTTATAAGGGTAAATGTGACAGACGCCATCCTGAAAATTACAGACCAATTACGTAACTTAGCTGTTTAGGAAAACTTTTCACCGGTATACTTTGTGACCGTTTAAACACTTTTGCTGATGAGGTAGAGTAAATCAGTGAATCTCAAACAGGCTTTAGAAAGGTTACTCTTCTACTGACAACATATTTTTTATTGATTTTCTGAGCAAACATGCCCTGAATAATAAAAAGAAGTTATTTTGCGCCTTTATAGATTTCAAGCAAGCTTTTGATACGGCCAGGAGACATGGTCTATGGACCAAAATTTTACAAAGTGGAATTGATGGAAAATGTTTCAAATTTAATAGAAACATCTATAAGTGTATTAAATCAAAAGTACAAATAGATTAACACTTATCAGATTTTTTTATGTGTAATATCGGTGTTAGACAAGGGGAAAATTTATTACTTTTTTTTTATTTTCATTGTTCATGAATGACCTAGGAGATTATTTAAGCAGAAATCAAAGTTATATTGGCGCCAGTTGAATGAAAAATATTCCATCTGGACTGTTAATTTATCTGGGAATGATTGGACACGACATTACTATGTCAATATAGTTGCAAATGAGGATCTGAAAGCACTCATCCTAAAAGGCCCTTCATACAGCGAGCCCTAATCTTTTAATGGTGACAAAACTTTATATCTATTATGATTTATGTCGAAGATTATGCCAGATGTTGGGCTAAATATAAAAAGATAGACCTGAACACCTTTTCAGAAGAAATTTAAAACGCAATATGTGAATCATGTATCCATTCGTTTTCTTTTTTCTTCAGTTCGGAGGTAATACAAAAATAAGAAAGACTACATGAACAATATGTTATGGTTAAAGCAGAGAAGGCTTGAAACAATGTCGTCTTTGTTTGTAATGTTCGTCATTATTTTAGAAGAATTTGGTTTGATTCCTACATCTGGAAAAATGCATCTTTTACTCGTAGTTCAATTTCTAAAGATGAAATTCTTCATAATCGCATTTCCTTGTTCAATGCTTTTTACATGCTAGTAAACCAAGGTGAGTTCTATTTACCCTACCCATAATGGATTTCTCAACTTCATAAAAATTCTTACAAGGATACATTTCAGAGTCCAGTAATTATAATGATCTACCGAGCCATTATCTTTACTACTTGGAAAATTATTTACTGCTTTAAAGGAGAAACATATAACTTATTAAGTTGATGTAACAGGGATTTCAACGATCTCGTTCAAACTAAAGTCAGCATATCGTAAATTCTATAATTGTTATGTCGTGTAAGTAATAAATAATTTTGTCGGTTTTGGCTGACATGTTTCATACCAATTATTACATGTAGATCTTTCATTTTGTACTGAAATCGACTATATAATATTCCGTCAACAAGATCATTACATATGGCTCTTGGCGGGTGTGACCAGTGAACACGGGATGCTTACTCCTCCTAGGCATCTGATCCCACCTCTGAAATTTCTGTCGCTCTCTGGTTGAGAAAATACGGACAGATAAACCAGAGAGCTACAGATCCAAGCATTGTAAAAGCGTTCTATTTACGCTGCTGCTTTTGTGTCGCTCGCTTCAGGTATTATTTCTTGTATTTTATGCGTTCCCTCGCTTTTACCATGCTATTCTTTAATTAATCATATATTTTACTAAAATTTGTAAAATACAGAAAATAATACCAAAAGCGAGCGACAAAAAGCGGCGGCAAAACAATTCTTGGATCTGTAATTTTCTGGTTTATTCATCCAAATTCTCTCATCCAGAGAACTACAAATCCCCTTTCCGATATCTTATGAAATGTAGAAAACCGTATATACCGTACCTAGTAAGGTTTGGCATTGTTTCAGATTTTTGAAAACTGAATATTTTACCTTATCTATTATTCAGGCATTTTATACATTTGTTCTCAATTTTTATACAGTGATGAATTTATGGCCAGAAAATGGTTTTCCCCTTACTTCTTAATTCTTCTTTTCCCTACAATATAGAAAGAAATTGTGCTGTTTGCACAACTTATTTTCATGTTAGCACAACCAAAGATGTCGTTCGCACGACTTACGTACGAGGGATGTTCGGAAATTATTGAGACATTATGTTTATTCTTCTTTCCATTGAATGCCGTTTGTTAAAAATTTGCATATACGTTTGATAAACACAAATAATTCATATTCATAAAAATATTTTACATACAGTTTATTTCTGTTTTTTTGTATATTATTTTCATTTCTCGTGTGTACAACTAATTCTCTCAATAGCACATCTTAGTATTTGGTTTACACACTTTACAGTCCTTCTTCCTTTACCTAGTTTTTGTCCCCCGCTTTCACTGAAAGTAGGGGGTATTAATTTGGGTCTGTCTGTCCGTCCGTCTGTATTTCTGTCTGTCTGTAACACTTTCGTTTCCGCGCGATATCTCAAGAACCCTTTGAGCTTACGCTAGAAATTTTGCATGGCAACACCCTATGGCCCAAAGAAGAACCCTATTTATTTTGGGGTCAAAAGGTCAAAGGACAAGGTCATAAATTAATAAATTCTGTCTGTTTTAACACGTTCGTTTCCGCGCGATATCTCGCGAATTCTCCGAGCTTTTGAATTGAAATTTTACATAACAACTCCATGTGGCATAAGGAAGAACCCTATTGATTTTGAGGTCAAAAGGTCAAAGATCAAGGTCGTAAATTCATAAATTCCGTCAGTGTGTAAAACTTTTGTTTCCCGGAAATATCTCAAGAAGCTTTTGAGCTTTTGCAATGAAATTCTATACCATAACTCCCTATGGCCTCTCTCTCAAAGTGTCCTGCCCCGTCTTTTTTATTTATTTATTGTATTAAAAGTCGCTTGGCACTATTTTTAGCACAGGGGCATGTGGAGAGTTACTACGTATAATACAGGTTGTTGGCGGACTTTATATTCTAATTACATCTATTAGAACTGTTTAGTAAAGGCTAAATTAGACAACATTTATTGTGTAAAATTTTGACAATATCAAACGTGAATATAAACATTATATGTGACTTAATGTTTGCATTTAATATGCTGTATAATCAAGTGCCTCCGTGGTCTCGTGGTATGTTGCTCGCTTAGAAAAAGATTTTTATAAAAATGTTGCTCGCTTAGCAAGCGAGAGGCCCGGGTTCCATCCCCGGACGATTTTCCTTTTTTTTTTTTTTTTTTTTTTTTTTTTTTTTTTTTTTTTTTTTTTGATTTACTTAATGATACTATTCAACATGTGAATGAAAAAGTTATGATTTCTGGCGTGTACAAACTCATAAAATCATTATTACAATGTGATAAATATTCTATATATTAAGAAGAATCTTCTATACACATATTATAGAGTAAGCAATCAAATCTTTATATCCATATTGGCATTTTTAAATTTGCTTCAATATACATTACATTTAATAATTCTACAAATACAGGGGGCAGTGTGACTCCCCCCCCCCCCCCCGAACTGCGCATGCTCTTCTTTTTTCCCTAGGCGGGGACACAAATTCTCTTAATTAGCTTGTCTTGATAGAACTCGATCAAGAGCGAGTTAAAATGTTACCTGTAATTTTGTTTGTTTGTTGTTTAGCGTCTCTCTTGAGAATTTTTCACTCATATGGAGACGCCACCTCTTGCCGGTGGGGGCTTCAAATTTATACCTATACTCGGCACTCAGGGCCATTGAGCAGTGAGGGATCTTTTTCCTGCCAACAACTACTGCGACACGGGACCTGCGCTCGATTTATACTGTCTCATCCGAAGGACCGGTCTCCAAGTCCCACAGTAGATTCAAATCCGCGAAGTAAGGATCAGCTCCTTACTCTTCGACTCTAGAGCACATGCTCTAACCAATGCGCCGCGTGGGCGACTGTAAATTGTGAATTTTGTACACTACGTTCTTTTTTTTTTTTTTTAAAGGTGAGGCTCATATAACGACTGGAGAACAGTCTTGCTGCACCTTATCTATCAGACAAAGAAAACTCTCTTCCTTTTATAAATAGTGATTAGTTTAAATGATATAAATGTATTAATAGGCGATGTTGTACATTTATAATCAAAATTTTGTACAGTAGACCCCTACCTAGAAATACTTTTAAGGACAAGTCAGAGAGTTGATAAATGATTAGGTACGCTGTAAACGAATTCATTTAAAAAATGTTGAGCAGGTTGTAAATAAATGCATTTTAAATGAGGTAGATTGTAATTAAATAAATACATATTATGCATTGGTTATGTTTTTCAAGACATAGAGTATTTTATTTCATTAAGCGTTGGTGATGGCTCTTTTTTATTAACGGATTCTACAGAGATTCCATGTCACATGGTACATGCTATGATTATTCACTCGTCTAAACCATTACCAAACAGACATATAATTGTCTTAAAAAGTTTGATCCTGATAAGGATGTATTAAAAATATTTCTTCTTCTGTTTCTCTAACAAATATACCTAATTCTTACGGCATTTTCAAGATATGCTAAAATTGTCAAACGTTCAATCCTTCATTATAACTAATTTTGTAATTTATATGCTCTGAACTATTCGTAGATACATGTAGGTTTTACTAAGCCTTAACATGCATTCTCTGTAAGCACCGACAAATTTACTATAGGGCTTGGAAACGACATGTCTCGGATTTTGATGAAATTTGCACCACAGGTGTGTCTAGGTACAAAACTAGCAAATATGGTGTCGGAAGTTCCTCACGTGTACCTGGTTGTCATGGAAACGGATCCATTGAAATTGACCATTTTTGGCCTTTCTGACCAAGTGAAAACAAGAAAATTGAGGAAATGTAAACGAATATTTATCGATATCTAATACACTCTAACAAAAATCATTGGATCATATGATAACATGAACTTTTAAGGTACACAGGGCATATAATCATTTATTCTAAAAAATATTTCCACTCTAAGAAAAAGATCATGCAAACTGACATGGTTTCTGAAAATTTGAAAAATGGGAAAATTAGAATTTTTTAAGATCTTTAAGGCTATATAAGAAAAATTGTCCGTGGAAAATTTCTAAAAGTTATGTGTGTTTTTATACTTTACAATTAGTAGTGTCATCTCATGAAAAAATATCGGTGGGCTTTTAATCCTATTTTTAGTAACATGTATCTATAAATAGATAGGTTTTAGAAAAATGTAAAAAATCAAATTTTGGCAAAGTTTTAGATGTCACTGCTGGATAAATAGGACGTATATTATAAAATTTAAGATGTTACTGACAGTAGCTGGACACCCTTAGCAGGAGTGGACAATGGTTGAGGGTATTCCCATTTCTATTTATAGTATCAATCACCTAAATATAGATATGTCTCTGAATATTAGGAAAAATGACAGTTTTATGCTTATTGGAAGCTTTATAGAAAAAGTGTTAACAAATATAAAGCTTTCTTTAATATGCCTTCAAAAAGAACAAGTGTTTGTACAATAAATGATACAATATTGAGGGTCGATTCTTGTTTCTTTTTATAGCAACAATGGTCTAAAAATAGATTCCTCAAGTAATCGAGAAAATGTAGATTCTTGCACTTTTTCAGATAATGTCAGATGGAAAAAATGCAGACTAACTCTTATAAATATAGTGTGACTGACAAATACTAGAAACCATTTACTGAAATACACACTATCTGAAGGGGGTTCCCTTTTCTATTTATAGCACCATACACCCATTAATAGAAACATCTTCGCATTATGAGGAAAAATGGCAATTTTCCCCCAGTTTTAAGATTCATTGAAAAAAGTATTTACAAAATATACTGCTGTCTACAATATGTCACGAACAAGAACATTTGAGCAATTAATAATTGACACAATATTGAAGATGGACTCTCTTTTCTTTTTATAGGAACAGTTGTCTAAAAATAGATGCAGTGAGCTATTTCGAAAACATACATTCTTGCAGTATTTTAGAGACATTATGGATTGAAAATTTGAATACTCTCTATTATAAACATAATGCGACTGACAAGTATTAGAAACCAATGACTGAAATGCAAAATGTTTAAAGGGGATTCCAATCTCTATTTTTAGCACAAAAATAAAAAAAAACAACTAAGATTTCTCTTAGTATATGAGGTAAAATAAAAATTTTCCACATTCTGGAAGATTCATAAAAATTATTTACAAACATATTTCTATCTACAATATTTTAACAACAGGAACTGACAAGTACTAGTGACCATTTACTGTAATGCCCTGTATTTGAAGGGGGTTCCCATTTCTATTTATAGAATCAAATGTCTTAAATTTTACATATCTCAATATATGAGAATAAATAACAATTTCCCAGTAAGAAGCTTCACAGAAAAAATATTAACAAAATAAACTACTCTCTACAATATGTCATTAACAAGAACAGATAGTCAATTAATATCTTAAAACTATTTATTTTGACACTATTTTAGGGGTGAACTCTCTCTTTTTTTATAATAGCAAAAATTGTCAAAAAATACCAAATGCTGTGAGTTATCCAGAATATGTAAATTATTGCATTATTTTACACATAACAGATGAAAACTTTGCATCCTAACAGTTACTGTTATAACCAATATGTGACTGGCAAGCAATAGTGATAATTTACTGAAATGTACACTATTTGAACGAGGTTTTTTTTTAATCTATTTATAGAAAAAATTCTGTCTTAGCATATACGAGGGGTTATCAAAAAGTTCGTGGACTAGCGCCATAAAATTAAAACCGCTTTAGGTACATTAATGAATTTTAATACATTTATTAGCATCATCTTTTCTATCGATAGAATAAACCATGAATCATAAGTTTTATTTTTTGATAAATTGTTATTGTTTTTGTAAGCAATGGTATGTCCAAGCGGCGCAACCTAAAATATGACAATTTTTCCTACCTGAGTGTAACTGAGAAAAACTCTTTTGATATGAACATTTGTCGTCAAAAAATCCGGCTAATCCAGGCATGTGGTACAAAACAATTGTTCCGTAAAATTTGCAGTTTTTACCCCTTTCTGTAAATTTTATGAAATTTTATCGTCAATTTATATGGAGTGTACAAACAATTAAGGGCTCAAAAATGACGTCAAAAAGGGGGAGGGGTTTCTGTTTCCAACATTCTTTAAAGTTTCGCACCTGGAAAAACTGGTATAGACCTAGGAAATGTTTAAACGGGCTACAGAAAAATAAAACACATCCAGAGTACTTATTTTAAATAGCCAAAAAGATTCAGAGATGAAAGATGCACAGTTAAAGTCAATTTGTAGTGAGGGTGTCAAAAATCAGTCACGTCGAAAATTGACGTTGATCATGTGTGGTAGACATTGAACTCCATCAAGCTAAGTATTTTGGTATAATCAAGTGATGATCTTTCCTTATGTATAGATACATTTACAATTTTATATGCATTGAAAGCAGCTGTTCATGGCATTGTAAAGTCACATAAAGAAGACGGACTTAAGTCCTTACTTAACTCCAGGTAATCACATCAAGATAAGTGTATAAGGTAGACGGAGTGGACATTGAGAAACAATGACGTTGTCGGACGTCATGAAACTAAACGGCGACAGCGCCGGGTGATCATATAATGTCTTTTTTATTTTAGAATAATTTGGCAAATTATCAACGTATCAAGTTAAAATTTTCAACATTTCTTAAACTTTTGTCGATTTATGTTTTTCATAAATTTTGTATGCACAGACTACATAGTATGAATTTTATCGCATCAGTCTACGAACTTTTTGATAACCCCTCGTAAAAAAAATAACAAAGTTCCAACAAAAATAACCTTCATCTAAATAGTTATTTACAAAATAATACAACTGTATACAATATGTCATGAACAAGAACATTTACTTTCATTAATTTTTATGGCAAAAATTTTCTAAAATTAGAAACTCTTAATTATCAAGAAGATGTAGATTCTTGCACTATTTCAGACATTAAAGATAATTTTCCACCAATCAGAAACTTCATAGAAAACGTATTTACAAATAAACTGATCTCTACAACATCAAGAACATGTGGTTAGACAACACTTCGTATATTATGGAAGGTAGGTTCTCAATTCTTTTTATAGGTATAATTTTCTGAAAAGAGATGCTGTGAATTACAGAAAAAATGTAGATTCTTGCACTATATCAGATATTGTTAAAGGCAAAGAAGAAGGTACAGTTTAAATACAAATTTAGCCCTGTATTTTTTTAATATGACATTGTGGTCAGAAACTAATGCTTTCTCAACCGTTTAAATTCACATGCAGAAAGATCATACAGTTTTTAGCTCAAATGGTCAGAGACCAGGCCCCAAAACCATAAACTGAGAACAGACTTAAGTCAAATATTCAATTCTATAAAACTTTGGAAATGATCAAGAAAATAAAATCAAATTTTCAGTAAGTGTTTGTATTTGAATATTTTACAAACCTGCAACTTTTAAAACATGTTTGATGAATTTAAAATCAAGATATTTAAAATTTAAATTATGACTTAAGTCTGTTCTCAGTTTATGATTTTGGGGCCAGAAGAGCTTATGCGATAGTAAGGTGTCCATAGTAGGCTGTCCATATGTCTGTCCGTCTATCTGTGAACAATGTTTCAAAATGCTACTCCTAGTTTTGGTTTGATTTCAATATAACTTGGCAAACAAGTAGACTACTTTAAGATACATAATTCTATTTATCAGTTTTTGATTTTGATGAACGGTGTTGCCATGGTTACTAAAAATAGAAATATCTTTAAAACACTTTCAAAACGCTACTTCTCCTACTGTTTTGGTTTGATTTCAATATACCTGGCACAAGTAAATTACACTAAGATATATACAATCCTATAATTTGGTTTTTGAATTCGATGAACAGTGCTGCCATGTTTACTGAAAATAAATTTTCTGTGAAATACTTTCAAAATGCTACCCCTCCTCCTCCTACAGTTTTGGTCTGATTTTCATAATAACATGCAAGTAGACTACACATAAATACAAATTGTCTTTATCCTTTTTTGATTTTGATGTTGCTATGTTTACTAAAAATAAAAAATTCTGTATTTTTTTCTAAAGGCTACTCCTCCTACAGATTTATAGTCTGATTGCAATAATTCTTGACGCAGAAAGAGACTAAACCAAGGATTATTATTCTACTGAACGCTGTTCCAATGTTTCAAGTCAAGGTGCTTCTTTCCTATTCCTTTGTTATAAGTACATAGCAGTAGAGCTACATGTACAGTGTCATCAGAGACTTCTAGTTTATATATAAACTCATAATCACCAATTTTGACGTCATGAACCTGTGCATTTTCCTGTATTTTCATTAAAACTTGCAGAAGACATCAATTATCATTGGGATTTTCTTTTAGACAATATGGACCACGTGCATCTACTTTCTGTGTTGTTGCTGATTACTAAGCTAATTATTTGTCCGATTCCTGATTGTCCTAATTCTTGTCTCTGAGCAATGTATTTTTATCTACAAGTTTTTTTTTTCTATTTAGTTTTTAATTCTTTTTCGCCAAAGACTTAAAGATTTTATTCTGTGGCCGTTTCTGTGGTGTGTTTCAACTTTCTGGAGTATGGATCGTATCTTAAGAACCTTCTGGCCAATTTTCGTCAAATTTGTCACAGAACATCCTTGACCTTAGGGTTCTAATTAATACCAAACATAGGGGGAATAACTAGGGAAACAAGAGGCCCATGGGCCACAACGCTCAGCTGAGTAACTTTGTCTCTCCTGTTCCTAACCAGATTTCCCTCTTGTCATACTTATTGTGGCCCACCCTACCCCTGGGGGTCATGATTTGAAGAATTTAGAATCTACACTACCTTTGGAAGCTTCCACATAAGTTTCAGCTCTTCTGGTCTACTGGTTCTTGAGAATATGTTTTAATGACCATACACTATTTTTGTTTCTTCTTGATTTTCTCCCCTTGTAATGGGGCTTGGCCTTTAATTTTAACAATTAAAACTCATCTTCACTCAAGAATGTTTTGTAATAAGTTTGTTCGAAATTGGCCCTGTGATTCTCGAGAAGAAGTTGAAAATGTGAAAAGGTTAGAGACGGACGGACAAACGGACGGACAACAGACAAGAGGTGTTCAGCTTAGGTAAGCTAATAAACAAGAGGCCCATGGGCCACAACGCTCACCTGAGCTACTTTGGCCCTGCTGTTCTTCACAAGACCTCCCCATTGTAATATTTATTGCGGCCCCGCACTACCCGCGGGGACCATGAATTGAAGAATTTAGAATCTACACTACCCAAGGATACTTCCACATAAGGAAGCGATTGCAAGGCGTCACGTGATCGACTCATGTGATGTTTAAAAAAAGAAGATTTACGGTAACCATTTCCGGAATAACAGCTGAATAAGGAGAGTGATTATGATTACGACCATGACAAAAGGTCTTCGAGGCAATATTTTTAAAACAGAGAAAGAATAAGATAAAGATGTGATTTTGCAGAGTGTTGGTGACAGTTGACGCAGATTTTTTATCCCTGTGTTTTTTTTTTTTTTTTTTTTTTTTTTTTTTTCGTTTTGACACGTCTACCTTTAGTCGTAGTTCTGAACACTGAAATCAATTTCAGGAATAAATTTAATTCATATCTGGATCTTTATGTTCTTTAGTTTTATTTAAAATACTAGATTTTTATTTGAAATCGGTTTCTTTACTATATGATCTATATCTATGAATAGATATTCATTTTCTAGAAGCTTCAGACGGCGTGATTTTCTCAGTGATTATAATGAATGTAGGCTTATATGGATGAAAAGATAAACGAATGCGATTTTCATATAACGTTAGACGTGTATAGACCATTTTGAGGTCGCATGCTGGAAATGGACGTGTTTTTAAAAATATCGCAGACGAAATTGTTTTCCTCTGTAAGACCTTCTCTTAGATTAGCATTTTCATCTCTTACATCGACCATATAAACATTGAATCGTAGGCACATAACGTTATATTTCGTAAATATTTGTTGTGGTAAAATGTTTTATGCGTTGTATTTGGTAAAAAATTGAAACTTAACGCACTTCTTCTGACAGAAAAGAAAAGTTTCTTTTTGCAAGTTTTCACATATCTAGCAAAAATACGCGTGTTAGAATGACAGACGAAACTAAGAGAGGTTAATTCTGACAATCGAGGTACTACGGAGGTACCAGGTATACCAGAGAGGGAAAATTGTTTTGAGAATATACATAAAAAAGTCTTTCAAATCATAATGCTCACGGGAATGTATTTGAAAAATGAATTTAATTTTTTAAAATTCACGAAGATATGAACAAAGACACTTCACCTCAGCATATTTCATGAACCGCGTGAGCATGAAGCGCAAATTTATAAATGTCATTCAACGATTATTTTTGAAACAAAACAGTTTGCACTATGTGTGGCATTATGACGTCACAAAGGAGATATGTAGGCTTACGTAGTCCTTGAGAAAATGAATTGTTTTCTAACTTGCAATGAATCTGAAGGAAAAATACTTAATTGCAAATGTAAATATTAAATAACAAATCACTAAAAAATAGAAAATACTAAAAAATGTCAAATAAGATAAAAGCTAGGATATTTATATACGGTATATATTGCAGGTACAAGTTCTCTGAAATAACCTATTCATTCAATGTGTTCAAGTGACCCCCCCCCCCCCCACCTTCCGATTCCAAGTCACATTGCAGAGAACTCGATGAGTGTTCAGAGCATGAACAGTTTGACCCTTGGACCACTGTGCACTGGTTTAGAATGTATATATTTACAGGTAAACTTCGGTATCTCAACATCGGATATGTCGACAACCTGGGATATATCGACGTCCGTCCGCGGTCCCGGCAGTATTTACTATATAAATGATTTGCAAAAACTCTGATATGTCGACTTCGGTAGTCTCGACAACCCTGGTTATCTCGACGAATATTCACAGTCCCAAGAGCAAAATTTACCTGGTATATGTTGACATCGGCAATTTTCTGCTCCACTGAACCTAACTGTTTGTCAGATAGGGTCGCTCGTCACGCACGGACGGCTCCGGGTATCTCGACGTCGTCAAAAATTCACACCTTTCACACCCATGTTTTGACTGTGTTTGTAGGTGAATCCAAAGCCCCCTCGAATTCTTTGAGATGTTAATTGCTTAATGTTCAGCTTGGGTATATCACTGATAAATCTACACGATTCTGCTTAAATTTACAGATGTTTATTTATGCCGAAACCTAACATAACTTTTAAAATTGAAAAAGATAACTAAATTACAAAGAACAATAAACAATTAACTACACGATTTACCGAATCATCCGTAATTCATGCATTTGTAATATCACTACGTTAGTTTAGATACACATATCTCTTAAAAAATTAATATTAATGCACATTCTTCCTGGCTGAAATAAGAAAAATAATAATTACGCATTTAATATGTTTTTGTATCTTGGATGTCGACTTTATCATGTTTATACGGTTCGGTTTGAAGTTTATAGAGCGCATTTCGTATCCTGTTCTGAAAAAAAAGCAAGTAACACGCGAATGCTGGATGGAAAATTACAAAAATTTAGAACGATTTCGATAGAGAGAAAGAACAGGTTTTATAAATAAGATTTTTAAAAGTAACTTCTTAGATTTTTAATAAAAATAGAGGGATTGCTGAAATAAGTTGACCTACAGTCTTTATTGAAGTCATGTACGTATAATAAGCTTATACACATGTATGTGTTTGGTTATGCAGTGAAATCTTGGACGTCAAGTCTCAACTCTGATATCTCAACATCTTGGATATCTCGACATTTTCCGATGGTCCCGTCGATGTCGAGATAACGAAGTTTACCTGTATATTGATATAAAAACGGAATGAATATTTTGGAGATGGGAAAATAAAACAAAAATATGCATATTGTTGTTTTTTGTGTACATGATACTTATATCATTCTGTTATCATTCTGCTCTACGTATAAAATGAGCAACCACCATAAGATTTTCAGGGGAAAAAAATTGTTAATCTATACGTATTTTCTATAGATTTTTAACAGATTATGCATATTAAAGGTTCAGCAACAAACCATCAGATTAAAATTTATGAAATCTTTTAATATTTTAGGAAAGGGGGGGGGGGTATTGAAATGCATGTAGCTTAAAAAAGAATGTGATGACCCCACTTCATATTTTAACCATAAGTCACTTATAATAATTGTTACAAAATATATTAATTTTAGGAAAATTCATTGGGCAATTTTTTGTCAAGACGTTGAAAACTCCTCTTGGATTGAAAATAATTTACAATGACTACTCCCCAAAGCCACTGTGGCATTACTACATCTAACAATAGTTTCCGATACAATTTTTATTTTCAATGAATATAAAGCATATTATTTAATATCTGGTGAAAATTATTTAATTTGTTTCAATTTTGATACCTGTATGGCATACTTAAAATTTCACTACATAAATATCAAAATATTGAAAAACGATGGTTACCATAGCAATCATATCTTCCTTATAACCCTGATGACCATGGTTGAAATTTTCATATTATGATACCATTAACATAAGGCAAATTATATGAAAAAATGAGAAAAATTCATAGAGCGGATTTTTTTCATGGACCCTTGCAATCTCTTCCATAAGTTTCAGCTTTTCTAGCCAAGTGGTTCTTGAGAAGAAGATTTTCAAAGATTTTGCCTATGTATTTCAATGTAAAACTTTGATTCCCTATTGTGGCCCCGCCATACCCCCGGGGGCCATGCTTTGAACAATTTAGAATCTACACTACCCAAGGATGCTTCCACATAAGTTTCAGCTTTTCTGGCCCTGTGGTTCTTGAGAAGAAGATTTCAAAGATTTTGCCTATATATTTCAATGTAAAACTTTGATTCCCTCTTGTGTTGCCCTGCCCTACCCCCAGGGGCCATGCTTTGAAAAATTTAGAATCTACACTACCCAAGGATACTTCCACATAAGTTTCAGCTTTTCTGGCCCAGTGGTTCTTGAGAAGAAGATTTTCAAAGATTTTGCCTACATATTTCAATGTAAAAATTTGATTCCCTATTGTGGCCCCGTACTACCCCCAGGGGCTATGATTTGAACAATTTAGAAGCTACACTACCCAAGGATGCTTCCACTTAAGTTTTAGCTTTTCTGGCCCAGTGGTTCTTGGGAAGAAGATTTTCAAAGATTGTGGCTATATATTTCAATGTAAAACTTTGATTCCCTATTGTGGCCCCGCCCTACCCCCAGGGGCTATGATTTGAACAATTTAGAATCTACACTACCCAAGGATGCTTCCACATAAGTTTCAGCTTTTCTGGCCCTGTGGTTCTTGAGAAGAAGATTTTTTAATGACCCCTCCCAATTTTTGTCTTTTCTTGATTATCTCCCCTTGTAAGGGGGGTTGGCCCTTCATTTTTACAATCTAAACTCTCTCCTCTGTACCAACTTTGGTCAAAATTGGCTCAGTGGTTCTTGAGAAGAAGTTGAAAATGTGAAAAGTTTACAGACAGACGGACAGACAGACGGACTGACGGACGCCGGACAACAGGTGATCAGAAAAGCTCACTTGAGCTTTCAGCTCAGGTGAGCTAAAAAGGATTGGTTGCTAAAAAAAATACTCTTCTTAAGAACTTCTGGAAGATGGATGAAAATATATTGTTACAGTAGATTAAAAATTGTTTAAGGCATCACCCTTGGGCATTATTATATTGCCCAATATAATGACTGGAATTACGAATTTTTTTTCAATTCATGCATCTTAGGACCTCATGTCAAGTTGACTCAAAAGTAGGTCATGATGACCTTTTTTTGAATTTTGCAGGAATTCATCATTCATTTGATTTTGATGCATATCCCGGGCACTTTGAAGCCTCTAATCATCAAAACCTATCAGTCGATGAATCAAGTGGCTTTAAAATGTGTCAACGAAAAAGTAGAAAATTAATTCACTTGACCTACTTTCTGACTTTTATGGCTAATAATTTTCAAAAAAAATTACTGTCGTTATTTTAGATACTGAGAGGTTTAGACTCATTAAACCTTGTGAGTTGATGCATTTGAATTTTGCTGCTATTTATTTTCAAATCATTTTAGAGGCATATTTTGGACACTGTAAAATTTAGAATCATCAAACATTGTCAGTTGATGCATCCTGAGTCCTCGGAATGTATCAACTAAAAGGTAGATCACCGTGACCTATTTTTAGAATTTCTTGACGATACATGTATTTACATATTTCAGAGACCATTTGGCTTAGATTCATCAAACTTTGTCAGGTTATGCATCTTTAGTCCTCAGGATGTGTCAAACAAAAGTAGGTCACTTGTAGTTTTAAGGGAATATCTAAATATTTGAAATAGTTAAAGGCTAATAATCATCAATTTTCTCATTTTATGCATTTTGGGATCACGGACTATGTTAACTAAAAAGTAGGTCACAGTGACTTAATTTTGGAATTTCACAGCTACATGTATATTTAAATATTCCTGATAATAAGAGGCTTAGAATCATCAAACTTTGTCAGTTAAAGCATCTTGGGTCCTCTAAATTTGTGAACAAAAAATGGGTCACAGTGACCCAGCTTTGGACTTTTATGGCAATATCTAAATATTTCAAATTATAAGAGACTTACAATCATTAAATTCACAGAGTTGTTATCCAAAAAGTAGGTCACAAAGCTACTTTTGGGATTTCAAGGATTTACCTAAATATATAAGATACTAAGAAGCTTAGAATATAAGTGATACGGTTGTAAAATTTATCGGGAGAGCGATTCTGGCCCTTGGGTCTCTTGTTAAATTACCATTTTATTGATCCGTTACAGGGTTATTCTCAGATGACTGTTAAAGCCCTCTGGACTCTTGTATAATTTTGTTGCTATAAATAGAATAGAAATCCCCATTGATTTTGTGTATTTCAATTATAAATAGAACTGGAAATCCTCATTGCTGTTATGCTTGTCAGCAAATGGTAACTAGTATATGAACTTGTCAGTCACATTAAGTTTTCACCATTCAGTTAGTCTGCAAATTTTCCATCCATGATATCTCAAATAGTGCAAATTTACAGCATCTATTTTTAGACAATTGTTGCTAAAAAAGAAAAAGAATTGTGAGCCTACCTTCAATAATACATGTATGTATGTGGACATTTTTTATTTTACCTCATATACTATGACGTATCTTAGTTTTTATTTTTGTGCTATAAATAGAAATGGGAATTCCCTTGAAGCATTTTGCATTTTAGTCATTTGTTTCTAGTACTTGTCTGTCACATTATGTTTATGATAGAGAGTATTCAAATTTTCAATCCATAATGTCTAAAATTATGCAAGAATGTATATTTTCTAAATAACTCACTGCATCTATTTTTAGACAACTGTTGCTATAAAAAGAAAAGATATTCCTTCTTCAATGTTTTTTTAATTATCAATTGCTCAAATGTTCTTGTTCATGACATATTGTAGACAGCAGTATATTTTGTAAATACTTTTTCAATGAATCTTAAAGCTGGTGGAAAATTGTCATTTTCCTCATAATGCTGAGATCTTTCTATTAATATAATAGAGTCATTTTTTTTAAATTTCTGGTTATCCGTTTCCCTAGTATATGGGTTAGCATTGCCTACCAGCGGGGACCATAAATTAGTTTGCTGTGTCAGCACTGCCTGCCATTTTTAACACTAGTACTACGTATTTAATATGTTTATGTTTGGTTTAAGGCTGGTTCAGCACTGCCTGCCAGCAACGATTTTCTTACATTACATTATTAACTTTATGTAAGGCTGGGTCAGCATTGTCTGTCAGCAGAGAAACTTGTAGATGTACCTGTACTCTTCTTTGGTCAATATCGGTTTACATCAACAATTTTGAACATGTGGAGAACTTGTTGACCTTTGTAATCTGGGACAGCATTGACTGCCAGCAGTGAAATACATGAATATATTTCCCTGTGTGTGTACCAATTAAGTGGCATATAAAATTGCCTCTAAATGATTATTATGATGTTTTACTTGTAGATGTACATTTACCACAGGTTGGCCCAGTTTAAAACTCGTAAATGCATTTTGAGCTTTAGTTATGAAAATGTTTAATTAGTTATGAAAGGTATTTGCGCTGGAATTATTCTGCATGTCGCTTTTTCTGTACAATTCCTTTTTAGCTACATTATTATTTTATTCTATTTTAGTCTTTATTTTATTTGACTCGTCATGTCTGCCAGAGTCCTTGGATAGGGGATCCCCTCTTGCAGAGGTGATGGGTGGCAACATTATTTATCCCCACCTTTGCGAATCTATGTCATTTATTCAATCATATCAAATGATGCATTTTCTAAATGCTAATTATATACTATTCAATAATTTGAGTAATGTACTTTTGTGAATAAATGACCTTTTCAGACAATATGGGTCTTATGTCTATTTACGCAAAACAAGCTCGGACTCTGATTGTTTATAATGTAGAAGTACATTGGTTCGCATAAAATAAATTATGTGTCTGTAGCATCCTTCATAAGGTTTATTACTGTATTGTTTTGAAGTGATCATTTTATTCCAAAAAAATCGGAAACTTACAAATTTTACTTTGCACAACTGTCTTTGAACCTCATAAGAGTTTTACGGTGTGTATTTTATTATGCTTAATCATCGAAATTGTTCTTTTCAATCTTTTCAAGCATCACCTTTTTTGAACGTGTGCTTGTGTCAATTGCATTTCATATTTATGCGCCACTGGCACAGTAACATATAGCAGAATTAATCAATCCGATTTGTACTGTTTCAAAGGGTTTTTGATTACGTTTGTTATTGCCATATTTCATCCAAAAATTGAAATTTTTAAACTCATGAAATTAAAATATCCTACAATATTGTTTATAAATTGCAGACTATCAATATCTTGTTTTAATTTCCTAAAATAAAAATCTCAGAAATCCTAGTTCTCAATAGTTTAGAGGTAAAAAAAAGAGTATATATTAAATACCCCATTAATGTGATTTCAGTTAAATGCATTTATTGCATAATATCCCCATTAGCAAATATTAGAAAAGCATCCAACCACTGAGTGATGATCGCGAGTAATCGAAGCTCTCCAACGATCCAGATATATTCTTCCAAAATGAGTCCAAGATTAACCTGAACAACAACGACACATTTGGTATGTCTAATTGAAATCGCTCCCTGTCCGTCACATTTCATGACTCCAATAATGTTTCCATTAACAATTGAGTCAGTAAAGACAAAGCCACCATTCTGCCAGCAATTTTTTAATGAAAAATTGTAACCTCCATTTGCTGGTGATGTGAAGATGCCGGTATAATAACTGTAGTTTCCTCCCCTGTTTGTGAGGACATGGTCAAAACAACTGTCCGGTGCGCACCAGGAGTGCGTATTGATCTGGACAAGTAGAAATAAAATGTCACATCAGCTGTGCTAAACATTTAATTAATTTTATTTCTTAAAATTTAATGTAAACAATGAAATTAGTAAGATTAAATCAAATTTTATGCATTCTGACCAGCTCATATTTGGAAAAATCAATCATCTTATTTCACAAAAATGAAGTTTATCCACTTTACCAGCCACAATTCTCCTCTAAATTCTGTTCAAAAGCATTTGAAAGGAAACTTCATTTGAGTAGTTAATAGCATTTGAAATATCTTCCGAAGCATTCTGATTTCTTTCTGAATTGTTTTTCTGATTGTCAACCACATTACTTTCTTTATTCTCTTCAGAACCGTTCTTGTACATATCGCAAAAAATCTGAGTATGGATCACTTTTCCTTTTGAGTTACCTTTCATAACTGTCTCTTGAATACTTAAAATGCTTTTTCATTGCGTATTTTTCCTTTTCTTTTGTTTTTGGTATCTTAGTACCTCTTCTGAATCATTCATTTTCTGTGACAATTCCATAATCGTAAGTGTATTTTCATACTGAGATAAACTGGATGATAATTTAAGAATTAACAGGAAAGTAAAGCTTGATGATGTCATTTTACTGCAGTGACGTGGAACAAAGTTACTTCGCTTTGAAAGTACACGTGGGTATGTTAAGGCTACACCAAGATATTCTACTTGCCTATACAATATGACGTCATAGTAAGCTATATGACGTGAAATTTAGAGATTAGGATTTCTTAAAATCTATAGTTAAAGTTTAATTTCAGGTCCAAGAAGTGAATGGAATCATTCAAAAACATAACATAAACTAAATCATGTCGTTTTTGAGTGGTATAAATAGCTTAGTATTTAGGGGGTTAAATACCTAACCCATGACATCCTAACTATTGGTCATATATTTGCCGAGTGAAAATTAAACGTGACGAGAATTCATGTAAACAAAAATATGAAATGGGAGTTATAAAGCATGTACCGTGAATGGCATGTGTGGTTCATAAGGAATAAAAGATAAAGATTCATGTACACTAATTTATGCTTATCATGTTTTCTTATAATGAACACAGGCAGTGTTTAGAAATCCTTATCAGCCTTTCCTCTGTCGTTCTATACCAATAAAAATGCAAAAGTTCAACACTTCGCACAGTTCGCATACTTTGAAATATAATTTTTGTTTGTATCGAAACCTTGTATTCTATTGTACTTGGAAAATACAGCTAGAAGTGTGTGGTTAACACGAATTGATGACAATTCCTTGATGGTATGTACAAAATGTGGAAATTTTGGTAAGGTTTCATGCGAAACTTTGGACTATTTTTTTCTGTTTCGGGAGGGTATGATTCTAGCAGCACTTTTCATAGCCCAGTGATGTTTTTACACAATTATTTTTACAAAAAGAAATAAATTATCCCCGGAGTAGTGTTGAACTTTTCATTTTTTTGTTAAGGCATTTTTTCTATTTATAGATGTCACGTGATGACGTAGTAGTGGATACTTCCTTAAAATACCTGCGCATTTTATAGAAAATCTGTGACCTTAACATTTGAACTTTGAGTTACGAGATGATAAGACATTTGGCAAAAACTACCATAAAAGTAAGTACAATTGCGCTGTTTATTAAGAATCATGACAACAAAGTTATACATTGAAGATTTTTTAAAATTACTTTGCATGCACGGATCTAGAGGGGGATCTGGACCCTCCTGGAATTTGCAGAGTTATTAAAAGTATATACTGAATCAAATAAAAAATGACTTTGGATCCCCCTAGAAAACGTGGATCCTCATATGACCATCACGTAAAAGGGTTTCTCGCGTTTTTGTAATGGATTATTTCCCTTTTTTAAATTTTGCTTTTTAGGAAATTTTATGGGTTTAATACGTTTGGGAAGGGAATTCGGTGGGTTTTTTTTCTTTTTGTCAAGAAATTTATAGGTAAGATTTTTTTCACTGAGTTAGACCCCCCTAAAAATCCTGGATCCGCGCCTGCTTTGTTAAAAAAGGTTTCAAAAATTGTTTCGTTTTAAAGAATATTTCATTATGTTTGATATATTGTAATTAAAACTCAAAATTAGTTGGAAAACTAATGGCAAATTGTTTATTTAAGGATATATGCCCAAGCCGAAATTGCTAAAGATTTGTCACTGATGCGATCATAATTAGAACGTATGGTTTTGTAAACTCCAATTTCGCAGTGAAATAAAGTCAAATTAAATAAATATTGCATGAATTTATGAATTTTAGTTTTTGTGTGTTCATCAGACTCTGAGAATTTGACACATACCGTTGCCGTTGGCGACAACATGTGGGTGGAAAGGAACGCAACGATACATTTGCAAGGAAAAAAAATCTACCATTGTATTTAGGCAAGAAATATACAGTTTGATGCAATTAGATTTCATGCAACAATTTCCCAAGCGATGTCACCCACGAATAGAATATCACGATAAATTTCGTGGTTTTCACGTAAGTAAAAGTAAACTAACAGAAGAAAAAAAAACATGCAACAAACAGAAGAATAACCTGCACATTACATACGTATTCTTTAGTTGTTTAGTTTAGTTGTTTCATATTTTTCTAGTACCAATGGCATTCAATGTGCCCTCTGTTACTAGCCGGAATTCACATCAGTTTAAACTATTTAAAATAAAATTAAGCTCGAATATTTTAGATACAGTTACATATCTATATCTCCCTCATAAATTCAAACAAAGTGGAATAAATCAACATTTAGAATAATATCAATGAGCTCTGATTATGCTTTTGGTGCCAAATATTTTGTACCTGTATTACATATGTAATATTGATTTAGACTTGTAAATATATATTTTCATAAAATATTTTCTTCATGATGTTGCTGTAATATCTTTTCTCAGTAGGGTCAACATTTTCATTCAGTTATGAATATGGGACTTTAAAAAATTCTGAAATGACATTTCTGAGGTAATTACTTTTTGCTCTAGTGTCAAATTACCAAATTACACTTCACTGGCAAAGTGAAAAATTTAATGAAAAATACGAGGGCTTTCGGAAATTATTGAGACATTTACTTTTACTCCATAAAGGCCAGAGATAAATTCATTAAAACATTTTTTAAAGAACGAATAAAACAAACGTGCAAAATTTCTAATTCATAGGATAATTAGACAAGCTCCGGTGAAATTATCAACATGCATATGTCTATCGACTTGGAGCAGCATCGTTACGTCATTTTAACGTCACGTCAGCCGGAGATATTTTCGCATGTGAAACGATCGGGAAGCATTTACTCTTCTTTCTCTGTTATCACATATAACATTCCAAAAATCAAATGTCTCTTTTCTTAAACAATTCTTTAAAAAATAAAATTAAAAAAAAGTGTGCTGTTGCTACCCCAGTGTAAAAAATACATGGAGAGTCATATACAGGTTGCATTAGCATCCTGCAGTACCGATTAATGCAACGCGGGTCAACGTTATTTAGTCCGTAATAACTGATGGTCGTCCGGAGCTTCTTGTTCTACTCTTGTTGAATATTTCGCAAGAAAAAAATTGATACCAATGAAAAAATAAAACCCTTAGACATGTTTTTTTATTGTTATTGTTTTAGCAGGTCGTTTAGTCTGGAAAAAGTTCTCCATAGCGCTACACAAAATTATAGGTATGCACGCTGCGCCGCCTTGACGTCAAAATCCATTTTGTCGTCGTTCTCAGATTTCTATGCCGCGCTTAAATTTATTTATGATCTCCGTTTTTCTGATCGAAATTCTAACAAACTTGCGCAAAATGAAGTCAAAATCAAATTGAAAAATTATATACATAAATTGAATTATTGTCGCTCTTACTATGGGTCAACCGGGAGTTTGAACGTTGGTGTTACATTTTTTCAATATCTGATTTCGTGACTGCGCCGGGTAACCCGACCATTTGGCACATTAATATACCACTGCAAAGAAAAAATAAAATATTTGTAAAATATTTTTTGCTTTTATTAATTCTTAGTATTTGTCAAACGTATATGCAAAATTTCACGTTCATTAGGTTCATTAGAAAAAAGAATATACACATTGTCTCAATAATTTCCGAACAGCCCTCGTACATATAATGTAGTATGATGAATGTCTGTGCAATACAAAATATGATTTGATAAAATAATGGTTTACGTACTTTACCTATGAAATGATGTTATTTGAAAGAAGAACATGATCATAAGCTGTTCGTAAACGGTTGAAGACAACGGATTAACTAATACATGTATATTGTTATTTCGAAAGAACATAATCAGGACTTTTTATTCTTGAGTGAACTTGAACATTGTGGTGAAATTACACATTCATTCTGGAGTTTTTGTCATTAGTATTTATTATTATTTACATTTAAAATTTTTACAAATAGGCTTGTTTACTGCATAATTATTGGAGAATTTTGAAATTGTTTGAAAATCATAGTGCATGTATAAAGATAGTAATAAGCACTTTTTATTTTGATATCAATTTCATATCGAAGGATGATATTTCAGAGAAAGGTAATTCCCGAAACAATGTGAGAATGCACATTATGAAAGATTATGGGCAATTGGACAGACAAAGGACTAAGTGAACAAATATGAAAGTAGATATTAAAGTTAAAACAAGTCAAAGAATTCAACACAGAGATTATCCTCAATTTTGTATGGGAAGTAATAAGTACCAAATTAGTTTTGTTAGCATTGACTGAAATCATAAAGGCTATAACATGTATAGTATGTGATGCAATGGAATTTGACACTGACTTCTCGTTGTTATGCTTTAAGTAATACTAAATTCTTTTTATTAAAGAATTTACATTTTTGTACACATTCAAAGAAAGTCAATAAAATTTACTTGTGAATTGAATACTTTTGTGACTGATTAGTGATTTGAACAGGTATCAAAAGGGAATACATAAAATGATGCCAGGAGTCAAAATTTCCCACCTTTTCAACTCTTAGCAGCATGTTCATATGGATCCAGATGCATTGAAGGATTTCTGTTGTGTTACAAACAATAGAATGGGTAGAAATGAATGAATGCTTTGTTTATCAAAATTTAAAAAACAAATTAAGGGGGGTGATCATGCATTTGATTCTGGCGTTGGTGGTGATGGGGGCATATGAGACGACCTATCAAATACGACGTATCAACCAAAAAATATATATAAAGATGTAAAAGAAGAAGGTACGGTTTTAGCTTTATTGTGCCCTAAAAATTTAATGTTTTCAAAAAGTTTTCAAACTGGCTCAAATATTAGTTGAGTATATGACTGTGGTAAAATCAGGAAAGAATATGGCATGAAGGAGTACCATTCTGGAAATATGGCGCCATTAATTTAATGCATTTCTCTATTTTAAACAAAAAAAGCCTCAAACTGACCCATTTCAAGGGTTATTTTCCTTAAGAAAAGAGTGTGCACAGCCGTCGACCACGTTAATTTTCGGATATGTTGTGTAAAATTCTTTGAAAAATCAGATATCTCAAAATCTTTGTGGGCGATGCCTGTGGACAATATTATCTGAAAGAAAATTCCATTGAAATTGGTGTCTTCTGCAACTTTTTAAGAAAATACGGGAAAATGCACAAGTTTATGACGTCACAATTCGCATTTAGAAGGTCATGTGAGAAAAATGATTTGAATGATCTTTCCGCATGATATTTCAATGATTCAGGAAGCATGAGTTTTAATTTTTTACATCACTTTCATTTTTAAGAAAAACACAGGGCAAGATTTGTATTGAAACCGTACCTTGTTCTTTATCAACAGCAAACGACAACCTAAAAATCTTCGAAGAATCCTGTGTTCTTCCCGTTTTAAAAATATTTGCATAGTTTTTAAATTTGACGACGCACGTCGCGGGACCTGTAAATATATTATTAATGAATCAACATATAATTTTAATGCAAGGTAATTCACAATCAACTCAAACATGTTGTGTGACACTAAAAATGTAATATATGTTATTATGTGTCCTAGATGCCACGAGTATTATATCTGAAAAACAAGCAACCCGCTTCGCGCCCGTGTGCGTGTCCGCAGACAACATATCAACTCCCCGGAATATTTGCAAGTCCCTATAGGTGAACATTTAGATCTATGTGGAAATAAATGTTCTGCTTAATATTATGACGCTATGTCGTCATGTTGCTATGTACCTATGTTATATTTACATGAATAGCTCTTTAATGAGGTCGATCAATGGATATATTGACTTCACTAAAAAGCATATCGTCTGAGTACGAATATTATATTACTTTTTACAGAGACTGAGGAAACAAAATTTGAAATTAATTGGAACAAGGCACAAGTTTTCTCTCTTGTCTTTTTAACACAGAAAGACAAGAGATTAAAGGAAATAAAGCTGTTTAATGTTATTGTGTTTCATTTATACTGATGAAGTAATTTAATGAATTTACTATTTTAAACGGATACTTTTGTTCCATGATATTTTGTATCCATTTAAGAAAAACATATACGTATGTATGAATTTAATGTAGATTATTTTCAATCTGGTCTACAAATACTTGGTAAAACACACTGTATTAAAGTCGGAAAACATGTGATATTAAATATTAAATCACAAGGAAACAAAGACATAAATTTCAGCTGTTACTTTATAAAGAGCTTATAAGTGATATTTTACAGTTTATATTATTAACAGGTGATAACATTTCCTTGTGCTACGTTAATACTTTTTATCTTAAGTACAATGTTATCACAATGTCATATGACTATATTTATGTTTTAAAAGTATTGTGGACTTGTTTTTTGACCTTTTTCCATGACTAAATTGCACGTGGAAGATTAATATTAATACAGATATATTACATAGTCGCGTTTAATGATATTGAAAGCAAGTCTGTTTTAAAATATATCCCTTTAAAGTTATTGGAATTATTTTGACGGCTTGATGACAGTTGTATGTATTGTTACTTAAGGTGTTTCCGATCCATTGCAACCAGTTACCGATTTACCGAACAACAGAAAGCATAGATTTACTTTCAAATGAAAATGCATTTTTTGCAATATATCTTTAGAATAAAACTGTGGTCTTTGACATAGATAAATTCAAGAAATAACGGTTCTCAGTTGTTATCTTTTGAAAATGTCAAAATAGTCTCTTGATTTTTTTTCTTACTTCAAGGAAAATACTAATAATCAACCATTTCTACATTGAGAAAGTGTACATTACGCACATATTATTAATTTTCAAATTTCAAAGTCGCTCATTTATTGATGCCACTGTTAATAATTCCTTTTTGCACAATAGGTCGTTTCTCTGGTTTATAAAAAGCGTTGGCTTATCCGGGGCCACCACAGAAAACTGCATTATTTTAAACTGCTCGAAGGACATTACTTTTAACCATAAAAATATGTCTTATACATCGACAACTAGGCTATAAACAGCAAATAATCAATCAATCAAAACATGTCTTGTGTTCCTGTACACGTGTTTAGTTGTTGATGAGAAATAGTCGAACAAATGTGTGTGTGGGGGGGGGGGGTGTATAGGGGGGGGGGGGGCGGTACGGCGGAATTTTATATTTAAAAAAAAGAAGGGAAACCTTTTAATTAGCCCAAAGTTCATACACTGATATTAATTGTATAAACTTGTGGTTGCCAAATGTTTTCAATCAAGGTGCATCAGAAACGGTAACCAGTCAAAAAGTGAGTGATATAATGATATAATGCAATTCGTCTGCTTTGATGTTCATGCCTCGTCCACCACACTTTTGTTTACTAGAGTTTTGTGGAACAATTTTGCATTTGCCATGTCCTGACAAGTGACAGTATTTGCCATCTTTAGAAATACATTTTGATGTTTTTTAATCTATCTGCAATAATTGTTATACTAAAAGGAATTGAATATTAAATTGTTTTAATTTTTACATACCTTTTCAGAACAACACTCCAGGTTCACCATACTTCTCGGGCAAAACGCCGCATACGTTGTTAATTTTTTCTGAGATTTTTATCAGTACAAGATTAGACACAAACACCGAAAGAAAACGGAGATTTATTCTTACAAGAAGCTCTCGCTGTGGTCATAACATATCTGCTGGGGAAATGAATCCTAAAACTTAAATCATAATTACCTAAGGGTGTTTTTATATCTATGCAAATAATCATAGACTTGTTTTAAATGACTTTCATTTTTCTCCTTTATATCAAATTGCCTTACTCTTAACTCCTAATGTGGCACGACCCTACCCATTGGAGCAAGAATTGTACAAACTTTAGTTGATACTTCTGAATGGTTATGAATAATTATGACCAGTTGTTTTTCAAAACAAAATGGTAGAGCAATTTTAATATGTTTTCATATATGGATCACATTTAAAACTCTGTACCCTATTATCCCCCCTCCCTACTCCTCGAAGGTCCTGACTGGGTCGCAAACCTTTCCTTAAGCACACATAAATCTACACTGCCTGAGAAGGCTTCCATATAATTGTAACTACTCAGGTCCTTGTTTTCCTTCAAAGGAGGGCTTTTAGAGATTTTCCCAGTATATCACCTGTTAAACTCAAATTCTTTATTTTTATCTTATATTTCTCCAGCTTGTAAATTCTTGAACTTGGATCTTCTCCATGTCATGCTGCCCCATAGTAAGCTTCGCTTCAACTTTCCTAGCCTAATGTTGTTTGATAAGGAGGTACCACTTTTTCACATTTTCTCTGGTTATCACCTCTTAGAAAGACGATGTGGTTTGTTTATTTGAACAAACATGCATCTACTTCAACAAGAATGTTCTTTGCCTAGTCTGCTTTAAATTGACCCAGTGTTTTTTTTTTTTTGTTTGTTTTTTTTGTTAGACAAATGAAATATGGAGTAAATGAACAGTATTCAAGCCCGAAGTCTATATAAACAATTCAGGAGCAGTGCAAACTCGGACCCCCCAAAACATCAGAGATGGGATCAGGTGCCATGGAGGAGTGAGCATCCCCTGCCAACCCGTCTCACCGAACGTGTGCCCCTTGTTATGATCTAGAAAATCTGAAAAAACCTTAGTCAATTCAGCGTGAAATAATGGCCTAACAATACAACAGAGTTCGAAAATGTTATATTTAAAAAAAAACGGGCACACGGACATCGGACAAATTGTGTTCAGAAAAGCTTTCTTGAGATCAGCTGAAAATACTTACTATATATACTCTCAGTAAAGTCTTCCAATATAAGGTTGCAGTTCCATTGATGAAAAGGAACATCTGTCAGATGTGTACCCTGGAGCTCTGATGGCGTTCTACACTCTAAGGTATCAAAATAATCTTCCTTCAAAAATAAATGCCTCTCTTTGGTAAGTCTAAAGAAGTCATGAAAAGTGCAATTGCAATGCAAGCGGTTTCCTGAAATAAATCTTTCAAGGAGAAAACTGTTAGAAATAAGTTTATAATCGAGTTTTTTTTTTTTCCTTTCTTTTCTTTTTTTTTAACTATACAGATAATACTGGTTTTGTTATTTGAACAATATCATTCAGAATTTTTTTCCCAAATTTGAACAATTCCTTTAGACGGTTCTTGGATTACATGTTTTGAAATACCTTCAGCCATGAAATTTTTATTTCATATAAATAATAAGGGAATAATCCCGCTACATTCTACATTTTCCAAAATCTAAGGACAATACAATGAACTTGTTTGTAAACACAACCTGATGATTTTAGTACAAATAAGTAAGAAATCATATTGATTTAACTACGTCTACGGATCACTCTGTTTACCCGAACAAAACTAGTAGGTGTGTCCACAAGGGATCCAAAGCACCGGATCTACAGAAATATGTGCTTCTTCCGCTCTCAACTTGTACTATTTAATATCGTTGTCAGCTAAAGCTATAGGAGAAAGCATAACAGATACTTTTGACAACAGAATACTTACAGATATAGCAGTCTGGAGTTTCTGATGAACATTTCTCTAGTTAAGACAGTAATTCGATTACCTCGTAGATCGCTTTATAGAAATAAAAAAAAAATAACAATTTCTTAACTCTGTATCTTTTACATAAGAGAAAGAGAACCAGAATATAAAAATCTGCTTACCGAAAAAAATTCATAGAGATTTAAACTTGTATAATTAGAACTGAATGTCAAATAATTTGTCAATCTGGCATCTCATATGAATATTAATGACTTGGTTTCTTATCAAAATGTTTAACCTTTGAAATGGCCAAACAATTGATTTAAATTAAATTAAATTTAGAACATTTTGTAACAAAATTTGAAGTTTTTTTCGTTATATTCTATACTTACAGTTTAACTAATTTGCTCAAAGGAGAAAACGCGTTGGTATCTATCCTACTTATCCGGTTAGATTGTAGATACCTGGGAAATGTATCAAAGCAAGTGAATTAAAGTTAGGTATGTGCTTTTCTATGCAAATGAGCTAATAAAACCGTATTTGAGTTAAATCTAGTCCACATAGAGAGTTTAAAGTAATTTTCTTATACATCTTAGTATCCACGACATGTTATCGCCAGTTCATATTATGACGTCATATTATGCAGTCATTTCTCTTTACTGCTCAAGGTTAAATGCTTCACTTCGACTCACTTTTTCGGGAAAATGTGAGTGTTGCTAACAAGATAATTATAAAATGTTTCCTTAAATAATTACTTACAAAGATTCCAAACTCGTTAATCCATGAAATTATTCATCATCAATACTGCTTAACATGTTTGAAGTCAGGAGTCTACAAAATAGTTATTCTATCGGTAAATACTACAATTTAAAAAGATATTTTTTGTTTGTTTGCAGATGCTAATATCATGTTTGTTTTCTTTGTTCGCGATATCGAATGAATGAATAAATAGATAGAAATCATTTTACTTGATCAAACTCTTTCAGTAATACATGTACTAACTAACAACGTTCTAAGACTTTTCAGTGAATAAAAATCGCAATATTCAGTTAATCGAAATATCATGATTATTTTTTTCCTCAGTTATATCTTATGAACCATGAAACAAAAAAACTTGATCATTCTCTTTTAATAAAACAAACTTACAAGGATTTGAGACTTTCCAGTCTATGAAAAGCTCGAGTTTCAATCAATCTCATTGGATTCACACTCAGTTTTCTGAGAGAGAAAATATACAATAGACTTGTGCTTGTATGATCCATGACGTAAATGACTGTTTGTAAAAAATTTTTCTACATTGATTGCCGAATTAATTGGATCGAAATGTACATAAACTTACAAACACTGTAATTTATTCAGCCCAATGAATGACGTATCGTTGACTCTAGTAATATAGTTATCCGATAAGTCACTGAAAGCAAAAAAAAAAATCTTTCTTTTTTTTTAAGTATAAGAAAGTATAAAGCAAAACATTTCATCAGACTTACAGTTTATATTAAAATTAACGGAAATATTTAAGTTTGTTTAATAATACGTTTTATTTTTTGTACACCGAATTTGTATTCTGTGAAGGAGGAAATCTTAGACCTATCTCCACAAAAAACTTGAAGCAACGTATAAAAAAGGGAAAGGGTATAAAACAAATAATTGCCAAGGAAAAAATGTATAATTTTATGAAAAAGAATCAATTCAAGACATCAAAACTTCGAAACTGTCAAAGATGGAAAATCCTTTTGGCCAATGACCTGTATTGCATATTTTTACAATATACTACGAGGGTTGTCCGGTAAAATCGTGAACAAGTTGTCTAGATTGAAAAAATAATCATCACTGCGTTCTAAAACTTTCACTACTTTTTAGCACATTTTTCATCAATATACATAGCAAATTTCAAATAGATATCTGCTCAAATAAACAAAATATGAGACTTTATGTTATGTGTGGTATTGCCTTACGGCGCACGGATGATAACGTCAAAGTGTCTAAAGCAGCGTCACGTTTCCTCTTTTCTAAATAAAAGTTGGATAAGCCCCACTTAAATTCGGGGATTTCATTGATGCACATACTTAATTTTCCCTTTTTTCCTCCATAAACAGTCGAGGAACCAATCTCGCACACACATGGGACCTTCTGAAGATTTATTAGTAAGTTATGGATAGTACTCTCACTATCATTCAACTAAATAGGCTATCTTATATCGACGGTCTACAGTGACAGCGTCTTTTGCTATTGCCAGTAGCTGTTTGTCCGTATGTTTTGTTCTACCCGGGGACGCGATCAAAAAACTTCCGCTTAGAAAACTTCAATTTCACTTGTATACTAAAGATCTAGTGATATTTTTATATATTTTTTTTCTTCTGTAGTCATTTAAAGGTTCTTAGGGTGTCATTACTACATCTAAATCAAACTGAACTGCTCTCCTGTGCGCCGTAACGTCACCGAACGTCGCCATTTTTCGTGTGTTGCGTTTACTACTTTCCCATTTCAAATGCTTGGGAAACTGCAAAAAATTAAGCAGATGCCTTGATATTTTATGAAAGACGAAATAATAGATAGTGGATTAAAAATAGGATAATTTTTACCCCAACCTTATCTATTTAATACTTTTATTTCGAAATAATACTCCTGTATTCGATAATGAAACCCTGGTTTTTTTTGATCGTGCGCCGTAGGACCGTACCCTGTGCACATTCAAGCATTATAAAATCTTTCTTTTTTTTGTCTATATTTTATCAAAAAAATTAAGATGCACTTAAATATGATAAATAAACATTTGCTGAAAATTTCAGCTTAATACGCCCATTATTTTTCGAGAAAAACGCTTTGTCCACGATTTTACCGGACAACCCTCGTAGTGGATATCCTTAAAGGTAATCATTTCTTTAGTCAACTATTATATATCATGGTTCAATTTTAGCTTGTTGAATTGTTTGTTTATTATATTTTGTATATATATGTATCCTTAGAGGCAAGATATTTTAGAACTATTACCAGATCACCAAAGTACTTACCATTCTTACAAACAAATATATACATTTGTGGTATCTCTCTATTATAAAAACATGCACAGAGCAAATATCTCCATACCTCTATGAAGTTTTTCAGAGGTCATAGGTCATTACGTGACCTAATCACACAGCGTAAAAATATCTACATAAAAGGACTTGCTCTACTTAGCAATTAGCATGCTTTTCGTGTACAAAAATGGACAAAACATACAAATAAAATAATAATCGTTTCATTTGAAATGTAAACAACTATTAAATCCAGATCTTTTTCAGCGATTTTACATAGAGAATAGAAAACTACCTGCCATAAGTTTAATGTCAGCCTGCACAGTCTCAACCTTTATACTTAGTTCTCCTGCAGACCTTTTGTTTCATCACGAACTTTTAATAATTCAATAAATTTTTCTTCATTAAACTTAACTCACGATAAATTTGCAAATCTGCTGGAAAATATCAGTAAATACATGCCACAAACATTCCGATATTGCGGTAAGCACACGTCCATCAGCATTATCGAGAGCATTGTCGCCAGTGTCTCTGTGTCTACATCATAATTAATATGCCTCACTGATATCGTAGATATGATATTTTGGTAAACATTTATAAAGTTAAGCTTGGTTTCAAGTTAACGGGCTCGGACTAGCGTCTCCATCCATACCTTTCCGACCGAAATTCCTCCAACATTTTATTATCAAACAAGAACATCGGATATGTTTCTTGTGCCTTTTCACCATCGAATACCGGTTCTTACAAATCCAAAAATTCTCAGTCAACAATATGCTCAGTAGCCTTTCACAGAATATTCCCTTCAAAACAAAATCCTTTGCCTGATGAATTCGAAGCGTAGCCGCTTTTCAAGCCGATTTATACCTTGCGTACTTCTTTCAAAATCTACGACTTAAAGTTAGTGCAATATTTTTATTTGATTGTCCATCTCAAATGTATATATAAGTAATAAATAACAAGTTTAAAAACTTCTATGGGAAATTAAGTGGGTCGGTTCGTGATCAAATCTACTGAGAAGTCCTTCGGCCTTCACAGGATTTGATCATGTGACCGACCCACTTCATTTCCCATGGAATATATGGATATAACGAACAGTATTCAAGCTCAAAAGTCCATTAAACAATACAAAATAGGAGCAGAGCAAACGCGGACCTCCAAACATCAGAGGTGGGATCAGGTGCCATGGAGGAGTGAGCATCCCCTGCCGACCGGTCACAACCGCCGTGTGCTCCTTGTCATGATCGGGAAATAACGGGAAAACCCGTCGACAATTCAGTGGGTAAATAATGGACTAACAATTAGTATGAAAAACGCCAGTCAGCATTTGACTCAATGATAAATTGTATTTGCTGACAAGGTCATTGTATCGATCATAGAGCTTACGAAATGATGACTTTAAACGAGACTGCTGATATTCTTGTTTCATCAAGTTGTTTGTCAATAATTTACCTCGTTTTAGAAATTGAAGTTTTTAAATATGTTATTTATTTCTTAAATAAAAACAAGTTTTCTTTTAATAACGAAATTATTTTTTAAAAATATTTCAAATTCTTAGATAATGATTTTATATGTGCGTTAATGATTTTTTCATAGATTGAAAAGTACATGTCCTAAGAATTTTATGCAGGTGGTTTGTAAAACCGTTTTTCTATAGATTGATTTGATTGTTGTTTTACGTACCGTTCGAGAATTTTTCACTCATATAGAGACGTCACCATATGCCGGTGAAGGGCATAAAATTTAGACCTTTATTCGGCACTCAGGAACATTTAGCAAGGGTTCTTTATCGTGCCAACGCCTACAATGACACGAGGCCTCGATTTTTAAGGTCTCATCCAAAGGATCAGAAGCTTTCATTTCAAAATCCCGATCTATCTATTTAATATCAACTTAGTTCAGTCGCGACCGTGATTCGAACACACGACCTTCCTATCACGGAGCGAGCGCTACACCGAATGAGCTATCGTGACGGTTTGGTTTTGTACAGAAGCCACCCAAAGCCACACACCACCCCGGCCCACCCCACCCGAATTTGTACTCTAGAGTAGGACTTCGCCTCGGTTGATGTCTACAAGAATTTAGATATTGGTTGAAATAAGCGAATATAACACTGGTAAAAATATAGAAATTGTATATTTTTTATGATGTTCAAAATTCAACAGAGTGTACCTTTCTGCGAATATTCTCTCTAAATCTTTACAATTCTCTATCACTTTATTTGACATTTTTGTAAAACTCTGAATGAAAAATTAAAGTCTGTGAAGTAAAATGATTCATTTTGATATTTAGTTTTAATTATTGTGATTTTGAATATACTAGGGTTTGTTTATATTATCTGTCATTAAGGTCAAAACTGAAAAATAAATCAAAGTTCATTCTTAACGGTACTTTTGAAAGTGGGGGAAAAGGTGGAACCTTTTCAATATTTGCGAACGTAGTCTTCAATGCTTTGAATCAATAATTGACCAGTCACATCCGCCTTGAGCCTTATGTGGTAATCAAGTAGACGAAACTTTGCTCTTGCGTATCGAATCAACTGAGAGATATAAACCCCGTATGCAGGTGATGAAGGTATATTGCTGCTTAAGTAAGGGAAGTTGACGATTGAAAAGTTAAAGTCATCACGTTTATCATAAAGCTTGGTTGTTAGATTACCATTAACGTCTTTTTCAAGTAAAATATCCAAAGATGAAACAGATGAGTCAGACCCTTTGGTATCTTTTATCTCAAGCTCACCGGGATATATCGTATCGACATAAGAATGGAAATAACCATTGTTAATTGACAATACGTCGTCGATATATATCTAAATGTCGAGTTGAAGGCCACAGCAAATGTTTTCTTCTTTTCACGTATAAGATTTTGGACAAATTCTGCTTCATATGAATACAAAATAAGGTCTGCTAATAAGGGGGAGCAATTGGTACCCATGGGAATTCCAATAGATTGTTGGAAGACCTGGTCTCCAAAAACCACATAGATATTGTCAATCAAAAACTCAAGCATCTTTTTAATGTCAACTTCAGAGTACTTCTGTGTACAATCAGAATGTTTTTAGCAAAAAAATTTTGCAAATGACCAATGACAAGGTAAGTAAATTTACGAGTCCATTTTTATTGAAAAAGCAGGTGTCAATGATATCAAAAAGCCTGGACTTTAATTTATCATGGGGAATGGTTGTGTATTAAGTTGAAAAGTCGTAAGTTTTTAAGCTGTTGATATAAAGATATATTTGATACTTACAGGTTAACTAATTTGCTCAGATGGGAGAAAGCTTTGGTTTCTATTCTACTTATCCGGTTAATTTGTAAATACCCGAGTAACATATCAATTTGATATTTTCTTTTTCAAAAAAAAAAAAACGATTTTTACAAATGAAATAAACGTGCAATTATATTTTTTTAAACATTAACTTACAAAGAATCCAAATTGGTTAATCCAAGAAATAATTCATCGTCTAGATATCTTAAAATGTTTCTATCCAAGCATCAAAAAAGTAATTCTATCAGTAAATACTAAAATTTCTGATAAAAAATGTTTGCTTGTAGATGCTAAAACATGTTTGTTTTTTCTCAGTTTAATTTTATGAATAATTAATAGGAAAGATATTATTTAACCAGATCAAAATTACAAAGTTTTTATATTTTCGAGTCTATGGAAAGGACGACTTTCATTCAATCTCACTGGATTCCAACTTAGTGTTCTGAGAGAAAAAAATGTAATTTAGATACACTCATAGACATTTGATTATTTATTACGAAAATGAAAGAAAATATTTGCATTTACCATCAATCAATACGGCCAATATGTACATAAACTTACAAAGACTGTAATTTATCCAACCCAGTGAATAACGTATCGTTTATAACACTTATTCTTGTTTTTTTTTTTTTTTTTTTTTTTTTTTTTTTTTTGATAATTCACTGAATGCAAAGAAAGATGAATACATGTAATCATAATTACGTAAAAGAGTTTTAAGAAATAAATATTTCATCCGATGAATATTATGTCACATGGTTAAATTTAAGCTTGAATTATTTTTTTCAATTTGAACTTACAGACTGCAAGTATCTTTGGGAATATTGGATGGAATTTCAGTCAAGTCCTCATTGTTGCAGCTCACTAAAGTCTCAGTGCACTTATCTGATGACAGGCAGCTGCACAAAACTGGACATCTTTCTATTGGGAAAACATGGTTTAGAGTGCAGCATAGAATCAACAGAGTCAGTAAGGCCATTTCTGACTTTTTTGTTTTGTTGATTTGTTCCAGAAACTTTAACAAATCTTTTCAACTTTTGTAACGTTTATCTGTCAACTTTTATATAAATCAATTTAAATTCTTCCTGTCAGAGAACCCATAATTATTGGAGATGTTAAGTGATTTCCATATTTAGTCATTACGAGCAATTTTTTGTTAAACGAAGTGCCATGCGCTTGATACTGATTGCGAAAAAGAATTTTATCTAATTTCAGATTTGCCAGTAAATCTGGTCTGCGCAAGCCTCAATGCTTAGATGTCGGTATGAATGCCAAAGTCCGATGGTCATGCCAATGTCCGATGGCTCGTTTCCTTTCTGAGGCGCTGCGCTAGAGTGCGATTGTCTTACACGCCAAAGTCAGATATCGTAGAGAAACAATCAAGTTTATGTTGTCACAACCAAATTGACACTGTTGTTTTTATTTCAAAAGTTATCTCCAACATAGTCGTAAAAATCCGAGAAGCTTGGAATCTTACTTCCAATGCATGGGGAGTTTGAGACTTTTTTATCACGAATTTCTTTTATTTTTCTTTTTAAAAATGGATTTAGTACTGGCAGTAAACGCAAGCTAAAGAGCTTGACGAAAAATTATATCATTTATCATAAGCAAAATGTATAACAACATTTGAAAGTTTCATAGAATTACAGAATATTTATTATAAAAACAAAAAAAAAACTGCGCTTGTCCTATCGGTTTCACCGTCGGACACATCAAAAAGGAGTTGTATATTTAAAAACAGTAGTATATTAAAAATACTACTTGAACTTCAGTCTCATGAAGAAAACAATACATCAGTTATGTTTCTGTAGTAGATGTATATTTCAATAAGTAATTTACTAGTAATAAAAGATAAATAAATAAAATAAATTTAAATAGTTAAATAAAATCGAAATTCTTTCATTACTAATAAAGTATTGAGTTATACCACCTATCTCTTTAGATCCAGCTACACATTTCATACCTACACTCATTCATTGGTTGTATTCTTGCATTCTATTGGTCAAGAGGTTTTACATTGTCCTGAGTGAATATTGCTTAAATTTGAGTCTCATATTCATGGACATGTAGAAAGTTCTTAAATGTATTTGCTGAATTTATTAAAATCTACATTATTTATTATATTCCTGACATTAAATTCCTGGACAGAGACAGAGAAATGTAAGTACTAATATTTTGACCTTTTAATCTAGAATTAGAATAAAAGTTTTATTATTCGGGAGGTCGTGAGTTCGAATTTCGGCTGCGACTGACCTAAAGGTAGCAACTGTTCCTCTCTCGGCACTTTGAAGTGAAAGTTGCGGGTCCTTCGGATGAGATCTTAAACACCGAGGCCTCGTGTCACGGCAGGTGTTGGCACGATAAAGATCCCTCACTGCTCAATGGCCCTGAGTGCCGAGTAAATGTCAAGATTCGAAGCCCTTCACCGGTATATGGTGACGTCTCTATATGAGTGAAAAATTCTCGAATGGGGCGTAAAAAAACATACAATCAATCCATAAGTAATAATAAGTAATTAGAAAAAGATATACTTGAGAAACTGAGAATTTTGGACTTGGTAAAAATTATGACCATAGAATATTTATACCTATGATTAGATCAGGTGGGATAAATCTGATATTTCTATATGAGTGTAATATATTAAGATCTTAATTAATGTGTACGCATAAATATTTTAATAAGAAATAGTTTTGGTGTAGTTACAGAGTACTTGTAAAGAGCATATCTTTAGGAATTTTATTACTATTAATATAACATATCACCATATTTGAGAATCCTATACAGTTTATATCAGATAGACTTCATGGTTCCATAAATGGGTATGCTTTGCTATTTTATTATTTTGGTTATATAAGAAAGATAACTCTGCATGATCATTTAAAGTAATTTTAAAGATTAAGCTTGTAAGAGTTATTTCCCTTTACACATGAAAAGCATATTTAATTCCACATAGTGATTATTTTATTTATGACACTATTTGTAGAATGATTTCTATGTATATGTACTATTATATTTTCCTGTACCATTATAATGTTATTGTATGTTTTACATATTTTGTATATTAATTTCAGACCCAGTTATTGTTTTGATGTCATAATTTTAAATGACGAATACATATTATGAGAAATGAATATTCTTCGAGTTATTTAATGCCGGGATTCCCGTTATATTCCTAAAACCATTGTGGAAATTTTAAGTTAATTTTTTTTAATACTTCAAAGGGAAATAATGATAAAATTTTAAAAACATGATTTTGTCAATGTTATTCAAACTATAGCTGAATAATTTTAAATTTTTATAGATATGTTTTTCTAAAAACATTTTCTTGAAAAGATCCCTTCTTTCGGAATAAAGTTCTAAAACATTTTCATGTAAGGATATTCCCATCTCTGTCAGGGACAATGACTATTATTTAATTGAGTAAGTCCTTAAATGAAGATTGAATTTTTTGAAGAAATTTCTTGCAACAGTTTTTATTTCATGCATCTTAATAAGATACAATGTTCTTTCAAGTCTTAGAATCTAAAATTTATTTTTAAAAGTACACTTTTCTAAAAGTACCCCAAAAATGCATTTTAAAGAAATCATATTTACTTTAATCTTGCTTTAAATGAAAATTATGAGCAAGGTGTAAAATCAAAAGTTATCTTTGATATCTTAAAATGATACACTGTATCACATGGTTTTTGCTCTATGTATAATATGTATTACTGTTTTATTGTATCATATAAAAAGGATATTGAACTTAATAGAAGAACTAAAATACTGTATAAATATTAAAACAAAAGGTCATCTTTAGAACAATGCTTGGTCTCCCTCTCCCGACCAACTGGCTAAATGGCCCGACTCAAAACTTTTTTTAACTTCCAGTAAGCAATATATTTTTATGTATTCTGGGAGAAATGAAGTCATTAATGAAAGTGAAATTTTCTGGGGGTAATATTTTCACCTACCTACCGACCCAGTTGTTTTCTTTCATCCTGAGTCGGGAGAAGGCAAATAGACATAATTTAAAGTTGGTCCGAGTTATTTTTTTTATCTTTTATGACTCGATACCTGGAGTTTTTATCCAACAATTTATTTGTTGAATAGGTTTTTTTTAATTAAAAAAATGCCTTATTGATGCTTTAATTTACGTTTCTCTTACACCATACTTGATATTTTAAAAAATTTGCCTATATAATACCATTAACTATAATGATGAGAGTTAAAAATTAATATGGGTAAATATGCATTTTGAATACAGTGGCATTTTTGTGAGCATTTCCATTCATTTAACTGCTTAATTCAGAATCTCAGAATCGCATTACTTGGAACATTGTTTCTAATAACGCCAAAACAACCGAAATAAAATATTATAAAAAAAACTTTTAAAACGGTTTGCTATGACTGGTTTTTTTTTTTTCGAAACCAGCATAACAAGAGGAAAAATGTTATAAAAACATTGTGTGCTTCCTAGGTAACTTGTCGAACAAGGGGATTCTATTTTAGCAATATTGAGTATGAAAATTACCAAAGGATTATCGTAGCTTATTACAATATGGGAGTGATAAATTAAATTCATCACTGGTTATAGAGGTAAAAAATATTTAAACTTTCCAATGCTCAAACGAAGTAAGTGCAGAAATTCTTAGGCATTTAAGGTACTCAGATAAGGAGAGATCTTTAATCCGACACAAAGGCACGACAGAATCATAGTTAAAGATTATTTCTAAAATTAAAAAAGAAAAAAAACAGTATGCTCTAAAAATAGACAAAAATGCTATATTTTATATAAAATGTGTTATTAAAGAATTTAAAGTCAAACAAATACTTAGGAATGTATTGGTTTTTATAGCCATTGTCTGAATAAAAAATGTGAACTGTTTCAATTTTTGCATGTACATTTCAAGTGACGAAGATAACGTTCTTGTGTCCACAAGCTTATATAACCATATTACCAAATTTGAATTGCAATTATGATTATGCAATCTTTATTAAGGTGTTTAATTCAACCAATTTAAAATCAACTGAAGTCCAAAGAGATTAATTGATTTATGCATAAGATGAACTCCTGACGAGGCGGGACTTATTACAAATACGAAATCACACGTGCTTTTAAAACCACCGAAACACTCTTAATTAGTTCTGACATATAAGGAATAGAACAAATGCTTCATTAATAGTTTCGGGTTCTAATAAGTTTAATACATGTCTGGTTGTTAGGATGTCGTCGTTTTTTGCGCATTATTTTTTACTTTTCCCTCATATAGAGACATCATCATCATATACAGTGTACCGGTGATGGTCTTCAAAATTAGACCTTAACTTAGCTCAGGGCCATTGAGCAGTGAGGGATCTTTATCGTGCCAACTCCTTTCGTTTCAAGGGGCTCGGTTTTTAAGGTCTCATCCGAAGGACCTGCAACTTTCACTTCAAAGTGGCGAGCGCTTGGCTAAGGAACAGTTGCTACCTTTTTCATTTCGACTTAGGTCAGTCGCGGCGGGGTTCGAGCCCACGCCTTCCGACAAAAGTAAAAAGGGTTTAACTTCCAAACAGTGACGAAATTAGTGATTTTTCCCAAAAGGATGCTTAGAAGAAGAAAAAGAAAAAAAATGGAAGATAATTGACTTTTTTAAAACTTAAAGTGAATTTTGAAGTGGTACTAAATTTGAAAGTCTGTGTTTATTTTTCCTTTTTGGTATAATAAACAATTCATTGCATGATGCTGAGGAAGGTATACAGATTTATTTAGCTAATAAAATTCATATCTCCCTCTTGCAAACGCCTCGGCTAATATTACTTTTCTTTGCTAAATAAATCCTAATATTTCCCAGACGATCATACAATAAAAGTATGATGAATGTTATAAATTCATTGTTTTTAATATTTTAAGCTGGAAGCTTAAACATACAGAGAAATGAATCGAGCAACGAGGCATTTTTTATGTTCAATACATATGTACTTTTTTCAATGGGTGGCTCTGTATCTCTCTGGTTGTTCATCTCAGTTTCTTCATGTCGATCAACGAGCAACAGATCAGCAGCTACAAAGTTGAATTTGAATCTCCGTCTCTTTTTGCTCAAAAAATCACTGGTGCTCTTGTATTTATCTTTCCCCTTTTCTCAGAGAATATTCTCTTTTTGTTAATTTATAATAGGAATTATTTATGTAAGGGCCGTTGCCACACACCACCGTTTCAATATTTGTCGTAATAGGTTTAAATCTCTTATATAGTAGTATTTACACCTTCAAACGGAGAAGGTTCCTTTTTTTTACTTTTTAGTTCGAACTTTGAACGGTTGTTTCTTTTTTAAATCTGTTTTTGTTTGTCAATTATAGGTCCCCATTCCCCAGCCCAGTTTGGAGAATGGAGACACGCACCTTAAAAGGTCTAATTCTGTATATTGACATGATGAACAGTGGGGAAAAAATTAAAATATGTTACATATTTACAAGGTATTTTTTGAATAAAGAGCTTTTCTAAATAAGGCTTACATGTGTATTTAGTGCTCTCTCTCTCTCTCTCTCTCTCTCTCTCTCTCTCTCTCTCTGACAAATCATAATTTAAGTGTATGTAGACTACCTTTTATTATCTAGACTATAATTAATACATTAATGTAAAAGTCAAATATAATTAATTGCTCATAAAACAAATATATCTGTAGCTTTGCTTACTTTATACCGATAGACGTCACTGGGTGTTTAGTGTAGCGTTGGGATAATGTGTTACAAAATATTTACACAGAAAGATGGACTAATACACGTTCTAAACACTACCATGTTATTTACTATACTTGACCGCTTCAAATTCCGTATAATTTGATAAATTTCTCACTTGCAAATCAAATTTTATTTTACTCCCTCTACACAAAAATCTTTTTCGTCTTTACAATACCCGACTTTGACGTCGTTTCTTTTCACATTGTGACGTCAAAGGAATGGAATGTATGTTATTTTGGAGTTATTTCTTAATTTTAATGTTACGATTTTTTACATTTACATGTAATTTTTTTTTAATTTATCATATCCACTTATTTAATTTATTCATAGTTCTTAAATAATGTTTGTCAGCATTTTATTGTACAGCACTTTATAAATTTATGTATCATTATAATTATTTATTACTATTTTTATAAAATGATAAGGACATTTTTCTCCTGACGACAGTCACATATATTTCAACAAACAAAATTTTAAAAAATTGAAAGGTTTTATATATTTGTTTCTTGATTCTGTTCAACATATGTCCTTATAGGTGGTGTGGTATTTTACACTTAATGGTCACGCGATGAAGGTGGTCTAAGGCACCATCAAGCAATCAAATTTGACAACGTAATAACAAATATTGGTGGACATTACAATCGACACACGGGTATCTTCATTTGCCCAGAGGATGGGGTGTACACGTTTACATGGAGTTTATACTCATGCTACTGGATTTTTGTTTTCGGAAGTTGTTGTCAATCCAAATGCAGTTGGAGCCATGTATTGTAATGCTCAAGGAGCTGACGATTATAGACTTGCAACAAGCATCATTGTTGTCTATATAAATCAAGGGGATATCGTATACATCCGAACACATCCTCTTCGAGATATTTCTGGAGATATTCCTAGTCATGACGATTTCCGATCTTCATTTAGCGGATGGAAACTATTCTGATTCAATCTGGAAAAACCTTAATACAATCATAAAAGCAAAATAAAACTGAAATACTAGTGAGAACTGTCTAAATTATGTTTGTTAGGGTTTTTTTTCTGTCTAGTCACTTGTAAGATTTATTTTAATTGTGCTACTATAATAAGATGATAAAATTATTTTCCCACCTTTTTGTTTTGTCTTGCAACTAGATTTGCAGTTTCAGAACTTAAAATCTGACTACGACACAAACAAAAAAATTACTTAAGTTAAATACAGTTATTTTACTTTACTATACTTTAATATTATATATATATATATATATATATATATATATATATATATATATATATATATATATATATATATATATATATATATATATATATATATATATATATATATATATATTTCTGTCCCACGCCACATGAGGTCGACGAAAAACAAGTCAGAGAGGACACCCGAGCATTTTTTCGGAGACTTCGAGTGAAGGAGCACTTCTCTAGAAAAGACTCCGATGATGATTCATACGACTCTTCCCAGCCACATTTGTACGACCTAGAGAAACACAAACTCTATCGGCCCGAAAAGCAACTGGGAACCTGCACCAGGCAAATGCGGAGCCCTTGAGTCGTATATTGACGCCGTTGAGTCAGACATTGAGAAACTCCTTTCCATGCCAGACAAGGCCCCCGACAATTTAAGTAAGGAAGAGAGATCCGCCTTACAATCATTAAAGAATCGTGATGACATCGTGATCAAGAAAGCAGACAAAGGCTCTACAGTAGTAGTACTTGACAAAGAGACGTCCATGGCGGATGCCCATAGACAACTCTCAGACGAGCGTTTCTATAAGAAACTTGACTCTGACCCTACTAAAGAATTCTCCACCGCTATCACCAAAACTCTCGATGAAATGTTTGAAAATGACGAGATTGGTATAAACGTCTATGAGAAACTCAATCCTATTGACTGTAGACCAGGACAATTTTACCTGCTTCCTAAGATACATAAAGAAGGCATGCCAGGTCGCCCTATAGTTAGTGCAATCAGACACCCCAGGGAGAAAATTTCTGAATACATTGATTTGCATCTCCGTCCACATGTAGAAAATTTGCCATCCTATCTCAAGGACACCACAGACTATATCAACAAGACGCCCTCGACTGGTCTTCCGGATCATACCCTTCTCGTGACTATGGACGTTACATCTTTGTACACCAACATTCCGCACGATGAGGGTATCGAGGCCTGTAGAGAAGTCTGGAACAGTAGATCAATACAAACTCCTTCCACTGAGTCCCTTACCAAGCTCCTTGAACATGTTCTCAAATGTAACAATTTCATATTTAATAGAGAACGTTACCTGCAGGTTAATGGCACTGCTATGGGTACGAGAATGGCCCCATCTTATGCCAATATTTTCATGGGCAGACTTGAACGCAACTTGTTACTTCAAGCACCATTTAGGCCCCTTAGCTGGTTGCGTTTCATTGACGATATAGAGATGAAGTGGGTGGAATGCCGCGAGAGCCTCGAAGCATTCATTTCGTTTGCCAACACCTTCCATCAATCTATCAAATTCACTGTAGACGTATCTAATTCCAAAAACATATTCTTAGATACTACATCTACCTTGATTGATGGCGAAATCGAGTTTAGTCTCCACACGAAACCCACCGATTCCCACCTATATCTCATGCCGACTAGCTGTCATCCCCCACACATATTCAAGGGTGCGCCTAAGGGTCTGGCTACCAGAATTCGTCGCATCTGTTCATCCCCTGCCTTATATCAGGAACAGAGCAGTCTCCTAAAGTCCCATTTATGCAATAGAGGCTACAAAGCCCACAACGTACAAACTGCTATTGATGAGATGGCAGGACACGACAGACAAAACCTCTTACTCTACAAGGAGAAAGAAAATAGCAGCAGGGTCCCTCTGGTAACCACATACCATCCCGTCCTTAAGAACCTCAGCGGTATTCTTAAAAAGAACCTGCCAATTCTCCACTCTAACAAAAGAATGGCAGAGGTCTTTAAGGAACCTCCATTGGCTGCCTACAGGCGCCCGAGGAACTTAAAGGACATGGTAGTTAGAACCAGATTGGACAATCCATTACCTAACGGAGGCTTTAGAGCTTGCTCTGACAGATGTCTTCTCAAGCACAGCTCTGACACAGACAGCTTAAAAAGCCCCGTTACAGGCCGCAGCTACAGAATTCTAGGGAATTTGTCTTGTCAAACAGAAAACTGCATATATCTCATCAGCTGTAAAGTTTGTTCCAAACAGTACGTTGGGGAAACGGGAGACATCCGCAGGAGAATCAATAATCACCGTTCGACCATTAAGACCAAAAAACTCAATGAACCCGTTGGGGAACATTTTAACCTTGAAGGTCACAAATGGGAGGACATGACAGTAGTGGTTATTGACCATAATCCGAATTGGACCGATGCTCAGAGAAAAGCAAGGAAAAGTTCTGGATGCACAGACTGAAGTCATTCCGCCCTAATGGTATCAACAAATTAAATGACTTCACCAGGATAAACGTGAGCTAGACCCAATTCCTGATGGTAACAAACAAGTTTATTCTCTCTATATAGTGTTAACTTTACCGTTAATTCGCTTTATCAATTCTGGAACAACCCACGTATAGATTTTTTGCTTACATTTTTGTTTATTATTTCTTTTATCCGATAAACAATCTTAAAACATTTCCAAATTACATTTATAATACATCTAAATTTTCTTTCTTTGGTTTCTTTTTATTATGTTAAGTTAAGCTATTTTGAGAGAATAAGACAGTGTACGACTTACTGCTTGGCCGTAATTAATGAGCGATAATTAATTCGTTCAATTATGTAAATCGCACTTCACCAGAGTACACCCGAGAGACCGGACGTATTTCATAGCGGTCCGGATTTATTTCTTTACAACTGATTATAAAATTCAAATTCAACATGTAACATTGTAAATAAATAGTGTTTGGTAGTTTAGTAGTAGTACTAGCCGTTTTTGTTTTTCTATTTCCTTTGTTTTTATGACTTCTTAACTTTGTTTTCTTTGTCCTGAGGAAGGGACAGGGCGTCCCGAAAATTTGACAATTTCTATTGTTCGTGTCGTTGGTCATTTTTAGTGCTTATATATATATATATATATATATATATATATATATATATATATATATATATATATATATATATATATATATATATATATATATATATATCAGAGATTTACAATACCTAACTTAATTTAATGTAAAATTTTGTTTTGTTTTTATCTTTTCATTTCAAACTGTTTAATTCTCTTTTTTTCATTGGTTCGATTCTGTACATTGCCAAAAATAATACATATGTATCTGAAATTAAAGTATATCATTATTATACAACGAAATCGTTAGTTTTTGGTGGAAAATATGCGATTATTTTTTTTAAATCTATACAAAATTTTGCATATTTTTTTTTACATTGCTGCAAAATTATACAAAATTGCTACATTTACATTATTCATGTTATCTATTTGAACATAGTTTAAATCTTAATAAAGATTACTTATGTTAAAATCGTTAGATTGCGGGGGGGGGGGGGGGGTGAATTTGTAAATTCAAACAAGTATTCGAGGATTGGATAATATCTTTGATTTCTTAAACAATACATTTAATATTATTACCTTTAGCATATATTCAAGATGTCAAAAGAAAAATTAATAATACACGTTTCAAGCATTTATTCTGAATTGAAATTATTTCATCCTGTCGAAGGTAAATTTTAAACTTCGAAAAAAAAAATGCTCTCCCTAAAATGAAAGAAAATAGTTGTGCATTTTTACTTTACTTTTTAACATATATAATTTACATTTATCGAGGGGGTTTATAGGCAACATTCGTTTTGTCCAACCCAAGAACGAAACATATCTTTTGAGGCGGTTTGGCGATAAATCACTTGTGAAACATATTTAAATAATTTTTTTTTTTCAAATTTTGCACTGAATTTTATGTTTTCAATTTTTATGATAATATTAAAATGTATATTTTATGTACCAACAGTGATATTTTGATTGACCCGTTCTGTAACTATCAAACATTAAAGAAAGCAAATAAGACAGAGTTAGTTTTCTCGTATTGGATGTTACTCTTTTCTGGCGAATAAGGTGCTATGGATATACTTGTACCATAGCATTAATAATGAACTAATGAGTTAAGGTGTTCTTAAGACTTCTTCACCTAAATGACAAAGTTTGCGTGTATTTATGCATATTATGACCATGTGCACTGCACTTTAGTAGGTCATCGTGAATAATAGAGTTCTTATTCGGCGCGTCTTATCGTTACCTTTACCGAAAGGTTACAGTTCATTGTAATAGTAAGTATATTTAATCTGCTGTATTAAGTACAACGTGTTTCGGTTAAGGAGGTTCGATCCTGCCATCAAACGTAAGGAGAATTTTTTATCAAGGATATTTTTAGAATTTATACACATAGCTTAATTAAAAATCAAAACAAAAATTGGGGGTCAATGAGCTTCTTTTGGCGCTACAGGGCATTTAGTTTTACCTTTTTGCACTGTAAATACGTCTTACACATAAATCAATTTGTAAAGTTTTTCCTCCAATATTTTTTATTCAAATAAATTATGGGAACAAACACAGTCCTATTTCCTCTTGAATAGACACATTAAAATTTGTGACAATGGGGAAAAAAAAAGAAATTACTCCGCATGTTCAATTGTTTGACCTTTTTGCACTAAAAAATGTCATTTTCCTGGCATTAGAACTTTAACACCAAAAAATCATTTGAAAGTAATGACATTTTACTGAATTTAAGAAGAATGGTTCAAAGCATCTTATATATTCAGAAAAGAAAAGAAAAAGTTGGGGTCTGTGATGTTAATTTTTAGATATTACTAAAATAGTGCTAAATTTTAAGCTTAAAATGGGGATTTTTTTTTCTTGATTTTCACAATATATTTGCTATATTTATCAAATATGATGATAGAATTCATGACAGTTTATTTGATATATTATTTAGGACCAGTATAAAACAGTTCACTGCACAAAATAACTCTGTGTGTAGACTGTGTGTAAAAATAGGAATCAAAACTTCACATACTTTAAATACTTCGAAAGAGAAAAAATGATCATTTTCTTCTAAAAAAAAAAAACCTTCCGCCACAAAATATAGTTCCTCACTTAATGCTTTTGGTATGGAATTTAATCATGGAGTTTTAACTGAATGTAGTTTAATTGGCATTGTAGAATCCAATTTTATTGCAAGAATTAAAACATTATGCAGAATTTTTGAAATATAAGTTAAGATGTAAATCTGCTCAAAAGCTCAGGAGCGAAACTCGTTAATTATGTTTTTCTTTTGCTATTCTAATCCATTTGTTTTTTTGGTAGCCAGTAATAATACGCAGAACAGTTCATCCGTTTCTCTTCCTGATTTACTTACACGACAGAACGCTTCGGAAAAATGACTGGAATTATAAGAAAGTATTTGAACACGAGATGATAATAATAAAGTTGAACAACGAAAATAAAAAGAGATAAAATATCGCAAAGGCGAAAACATAAATTCCTAATGACAAGAAGCATACGAAAACAACACGCCGATTCTTGACATTTGAAACTAATAAATAAAAATACATTGAATGCATGTAAGAAATTCGAAACTTTTTTATCGCAAGAATCGGATGCAGCTTCTAGTAAAATGTAAACATATAGGGTTTAGGACGGGCATTTTATTTGAATATTTTAGACCTGGAATATATTCATAACATAATCATTTACTAGTTACTAATAGTGAATTTATTAGTGACAGTAAAATAGAATAAAAGTTTATTAAACAAGGATGGATATTAATAGTGTACCATATGCAGCGACTTTATAATTGGATAAGGAACGTTAATTCATGAACTATAATTATCTTGTTAGAACAAATTAATTTTGATATTGGTACAGTGGACTATAAATTTGCAAGATCTTTTGTAATGGAATTGATCAGAATTGACTAATCAAGCCCATCGATTCTTAGAAATAAAATCTGAACGGAAATGCAAGGTCACTATTAAGATTCTTGAACAAGAGCAATAAAATTGATAACTTTGAAGTAGATAAGTAAAAGAGCTTAAGGCTAGAACTCTTGATTCTTGACATTTGAAACTAATAAATAAAAATACACTGAATGCATGTAAGAAATTCGAAACTTTTTTATCAAAAGTATCTGATGCAGCTTCTAGTAAAATGTAAACATATAGGGTTTAGGACGGGCATTTTATTTGAATATTTCAGACCTGGAATATATTCATAACATAATCATTTACTAGTTACTAATAGTGAATTTATTAGTGACAGTAAAATAGAATAAAAGTTTATTAAACAAGGATGGATATTAATAGTGTACCATATGCAGCGACTTTATAATTGGATAAGGAACGTTAATTCATGAACTATAATTATCTTGTTAGAACAAATTAATTTTGATATTGGTACAGTGGACTATAAATTTGCAAGATCTTTTGTAATGGAATTGATCAGAATTGACTAATCAAGCCCATCGATTCTTAGAAATAAAATCTGAACGGAAATGCAAGGTCACTATTAAGATTCTTGACAAGAGCAATAAAATTGATAACTTTGAAGTAGATAAGTAAAAGAGCTTAAGGCTAGAACTCCTGTTGTGCATAGATGGGGACTGAGCCCATAAATAATACTTATGTAGGTATACCTTGATTGGAGGGTGTGCCATGTTGGGGTTCATAGGTCAACGGACAGAACTACGTACAAGCGTAAGTGGCGAGGCGATGGTATGGCTGTCAATAAGGTGTACTTTTATATCCGGGACCATGAATACCCTCTGAGCATAAAATACCCTGTTTGCTGGAAAACAGCATCTTTTCAATCTTTGGTTCTTTTATTCTTTTGACTATCCTTTGGGGATCATTTTGGAAACTTATTTTTCGGATTTTTCTCAGTTTTGGGTATTAATTCTCAGCTCTTCTTGAATAATTTGGACTAAACTTAAAAACTTTTGTTAAAACAAGTGCGTTGGTCTTTTCTAATGACATTCCAGGAATTATAATCAAAAATCTATACGATCAGGGTGTCTAAATAAACTTTTGAAAAAGAAAGAAACAACTTTGTTATTAGCCTACACAATATTTTTTTTTTTTTGCAGAAAGTCCTTATTAAACTATGATAAACTGAGAATGAGATCTGTAATTCGTATGTATCAAAAGATACATTTACTTCAAGTATAAACATAAAAATGCATTGTACTAAATTATGGGTTACGTCTATTTTTTAGTAAAAAGTTAAGTTTTTAGTATTTGGGTTTTTTGCCTTTTTATTTATATCATATATCCATTTAGGTGGTGTTGTCTATGGAAAGCCATAGCTTTCTTAATATATGGTACACCATTTTACAAGGAGGGGCGACCATTTAATATATTGAATAGACTCTTTATTATATAGAACACACGGGTAATATGATATACATGTTGCATGCCTTAAGATAGCTTTGGCGTTCCATAGTTGACTTCACGCTTATTTATCAAAAGATGAAAGCAGAAAGTAAAATCTACACTCAGGGGACTTCATTTTGCAGAGAGAATAGAGTGACCGTGAGGGAAATATGAAGATATATTCATTCAAGAAAACATTTATTCCCCGAGGAACTTTTCTTGGATGAACAAATCTTCATTTTCCCCGAACATTTATGCAATAAATTGTTTATTATACCGAAACAAGCCACGTCCTTAAAAATGAACACAAACTTTCAAATCCTGCACCGTTCTAAAATTCATTTTCATTTTTTAAAAAAAGTTACTGAAACACTTTACTGAAGTCCCTTGGACACAGATAATTGTCTTCGATTTCTTTGTTTTTAAAAGCATTCTTATTTGAAAAAAGATCGCTAATTTTGTCACTGCTTGAGAGAAGTAATCTTTCTACTGTTGTAAATTTATTGATGTCAGCTGCTCTCGAGAGTTTTCGTTCAACGAACGCTAAGCATTGCAGGAAATGCACGAGGTCTCCGACGAGGTTGAATATGATGCAAAACATGTCGACGACAGGGAAATGTGAAGTTTTATGGCCCTGTCACGTGACGGTCTAGAACCAATCAGATAATGTGTTGTATAGAATAATTATATTGAGGTATAATAAAATTAATTCATCAACACCTTATAAAGCTACACAGGACAGAAAAAGTAAAGAAAATCGCTAATACGAAAAGCACACTTCAGATAAACTTCAAAAGTGCAAGGTCATATACTAGACTGTATAAACTGAAATGCGGAATATTAACTGTTTATATTATATATATTTTAAAAAGTACTGGAAGTTGATTCAGGTCTGAAGAATATATTTTAATTCATTACAATGTAGAAGAGAGTTGGGAATTTTTTGCTATTGCACGCATTCTCCGCAAAATTACGAGTACTTCCAATACAGCCTGAACCAGCTCCCGGCACTTTTAAGGAGGGATTCTTGTCTGGTTTCTGACTAGATGAAATATACGAAGTATATTTGCTTTTATTATACTTTCATGTTAAATACTAAAATCTGATTGGTTTAGACGCATTTAACAATCCGTAATGTTACCCTCAGCGTTAGCAACACACGTGACAACGGGTAACATTACGAAAATATTACATGCGTTCAAATCATGCGCGTATGGTTCACCGTAGAATTCTCAAAACGTCAGTTGTGCGTTTGAAAGAAGCCGAATAAACGACGTCAATAAAAGCTTGCGTCCGATGTAGCTTACTTGAAAACAACAAACGACAGACGAAACATCCTTGCGAGTGCAAACTTTAGATGATAAAGGACTCTTTGAGCAGCAAACAAACAGTAAAGAGGTTGGTAAATCTTTTCCGAAGCTTTCTTATTGAGAAAAAATTTAGCGGGGAGTTTGAAAGCTTTCTAAGCGTGAACTCAACGACGATCTCCAAATTTTTTTTTATGGCATCCGAAATCAATAAGACATTCAGTATAATAAAATAAATAGTGCACATTTTTTAGGGTAACAGTTGAAATTGACACCCCTCGGAAAACCATTGTCAACCTCCACTGACGCGTCGGTTGACAATGGTTTTCCTTGGGGTGTCAATTTCAACTGTTACCCTCAAAAACGTGCACTATTTATATAATATGTCTTATATATTTAGATGTAAGGGATTTCAAAGATCATATTTTTCTTTCATCATAATTGTACAACTTTAAATAGAAATGGTAAACTGAGTTTGAAATCTAACAGGGACTATATTTTTGGGGGAACGGCAGCGTATGAATTTTTTTTTTTTTTTTTTTTTTTTTTTTTTTTTTTTTTTTTTTTTGCTTCTCAAAATCACAATATTACAATGACTTTAGTTAAAAAAATTAATTAATCAAAGACTTAAGAAAATTTCAAATTTAAGTAAACTTAATAATGATAGACTGAAGTTTTAGAATATATCAAATAAATATGATTTTCCAACAAACTACAATTTTGTTAGGTTTTAAAAGCTTCCAATCTAAATATAGATTTGAGCAAAAAATCCGTAAAGTGTTTTTCTCTCTTAGTAAACGGTCAATACTTTTTGTTTTTGTATCAATTTGTATCTTTAAATGACTACTTTACCATATGTGAAAATAAGAAAAAATTAAGTATACATGCATATAAAGATAACTAATATATTCTAAAAAAAACTAGGAAAAACAGAGAAAATTCGGATAAGCTAATATCTATTGTAGCTAAATTATTTATGTCAATTTGGTAGTATCATCTAATAGACTCTATATGGTAATATCTTTTTTGCAAAAAAAAAAATAAAAAACATTTAATCTTTTGAAATAGAAGCAGGCATGGCATGATTGGCAACAATAATTTTTTTTATTCGTAAGGTCAAGGAAAATGATAATGACCTTGACCTGACCTTGCTTTTAAAATAAAACGGTCAATTTTAATCTAATTGATACCATCACTTAATGAAAATGTCTTTTTGAATCTATGAAAATTTCATTAATTTTTAAATACAAGAAATATGAGAAGAATCCCTCCTCAAGGTAGAAAATCTAAACCTCCTGTAAAATGTATCAAATTTTATGGCAGAAACAACTGGATACCCTTGTGCTAGCGTCATTTTCTTCGTCCAGCCTAATAAATATATTTTTATACTAGTAACGTGACACAGACTTGATACATACGATGTAACTGGTACTAAGCTCGACACAAACCTATTCATTATTGGAAGCTTTGATACTTTTCCTACATGTATGTAGTTACTAATAGTTACAGTATTTATTAAAGGTAAACCGTATTAAGAAGGTATAAAGGGGACATTTTTGTCATTTCCCTCCTTAACATAGCTGAGATATTGTTGTACAGTACTCTTTCACTACTGTAAATATTTTAACGAGGAGTAAAGAAAGGGCTTGGTAGAACATTTACTGGAACTCCCTACGTATTTTTGTTCGTAAGGATTATTATGAAATTCAGGAGTCCAGTATAGGTAGGTTAATTCAAATTCATTTTCATTGTTGGGAATATCAAAAATATTTAAAACTGGCCTATGAATTTCCTCCTCAGAAAGGCGCTATGGGTATAAGTTGGATAAACTCTTGTAAATTAATTCCCAGTTCCTCTGAAATACAATTCAAATAATGAGTCTTGCAAACAAAGACAATGTTGTTACCTGCTTTGTCAGTTTGGACCAGTACACAATAATTGTGTAATCTACCTTATTCTTTTTTCATTTCTGTATTGTCGAAGACAGAAGGATAGATGCTTTTCATATTGTCCCTCAATTGCTTAATGCGAAATTTCAACATCCATTTAAAACTTTTAATCCATTCTGACAAAGTGTCAAGGTCTTCTTTTTCATGTCTGGCCCATCGCCTGGTGTAATCCTGTACAAAGTTTACGAAATTATGACGCCAGTTTAAAGGCCGGAGTTCAAAAATGTTTTGGTTTTAATGTTCGGCTAATTAAAAGTACTGTACAAGCATATTAATTCCAGATTTTTTGTAAGATGAAAACTTTCAGCATAGCAAAAAAAGAGATTACAATCACGAACATAAACATCAGCCAGAAAAGTATCAGCATAAATGCAAGTAAGCAGTATAAGCAGCCGAGAGACAAGGATTAATTTCTTCGGCCCTGCTAGACGGTCAAGATTTATTCTACGATTTTCAAAAAAATAATAAAAGTTAGAAATTTGCCATTAATCCCCATGCCAGCCTTGCCTTTTTTTGATACAGGGTGGTACTTTTGATTCTCGTACTTGACGAGTATAGTATAAGTTCAACAATTACCACATTAACAGGACAAGTCAGGGTAAGGATCAATTTACTATTCTGTAGCATATCTAATATATTCCATAACCACATGTACATTGCATGCAAGTCCTATGGTTTTGTTATTGAGTTCTCCTTGCCAAGGTAAAAAAAAATGCATATCTGATAATGGAATCTGCTAGTACCCAAAACTTAAAACCAAGACGTATTGGTTTCTCACAAATGCCCGAGTACTTATGCTTTGTTACTATCATTCATTCGTCTACAGACACAGTCGCGTATGGCTGAAACAAGGACTCCAATGTGGATTACATATATATTTTCTTATTATGTTGTTACTTTTTGTAGATATCGGGTTTTTTTAGCTGATCGGTTATGTTGTGCGGCAATACCAGTTTAACGCCTCCATTAAACCAAATATTTTTTTCATTATCTTATAACAAATCTATGAAAAAATTATATGATTAGTTTTTTTGAAAGTGTCCTTATTCTTAGGGAATAAATTTTATTTCGAAACATTGCTCTTTTTTACAAAAACAAGGAAAGTTGTAGAATATATACATTAATGAGAATTATAATTTCGGAATTTTGCTCCCATTTTCTTCAGAGTATACCGTTAAATCAAGCAATAAATATATTAAATTTTATAATTGTTTTGCATACAATTAAATTTCAAAAAATGTCTCACAATGAAAATGTTATCCGGTTTATTGAAATCCATTAATTTTGAACAAAACTTAATTTTTTAGCAACATATTAGAAACAAGCTTATTCAGAGAAATTGTGTCCCCCGCTAAAGGAAAAAAGGGCAGAAGAATTGGAGAAAGGAAAATGTTAACCTGGACGTTTCAGCTTTTGGCATTACATTTAAAAGGAGTCTATTTCAAGTTAAAGAAATTCATGACCAATAGATAAAACAAAAGCTTATAGAAAAACTAAAATTATAATCTGAAAACTATATGCGTGCAATAAATATTTCTGACATTGACCTTTGACCTTTTGATCTAAAATTTTTGAGGCAGTGGGGAGTTGTGTTATAAAATTTCATTTCATAATTTCAAAGCCTTCTTTTTAAGATATAGTTTGGAAAAAAAAATAGGTGTTACATGGACATGTATGATTTTATGACCTTGACCTCCAACATTTTGTCCTAAAAGTCGAAAGAGTTCTTCTTTAGGCCAAGGGGAGTTGTAACATTAGATTTTATTAAAGAATGCTCAAAAAAAAATAAATTTATCATTCGACGGATTTTTCCGTTATTTACCGATCATGACAAGGAGCACACGGCGGGAGTGACCGCTCGACTGAGGATGCTCACTCCTACATGGCACCTGTTTGGAGGTCCATGTTTGCTCTGCTCCCGATTTGAATTTTTTAATGGACTCTGGGCTTGAATACTGTTAGTTGTCTCCATATTTCATTGGAAAATAAAATTTGTAATGTATGAACAGTTAACCATTTCCTTTGATATTTTGACCTCAAAATCAATAGGTGTCTTTCATAGACTATATGGATCTATGATATGACATTTCATAGCAAAAGCCCAAAGACTTTTTAAGATATCGTCCGCTAAGGTAAGTGTTACACACAAATAAAATTATGGATTTATGACCATGACCTCTGTCGTTTTGACCCCAAAATAGATAGGGTTTTCTTTACCTCATAGGGAGTTTTGATATTAAATTTTATTGAATAAAGCTTAAAGAAAACTTCAGTCATCATTTGGAAAATGTTATTTGTGATGTATGATTTTTTTTTTACCTTGACCTTTTAGCTTTTGACCTTAAATCAAATGATTTCTTGCAGGCCATAGAAAACTGTGAAATAAAATTTCATTGCAAAAGCTCAAGACTTTTAATGACACCGCCTGGATTCAAAAGTGTTACACACAAACAGAATGAATGGATTTATGACACCGACCTTTGACCTTGAAATCAATAGATTTCTTCTGTAGGTCATCGGGAAATGTGGTAGATAATTTCAGTGCAAAAGCTCAAAGGCCTTTTGAGATATCATCTGGAAACCAAAGTGTTACGCACAGACAGACAGACAGAACATTTCTCTGCTTTAATTCATACGATAATAGATGTATTCCGCCATATTCTATACTATTGGTACAAGATGCATGATTTCACTTGACTGTATTTGTTGAAGTAGGAGACTTATTGACAATAAAAGTATCTTATTGTTTAATTACGTCAATAAATTGATCATCCAATATTAGAAACAATGTAAATACTAAACCCCCACTGTTGCTAACATCGTGTAAAGCACTAGTACAAGAATATGCGACTGACACGAGATTACCTTATATTTGACATGTCATAGATTTAATACTTCGAACAAAAGTTATATGAACACTACTATCTTTTATTATATTCTTCTTAAAAAAACTCTTTTTTCTGTCAAAAAAGAAATTCAACAAATGCATGATAATTTTCAGAAAAATCTTTAAATGGTATTTTATGTCACTGTGACAAGAAGAAAACTGTTCAACATATATTAGCTATCCAAGCATTTAGTCTGATGGGAAGTAGGCGGGTATATTTTAAAAAATAGCTTTTGAATAAATGTTGGTTAATCCTTGTTAAGTTAATCTTAATTATTCATTTTTCAAGCTTTTCTGTTCAAATTAACTGTTATCCGAATTTAAGTACATTCTTACATTTATCAGATTTTAAATTATGAATGACTCTTATCTTAATGTTCCTTGTACTTTTTCTGTATCATTTTACATGAAAATAAAATGCAATCTACCTCAAACTTATAAGGCAACGTTGACTGTACTATATTAATCAAATAATCTTCATTTGTTGAGTTCTTACTTGGTGTCTCTTATCATGACGTGACAGCTATTTTACAGGTAAAGAACATACCAAGTGTATTTAACCTGCTGTCAATTCACATGTAGCACTTCTACTTTTTGGTTAATGGAATATTATTTTCTTTGCAATTCTTCTCTTCTTAGTTTCTTCAGCCACCAGTGTCAATGCCCGGGACAGTTACACCGTTTCTCTCTCTGATTTACTAAGACGACTGAACGATTTAGAGCAAAGACTGCAAGTACAAGAGAGGATAAATGCAGAGCAAGAAAAGGTCATAAAAACTTTGTACATTGGAAATGTTAATTTAAAAAATCTTGCAGAGGCGGATAGTGTCGGGCCTATCGATAAGGAAAATGGTAATACTGGATTGAATCCCATTTTTAAAAAAAACACGACTATTGGAAAACAAACTGCGGCAGCAGATAGGAAGAATTCGTCTAACGCACGTTCTAGTCAAATTAAATGTTGCCAAAAAGACCTGCTTAACGTAAATTACAATAAACCTAAAAGGAGATCAGTTACAGGTAGGCTTAACAATAATACCTGTCTATCTCACGAATTAATGCAAAAACGATTAATGAATTTATTTAAGTATTTGTATTTTTTCATCCAAAAAAAGAAGTTTATAATAAGATACTATAATAAGATACTTTTGTGTTAATTTTTGTGATTATGTTTGAATTATAACCATATAGGTGGAGTTGCATTTTACTCATACTTGTCACATGATGAGACAAATCCAGGGCAGCACCAGACAATTATATTTGATATTGTCATTACGAATGTTGGTGGAAACTACAATCGCCACACGGGAGACTTCATTTGCCCGGAAGACGGAGTGTATACATTTTCGTGGACTTTATATTGTAAAAGTGGGGGATTTTTTGGTTCAGAAATTGTTGTTAACTCTAATGTAGTTGGAGCTATGTATTGTAGTGTTGTGGGAGCTGGCGACATAAGGCACACAACAGGTGTCGTTGTTGTAGAGATCAATCAAGGGGATGCAGTTTACATTCGCACACACCAAACTACTAGTATTTCCGGACCAATTCAGAGTTACACAAGATACCGATCATCATTCAGTGGATGGAAACTTTTTTAAGGATATCCGCTTCTCCGCCAGGAAGGATAACTCTTACAATTATTAATTCAAAAAGTCTCAAGATAAAGCTTGAAATTGAAGTTTTTTTCATTTAACAATTTTCATTTCATGCATCTCAATACGACTCAAGGTTTTTTGAAGTCTTAGAGACTGTAGTGTAAGAAGTTGACATTTGTACTCCCCAAAAGGTACAAATATAAATACATTTTCAGACGATATTCCTTTAAATTTAGCCTTGGATACCAATGCTTGTTAGCATGATTTAAAATTACATGTGACCTGTGATGTCTTCCAGTGATAGCACAATCTATTTACACTGTTTATTTCATAGATTCAATATAGATACCATTTAGTCGAATGAATGGAAGATACATTTCAGAGAACTTTCAGTTATCTTTCAGTTATAGCTTTTTATAAAATAATCTGCTTATTTTTATATCATATTGGTATTAAATTTATTTACTTTCGTATAAAAAATTAACAAAAAATGAGTAGAAATCGAATTGTGTCACTTATATCACCTCTTATTGAAGAGCTTGGCGATGTCTATATGTCTTGTATACATCTTGTATATTGTATAAATCTTGTATATTCGAAGTTATATGCGCAGATTTTAGGGGCCAGACTCATTACTATACGCCTCTTATCGGGATAATGCAATTATCAGCAACGGGCAAATGCCTTTTTAAAGACATGTTCTGAGATAATTTAATCCTCACCTTAGAGAATATTGTAAATATTGTAAATTCTTTTCCTAGAACATATATGAAATAGCTTAAATATTTTTTTTAATCTAAAACATTATTTGATTTCAACAATAAGAAAAAAAAAATTCTTCAACAAGGGTTCGTGTCATGGCAGGCGTTGGCAAGATAAAGATCCCTCACTGCTCACTGAGTGTCGAGAAAAGGTCTTAATTTAAAGCCTTTCACCGGTATATGGTGCCGTCTCTATATGAGTGAAAAATTCTCGAACGGAAAGTAAAACCACAAACAATCAATCAATCAATCCACAAGGGCAATATTCTGTCTCTGCTTCCACGCCTAGAAATTCCATGAAAACTAACCACATTAGATTGATAAAAGAATAATGCAGAAAATATAAATAGAGCTGAAAAATTAAAAAACAGTATTTTGTTGTTTAAAAGCAATATCACCGATATCAGTGATTTGTTTCAGGTTAGACAGATTGTTTATTTATTTAACGACAAGATTGAATAACCTTGTGAAAATATCTATCACGGATTAAGAGATTTTAAAGTAAGAAGAAGAACACGTTTTTTGACAATTTATTAAATTCTGATACTAATATTGGATACTAATATTCAGTATATTTATTAATATATTTAAACATATATTTTATGCTCCATAATCGCATTTTAAAATTTTAGTAAACAATTGAAACATAATTGAAAATCTAGTCATTACCAGTCCAAAGTAAAAATTTCAATTTGAATATTCTTCGCACAATAAGAAAAAGAGAAAGACATTCAAAAATATAAATAATTTTTTTAAATTGCTAAGAAATGCTTATTTTAATACCAATGAAAAGCCGAAGAAAAATTCTTGAATGACGACTAAAAGTAGCTGAAAGGTCACTGAAAGGAGACTGAAAGACGAAGGAAAGGGCACAGAATGGTAAATAAGAGATCATTGAGATATGTCTATTGCATGGTGACTGAAAAGTGCCTGAATTGATGCTGAGAGGTTACGGAAAGGTCACTGAGATGTACCTGTCGTTCAGTGACTGAATAGCCACTGAAAAGTCACTGAAAGCAGCTTTTCAATTTCAACTGAAAGGTCTTATTTCTTCCTGTAGTTAGTCAAAATATAATGGTTGATCAATTTTTCAGTTAGAAAATACAAAGCTGGTGCTTTCATTCGCATTTCCTGAAAATATATTCACGATTTGATAATTTTCCCTATATAATATGATAAACTATAAGGATGAACTTTGATTTAATACCATGGGTAAAAACACATTACTTTGAATATTCAAAGACATTTTTATGAGTATATCAATTACTTAAGTGCAGTTTTTAGAACCGAAGGAACGGACTCCCGTCAATCAGAAAACAAAAAATCAACATGACTTCGAAACAAACTTTATTGGTGCAAAGTCAATTGATAATATCTACTTTTCTTAATGCAGTCTATTAATATTAGGACTGTACAATGGGCAAATAATATTTCATATATAGTCAAATTTAGTATACAAACAAAGGCCTAACAATTAAAAACGTCAACTAAAATACAATGATGATAGCTTATATTTTCTGACAAGGTCGTTATAAAAACCACAGAACTTACGAAAAGCTTATCTTAAACGCGGTTGTTGAAATCCTTGTAACATCAACTTATAAGTGAGTAATCTGCTTCGATTTAAAAATTGATATGCTTGGGACAGACAAACCGTTTCTCTATCAGAATCACTTAGACAATTGAAAAAAATTAGAGAAAGACTGCAAGTACAGGAAAGAATTAACGAAGAGCAAGATGTAGTCATTAAAACTCTGAACATTGAATATAAAACGTTTAAAAATGTTGTCAAGGCAGGAGGGCATAGTAACATTGTACCAAGAAGCAAAAGCAAGAAATTGTTGCCTAGTTACAGGATGATCCTGAATTTTTCCACTTTGAAAAAATACATTCTTAAGAAAATAAAATTACAGACATATAATGGACCATAAAAACCAATGAGTAACCTTTACATAACATCAAGGTGTCTATTCCATCGCCTTTTCGCAAGAGCATGTACCTAATAGATCTTGACTATATATATATATATATATATATATATATATATATATATATATATATATATATATATATATATATATATATATATATATTCCAATACAAATAAAGGAAATATTCCTTAACTTGAAAAATGCTGCTGCTTTCGTTAAATCGAGAGAATTAATAAATACAAAACTACGTGCTAAAGTTAACACATAGTATAACTTGAACCCCATTACTTGATATTTTAAACCAATAAAATGCTTATTCTATTGAAAGCAGTAGCGATTTTCGGAAACCATAAGATATGTAGAAACAATTTATTTTAAATTAATTTAAATTTGAATTAGGATATGCCCTTGCAAAATTGATTTTTTTTTCTGACCTGATTGCAATACACATATGCATTGATTTATCACGTACTGTCAGATAAGTTAACTAAATTCAAAACAGAGTAGTATATACTATATTAATTCAATTAATATAAAAGTCATGTTCTACTTTAAAAGCTTTAAAAGAATTTTGTTTTAAGAGGTACTTATTTGTACACTTCTTTTTTCTCTTGATTTCTTCAAAGTAACCGTCACAGTAACTCAGTCGGAAGAGCGCTCGCTCCGTGATCGGAAGGTCCTAAGTTCAAACCACGGCCGCGAATAATATTTCTATCACAAAATATTCTAGCACATGTCTTTGCCAATCGGCACTTTAAACTGACAGTTGCAGATTTTTCTCGGATGAGACCTTAAAAAATGAGACCCCCTCTCACGCCGAGTGTCGACATGGTAAACATCCCTCACGACTAAATGACCCTGAGTGCTGAGTAAATATCTAACTTAAAGCCTTAAACCGATAAATGCTGAAATCTCTATAAATGAGCAAACAGGACCTAAACCAACAAAAAATTACTTAGCAACTAGAATAGCATAAATATCTAAAGTTTCGAAACAGATATTGGAAGCATGTTTCCATTAACAAGTGTAATTGTTCCGACACTATTATAGGTGATAGAGCCCCAGAATATAGCCGAGATTGTACCATTCTTCTCTGTGTCCATAAGCATTTTTGTGCTTTCTCATATTCTTTTGATTTTCTTCACAAGTAAATTTATGTTCTCTTCAAATGCCACTTTTGGTTCATCACAAAAAATTACTTTGCACCAGTTATTTTCAACTGTCCAACACAATTTCTGTCTACAAAAGCTGATGCGCCGAGATCTGTCTTCTCTCCTAATTGAAATTTTCTTGGAAATAACGTTTTTTATAATTATTTTCAAACATTCTTCTTTTAACAGTCCTTGAAGAAATATTTTCAACAGAATTTTTGTTAAATGTGGCTTTTTCTTGTGTGTGACCCTGAGACCAGGACAAAAGATGTGTCACAGCCTTGTATAAGTAGTAAAATATATCGTTGAAAATAAAACATAATACGGCTGCTAGCTAGGTTCGATATTTTTATATTCTACGTTTATGGAATATATACAGAAAAAGGGTGACCTGATATATAATAACAGGTATTTTAATATTTCTCACCTCGCTCACAAATTTACGCGAATCATAATTTCATTCAATAAATTTGGAGAATTTCGAAAATACATGATTTATATAGAATGATCAAAGAAAGATTATATAATAATTGAATACTAAGAAATAATTAAACAATTATTTCTTAGCGTAAATCGTAGATTATAATACCCACAATAATCATGAAATTGTACTGGGGAGAGACAACGCCTTCTCACTCCAAAATCTAAGGTTGGAGTGCGCGGGAGTAGGCATTGGCGCCAATGCGCAAGGGACAGATAAAAACCAGTTTGACCACTCATACACTAGTATGCTCGTTGACCACTCACCCGTATAAATGAATGAATGAATGATTAAGGCTGCAAATGAACGTAATAAATTCTGTAGTGATAACAGAATTCACTAGTTACTATAATAATATGATGCCTTAGGAAACTATCTGAAAATGGATATGAATGATAAATAGAAATATTAATTAATTAGTTATATTTCACCCTGTGACATACATGTATGGAATACTTTTACCAGTACAATAACATCTCTCTCTCTCTCTCTCTCACTCACTCTCTCTCTCTCTCTCTCTCTCTCTCTCTCTCTCTCTCTCTCTCTCAATAGCCACCATCAGAATGTTTGTGTTCTTTATCATATTCACGAAAGTGTATTTAAGTATTTCATATTTAGAAGTGTTATAACTGATGTCAGTAAAACGAGACCCTGCGCACATTTTCTGGTGTGCAGAACTCGACAAAAACCACGTGTAGCCATTGAATCGTAAACACCTAGTAGTACAGTCTACTTTGCAATTCATTCAATTGATTGGAGAATCAATGTGTATAGCATACACATCGTCACGTGTAAACAATACTTTCTCTAATTATATAAACGGTTGTGTAACAGATCTGTTTAAGAACCTTCTATACACTGCACACTAAATAGTTCTGATTCTGTGGTATTTCTATGTAGTAAGAGTAATCTGCCCTTAGATCTAAAATAAAATAAATTGAAATTTACAGTTTATCAATCAATTTCTTATCAATTCAAGCATTCTTGACATTTTGATAGGCCAAGATGAATTAATTGAAAACCTCATCTGCAGCATGCTTTTTTCCCACTATGGTAAACAACAGTGATTTCTGTTCATCAAAACTTTGTTGACTTTGAACATTTTTCCTTGGGGTAAAAGCCAGGCACCCTTTGTTGAAAATGATAAAAATAAGCTCAATATTTACACCTTTATACAATATAATTTTCTCAATGTCCAAAAAACATTTTAGTTTAGTGTAGAGAGGGTCCTTAACGACAATGCACTGTTTCATTCATTCGGGTCACCTCGGATGACTACGGTTTCCTACATCATACCTTATCTATGATCTACTACGCCAGCCTTTTGCGATGCGGTCGCGTGTTTACTCAATTGGAAAATCACACCCAAATATGAAGTATTTAAAAATGGCGTCTTTTGAAGAATATTTACATTTCATAGTACAACATTGCCCCTTATTACACAGGTCGGGTACACTATCTTTCATCAGGTCGAGGAAACTATTTTCTGTGAAGTCAGAATAAATTGACATGCTAAAGGCACCCAACGTGACCAATCAGCTTAATGAGTTGCATTATGGGTTACTACAAAAAATACTACATGCACGTTTTGAAAAGACCAGTTTTTGAAATCGCTCTCGGAAAGACATGATGCATTTATGCATGCATTTTACACACTTAATATAATATGTACATCATTATCTACTAGTTCCATGCTCACATTTACATACAAATGTTTCACAACGGTAAAATTTGGGTTTTCTCCACTCCATTGTAAGTCCGTTTGTAAACAATAGCCTGGCAGTTTTGCCCGTACTGTACTATCAATCAGTATGAACTTCACATGACTATTCCCTGGTCCAAAATAAATCGACTTTGAGGTGTACTCACGTATTGTCATTGCTTACTACGTATACAACTTCGATATATATGCTACTCAATACACGTTCTATGAACTCTATTTACAAATTTTGAAAAAGATTGATCCACTCCTCTGTTACCCTTACACTGTGCGCCTAACAAGTCAGTGACGTCATATGTAATCTGTTAGTGCAACAAGATCAAGTACACTTGATTACACGGTCAACCAAGTGATTGTCAGCCTTCTGTGAGGTATTAAAAGAGAGAGGAAACATAATCATAATTTTTTTGCATGGAAGCAAATTTTTTTTGTTCGTATTTCTATCTTTTATCGCTGGAAGGGCTTTCATGTGACGTCATAGTTGTTTATCCTGTACTCGGAAAATATTTATAAACATACAACATTTTTATCACGATAACGTCGTGTTTAACAATGTCGCAATATTGGGGTGCGCTTCACTTTTCAAGATTTCTACAGTTAATCCTTAAAATGAAGGACTTCAGTTTAGTCGTAATTTTCAAAATATCTATTGATAGTGTTTTTAAACAAACGTGGAAAGTGCGTAATTTATTCAATTCATTTGCAGCGTGGAATTGAAAACTCGCTTAGAGAATGTTTATCTCAATTCGTATTAAAAATATTTGAAGAAATTCATATCCTCATACATATCTTTTATTTGTACTTAAAAATTCCCGCAATGGGCTCGGTAATTGGCCCGTAAACATGAAGAATCAAAACTTCATGCAGGCACTGTACGGACCAATATTTGTGCTGCGATATCTCTTATATAAGTCAAAAAATGGGATGACCACCATGGAAGAACTGCTTTAATATATGTAGGACTTTCTAAATTAGTAATATACAAAATATGAAAAAAAAAATTGACAGGATTTTTTTTCGGCTCAAGGTCCTGCTCCTCCTTAACTACAGACGCTGAAAGGTTTTTACGAACTAATGACTTTATACCCGTACTGCAAATAGGTTACCGAAAAAGTGGTTGTCCCAGACTTTCATCAAAAAGACAATCCAATGACATTGATAGTTGTATTTCCATCGAACTCTTATGCAGGATCAAGTGCTCTCTCTTAGAAAGGCAGGAATAAATGCCCTTCACCGGTATATGGTGACGTCTCTATATAAGTGAAATATCTCGAATGGGACGTAAAACAACATACAATCAATCAATCATTTATTTTGGATTCCGTTTTGTTTTGCTAGTAGATTTGGATCTTCTCATTAAGAAAGCGGTCTGCTTTATTTTTAGTAATGTGTAGCAGATAACAATGACATATATAAACTACCCAACACTTCCTCGTATTCTGCTAACCACTGGATATTAATGAGAGGATAATAAAGTAGGAGAAAAAATTCAAAACCAGAAAATACATAAATTATGGACATAACGAACTGTTTTCAAGTTCAAAGTCCATTTAAACAATACAAATCAGGAGCAGAGCAAGCACTAAAACTTGGTTGTTAGGTTACCATTAATGTCTTTTCTGTTCAACTTTCTATTTTTCCTTCAGCAATAGTTTGAATGATTTTCTCTGTTGAGTGTTCCTCGAAATCACATAAAACAATTCTCTTGGTTTCATGCACCTGTTTCAGACGTTCAAGTATATGAGAGATATTCAAAAAGCATATCAAAAATATCAACTTATATCAATGATTCTTTTAAGAAAATTATTATTCAAGTAATGAAGTGTTTGATAATTCTTTTTGAATTTACTAGAACTGTTTTTATATTTTTACAACGAAAGTATTTGATGCCCTTGTTTGCTCTTAAACACATGTCCCTTTTGCGTACGTGCAGATAAGACTTATCATTTATTGTTTAATGTCCTCTTCACAGATTTATATTGTTTATAGATTTCTTTAGACCGATCGTTCTTTATTATATTCACCTTTATCATTCTTCATTATTGTTGTTTAATATTAAAACAAACTCTTCTATTCATCAAAGAAATATAATGTCAGGTTTTTGATTTACGAGCTCTTGATGTAAAAAAAAAAACATTTGATTGCACAACATCTCTTTGAATTTATTATTATGCCATGTAGTTTTCAAATAAGAAATCAAAATAACCATTAGCAAAATAGTTAAGTGTAAAAACAAAAAGCAAAAAAAAAAATGATTCGAATTAAATGCAAAATAATGAATACTGTAGGTTATTGGGAGAAATTCTAAGATTTTAACCTCGTAAAGTTTACCTACACATACTCTACAATATTAAGAAGTAAATGACCACTTATAGAGGGTCAAATTAACATTTTATTAGGAAACCTGTCAAGACTGAAAACTACCTGGTATATAAGATGATAAATGCAAACTGTAGAAAATGATAAATGTGAAGTTTTTAATATGATTAATGCAAACCTTAGAACACGATAAATGTGAATTTTATAATACGATTAATGCAAACTGTAGCACATGATTGTCAAGCTTTCATATACGCTGTAGTATGGTCAATCAAAACTTTGAAAACATATAGGAATACTCACAACTTAATGCAACTAATTAACTAAATTTATATTAAAATGGATTCAATGTAACAATGGATAATAACATGCAAGTGCAAATGAAGTTTAGAAAACTTACCTAATTGTCTGAATGATATTATGCATAAAACGGAGTAAATGCGCTTTATACCACAGGCTGATGTTTCTGTAATGTAGAATTATGCCATATATTGTGACTAATTTTGAATCAAGAGAGACTTTGTCACCTACAAAAACTATAATTTCTACTCTGGAAATACATTACTTATGAAACATGCATTTCCGTCTATTATGTCTGGTGACTGAATTTGCATATAAACTGAAGAGTAAATTTAAACATACTAACAGCAACAAACAATATCTGGAGCTTTTCACTCATCTCTATAGATATGTCTCTGAAAGAATTCATATTACTCAACTAACCAGGGCCTTTCACAGAAAGAACTGTTTTTCAGCTATTCATATTTTTTTTTTATAGAATTTGAAATGGTAGATGACCAAAATGTCTGGTGGTTAAATTGTTGCATCGAAAATTGTGTCAGTTTTATCATCACCTCACCATCATATGCTTCATCCTTCACGGCTTTGAATCTGTAATAGGGTTCCAATGCAGATGCTGTAGGGGTGGACAAAATTAATCATGGTCCAAAGTGGAGGCAGTGTATAAAAATTATTTTCCAAAGTAAAGGTTATGGTGGACGAAGAACATATATGTGAATTCGAGGCTGGTTCGAACAATAATTTTTACACAACAAACAAGCTGGATTTTTGTTGTATGTACAATGGTGTTACCGATGTTTTTGCGGACATAAACACTCTCAAAAAAGTGGTTCTAATGTGGCGTGATATGTTATACAGCCCAGGATGATGTAATCTACTGAGGTGTGCCGAGTACTGTTTTATTCTCAAACAGTCCGTGTTTTGATTGGCTAATTGTTACATCATATTTCCATAAAAAGTTCTTTACCTAATCAGCTAATGTTTACGTTGGTTCCCTGTCTCATTCATAGACAGTTCAATCGTTCATTCAATTGTTACGTCACCTTTTGTTAATTGTTTCCTATATAAAATAGGGTTGATTGTACTTTTTTCCGTAATATAAACTGAACTTTTCTTCTGGTATGTTTTTCTTTTGTTAACTAAACAAATCTTTTAAAGTAAGATAATCCCCCTTTTAAACAAAGAAATTTGAATTTAGAAAGAAAAAAAAAATTGTTTGTATTACTTATCATAAGTTTTGTAAGATTTCAAATAATAAACTTGACTGAATAATAAGGTATTTTAGTGCTGTAAACTTATTCATAGGGTATCATAATTCTATAATCAAATAAAGTCATTGCAATATCTATTGTCTTTAACTTTTCTCAATATGATAATTTTTGACTGACAATGGCTTTTACGTTGACCTACTTAGCTTGCCATGGTTTATCAAGGAGATGATTCATCGATACGCACAAGAAGAAAATCAATACGAGTCCTGCATACATTTAAAAAATGTCCTGCCTCAAATTCTTAAAATAACTGAGACGATTCATATCTCTGCCATGCTTTATTAGAAGATAGTTTTTGTATGGTAAATTATAAGACTGTTTTTTTTTTTTCCTTTGCTGAATATGTTAGCATTTGCAACTACTGAAACCTTTTAAAACCAATTCACTCTGCTGTTCTGCGGTGTATAAACCGATTCTATAGGAGAAATGTATGAAAATACCGAACAGTATTGCACAAGAACAGTACAATGATTTTGTTATAGGGGATTTTAAATATTTTCTTTATATTGAACTTGATATAAACTGTATAAATGAGACTTAATCTTTTCCTAAAACTTCTCAATTTCTAACAATTAATTATGTTAGAGATAAATTCGAAGAGACTATAAGTCTAGATTGCTAATGATTAACATTCCATATCATTTTCAAACTTTGTCTCAAGTTTTAAAAACAGCTGTAGGAATAGATTAATCTCACTTCTAAGACAATTACAGATTTTTAATATGTCATTTTCTTTCATTTTAGTGATATATTAGTCAGTATTGTTTTCTATGTTGCAGAAAATTTTGCACCATGGTCATTGCAGTCGAGTATACCGTTGACTTGAAACACTCTAAGGCTGTGAAAGAGAAACGGCCAGAAAAAGGTATGTTAATAGCATTTTTGTCTGGTTGTATAAAAAAAGTTTTAGATATTTGCTTAAAGGTACTATTTTTTCTTAAAATCTTATAAGACTACATAATCATTAATATTCATGTAAAAGCAATAAAGTCAAAAAACCTCGAACCAAAAATTGAGGCCGTGTTCACAAATGCCTTAATCAAAGGAAGACAGAATTCGCATTTAGTTAAGAAATATCAAAAATAAATATATAAAAGGTCCATAAAAAGTAAAATTAATACAATTTGCAAAGACTTTAGGGAAAGTATTCCTAAAAGAATTCTTTGATTTTTTTGTATTTTCTTTGCTTGTATATAGAAAGTATTTATGGTAAAATGATCCGAAAAATCACATTTACTCAATGCTGAAATTGAATTAACAGGTTGCTCTAAAAAAAGAATTTCAGAACAAGCAGATGCAAACAATTTTCATCTTGCCATACCAAGAAATCAGAAGACCCTAGGAAATGGAGATTTTTGTAAGAATAATTTTTACAGTTTTTGATTTATGAGAAAATGAGCATTTCATTAAAAGTAATTTGAGGTCTAAAATATATCCTTATATCTATTTCAAATTTTGTTGATAATAGATATGATTTTTCATTTTAACCATGAATGTATCTAGAATTGATTATAAACAGTGGCTTTTTTGATTGAAATAATTGTGTTCATATTTAATAATTGAGTGTTTTTAACAATATCTATATTCTTTAAAGAATGTTTTAGAGACTTAAACACAGTAAAATGTATCTGTGTTTCCACGTTTCCAGACAAACTAGGCGGAAATGCTATTGTCTCCAACAAACAAAAATACGAATATGACGATACAAAAGATTTTCCAGATAATGAATTACGAGACAACCCAGAGGAACAAGTTGCAAGTGGCAACTTTTTAGGTATCTTATTTGAATTAAGATAAAAAATATAATAAATATAAAAAGGGAATCCAAAAATTCAGCCACTCTCATGATAGCTATGAAACACTGGCAGTATTTTTATATCCATTGTTATTGTCAGTATTTTCTGAATGAGTTTAATGAAAAAAATAATTAAGTTGATAATTGAGTTCTTGTAAAACAATCTAATATCTGTACTTGAATGAATCTTTACAGGCTACAAGTAATACACAATGCCAATGTTCATGTTTAGGTAATGTACTTTTCTACATGTTTGTAGATGAACTAGGGATAAATTCTTATGTATCGACGTATCGTGTTCCCGACTGTGGTAAAACGAAAGTTATTCCAGATGACGAACCACAAGACATAAAAAGTCCTCTAGAGATACAATCTGCAAATGGTATGAATTTTTATTAATTATTTCTTTATATAAAGCAAAGTACAAACAAATATTAGAGTAAAGAATATATAGGATTTTTTTTTAATCTGCTCAAGAGCAGCAAAACCATGACTAGTAATATCAATATAGAAGCATCAGATAGTGAGGATTTAAGTTTGTTCAAATCATGGGCCCTGGGGGTAGGGTTGAGTCACAACAGAGAATCAAAATTTTCATAATAATAGAAAATATCTTTAAACATCTTCTCCGATTTCTCAAGAAAAGGAATGCCATGATTAGTCATATGAATATAAAAGCATCCTCGGGTAGTGTAGATTCAAGTTTGATCAAATCATGTTCTGGGGGGTTGGGCGAGGCCACAATAAAAGATTAATCTGTTACAAAGAAATATATAGGAAAATATTCCTTTAAAAAATCTTTTAAAGCCATGATAAGTAAAAGAAATATTGAGGCATCCCTAGTTAGTGTAAATTCATGTTTGTTCAAATCTTGCCCCTCTTTGGAGTAGGATGGGGACACTTATATATCAACACTTTTCAATACTGAACGGATTTTCTGTAGCCAAAGTGTTCAGGTGAGCTCATGGGCTTACCAAAAATATTTTAAACACATGACGAACATATGATTATAATACATGAATTACTTATCCATAACATATGTTCAACATATATGTATGTTTTATATGTTTCTCTTTTATATCATAAACATACCTTGGCTTTTCTACTTGTGAAGTTAAGAACTTAAAGTGGTCGCTCACATTTCATATTTAGTTGTTCAAAAATAGTAATCACTATTGTTTTATTATTGTTTTCTGAATAAACCTTAGACCAACAAATTTGTATTTAGGATAATTTATGTTTATAGTAAAGATTTTTTAGTAAAATTATCAAGTCTATAAATGAAACTTTTTGAAGTCATACACAGAGGTAAAGTAAGATTTTTATCTACGTATCTTATAGATGGACTAGGGGTAAATGCCCATGTCTGGATTAAGGAAAAATATGGTGTTCCCGAGTCTGGCGGTGGAAAAATTATTCCATATGCCGAATTACGGTACTTAAAAATCCCTCCAGATGGGCAAGACACAAGTGACAAAGATTCCATAGGTAAGTACATGTGTACATGTGTACTATAAACACATGATTAAATATTACTGAAATATATGGTTAGAAAAGTTCTAAAATTCCAAATATTTTATGTATAGTAAATATATTTCTACCCTTCTTATTGTGATGATATATATCTCTAAATTAGAATTGTGTAAAAGCACAAATATAATATATATCTCACACAATCAAAATATGTGTCTAAGACAAACAAAGCATGTATATCATAAAAAATATGTATCTCACTTCAAACAAAATATATATCTCTAAAAAAAATTATCTTTCACCAAAAATATTAATTTATAAAAAAAATATTCAAATTAATTAAACAAAATATTTATCTCGCACAAAGAAAGCATGTTAATCACACAAACCAAATATGGATCCTAGAACAGATAAGAAATATGTGGCATTTTGACATTTAAATAACAATTTCGATATCGTCAGCAATTTAAATTTATCAAATTAACCGATCTGGGGTGAGAATTATGTTATTTTGAGTTTTGAGTGTTTCATTTTCATGTTAAATATATAATTATCATTGTGACTTCCAAACTTTTTTTTAAATTTACACATGCTGCAGAGATAAAATAAGATTTCAAATTGATATGTCATTTGACTTTTTTTTAAATATACATGTGCTTAGCCAAATGTTCTTTATGTAGGTTTGACTATATATATATATATATATATATATATATATATATATATATATATATATATATATATATATATATATATATATATATATATATATATATATATATATATAATTGTTTGCTTTAAAGTTTATCATATTGCATAAAAATTAATTTTCTTGTAGATTTAAGAAACAAACAGGAGGGGAGGAATCTCAAATATTCATTACCTAAATTTGAATTACAGCAGATTGATGAACAAAAGACTAGAAAAGGTGAATATTTCAGACATGGCATGTACATGTTTCTTTTTAAAAGACTACTTTTGCGATGTTTACAATCTGATATACATATATAAAATTTACCCAGAAAAGTTGAGATGGTTAAAGCCTTATATATCAATTTTTTTATGATGCAATCAATGGGGTAATTTTTGCAATAAAATAAACAAAGATATATTAATGCAGATTTGAATTGAAGACTTTTTAAACCTCCTCTAAAAGACATATTTTACTGGTTAAATTCAATTCATCTTTTGCAGTGATTAATACCAAACTGCGACAGTTAGAATCAGAGGAATCAGAGGAAATCAAACCTAATGAAAGTAAGGATATATTTTTTTATTTCAATATGAAATTTTAAAAAATGCACCCAAATATTTTAGTATACTACGGTCTTTTGTTAGACTAATGCTTGAGAATTTCTAGGGTCACATTTGCCCACGAAATTCCATGCCCACATCTGAAATCTTTGTATAAATCCATTAACTGTTTTGTAAATAAGAGTTGCCAACGAAATAAAATACCAGCAAAACTGTGGTTGCCCACAATCATAGAAAACCATGAATTTGAATGATTTCACAGTATCTGTGATTGTTTATATACCCGTACAAAACTGTATTTAAACTTCATTTTTACAGTCCTACAATTAAGATATCTGTTTATTGTTGAAAAAGGCGATAACTGGGAAAAACAACCAAGAAAGTCAATAATCAAGGAACCAAGGGTGAGTTTCTGATGAATTATAATTTTTATTACACTGTATTTAAAAAAAAAAAAACTGGTTTGTTTGCCGTGAAATTGGTTCGCTTTTGTAAAACATCTTTCAAAGAAGAAACACTAAAATGAAATTCATTGTGGAAAGATAAACCCACTTAATTTTGAAAGAATTGTTTAAGCAATACTCGTTCAAGAGTTAGTAAAACAACCATTCAACAATAACTGTAAATGAGCTGATTATTATTTAAAGCATTTTTAAACAATATTTTACAGATATGTGTGAAGATCAGAAATATAGGGCATTGTAAGAAGTTAATTAAACAAAAGCTCTTAGGAAACCTGTCTCACATCCGTATAAAGAGACGTCCACTGAACATGCCCTTTGAGTATCACCACCATTACCTTGTACTCAGTGCTAACAACGACGGCATGACTATTTTTCACTTAACAACTGATTCAGTTTTAGACATGGTCTGTAAAAAAGACGAGGTTGATTTTTCAAATAAAAATCATTGTGAAAATTTATTGAATTTTGACCTGGGAGTAGAACTTTTGCACAGATATGACATTCCGACTAACAAAACAGATTTGGAAGCCATACAACAGAGAATTAAAGAAATGTGTGAGCTTTATTACGTAGAATACAGTCTGACCTCACCAACGAAGATGTACTGTGAATCCCTGGTGTCATACGTGCTTACTGGGAAGAAAGATTGTAGGGAGGTTGCTGAATTCACACAGCATTACGGAATAGGTGCAAAAATTATCATCTTTGGTGTAAATAATTTTTGCACATTAAAGTCCAGTATGAGGCGTCTTTTGATGCAATACTCTATAGTATAGAAGAATGGCAGACTCGTTCAGCACTTTACAACGTTTTTCTCAAGGATGGGGACTTTTCGGTATTTTGCTGAAAAAACAACAAGATAATGAAAATCTATCCAAAGTGTCGCAGGAACAAATCCGTGAACCGTCCTAGGTTTCTATGAAAATAACAATCTTTTAAACATTTATGCTTTTCTCCGACACAAAATGTACAATATATACGTCACTGTAAAACTATTTGGTTAGACCTCTGAATCAACCTGTCGACTCGTGTGAGCGTCTAACCAATGGAAAGAAGAAGAAGAAACGTAATTTTTGTTGTGATTGCTTTTGATTACTTGAACTTTGTGTATGTAATAACGGGCTAAATATTTTCAATTATGTCTTCTGATTTATTACAGGGTGGTCATTTTCTGTCATTTATTTTTTTTATTATAGTCAGATTCGTTTCTTATATGTGTTCTTAGCAACATGTTTATTTGAGCGAAGTTCCATTCTTAAGGTTTCTTTTAGTCCTGTTTTGTATATTTTGTATATTATGTATATTTAAGAAATGACCTGTTTTAATAAGTAAACATATGTAGGGCGTTATGACCTGTTTTAATAAGTAAACATATGCAGGGCGTTATGAATAGAAATTGTTCTACTCGCATATTCCATGATGTGTGTTAGATTGTTTCTATGAAAACTCTGCTATTATTTTCTTTCAGCTTTGTACATGTACTTGCAATAAATAATCTACAATAAAAGCATGTTTCTGTAATCTTTTTGCCAAAGAAATAATACAGAGCGAACTCTAGTTCACTACACATTGTAGAGAGAAACCTCGCATAATGTCACATTAGACACCGACAAGATAAAGACCCCTCTCTTCTCAATGTCCCTGAATGCTATTAAAGGGCTAGATTTGACACTTATAGTGACGTCTCTATATGAGAGAGAAAATCTCAATGACTTTTGACCCCATGACCTTTTCATTGAAGTTTTACCTACTTTTCAAAAATTGTAACACTACTTTAAATTTGTCATAACTTTTGAATGAGATAAGATATGTCTTTCATATAAGACATGTTCATTACCTGTGATAAGGCCTTTCCACGCATACAGTGATTTTGACCCCTTGAACTTAACCTTCATGTTTGACCTTATTTTCAAAACATTTTAACTTTGGTGATCACTTTTAAATGAGATATGAAAGGGCGTTTATAGTTGACAAGTGTATCACCTGTGTCAAAATGTTTCCAAATGTGCTTTGATATTTCACTCCTTGACCTTGACCTTCAAGTTTCACCTAATTTTCAAACTTTTTATCAATGCTGTAAACTTTTAAAAGAGCAAAGAAAGGTCATTCATATTTGACACGTACTTTACCTGTGACTTTCCAAATTTCTTTGATTTTTAATTCTACGACTTTGACCTTGAAGTTTGTTTTAATTTTCAAAATTTTTAACCTTGCTATAACTTCTGATTGAGAGAAGAAATAGAATTTACAATTGATATGTGCATTACCTGTTTCAAGATCTTTCCGATTGTACTCTGGTTTTTGACGTTGTGACCCTGATTTTAAAATTTAACCTACTATCTTTTTTTAAATTAATTTTACATTTGTAATATCTTTTGAATGAAAGAAGATATGGCTCATATATTTCTACATGTACATTACCAATGAAAAAACCTTTCAGAAAAGTATATCATTTTGACTTCATGACCTTGTCTAAGAATTTTGACCTACTTATCAAAAATTTTAACCTTGACCACAACTTTTTTTGCTCCAGAAGAAACAGGGCTTTCATATTTTTTTCACATGTGCATTACTTGTGACAAGACATTTTGAATTGTATTATGATATTTGACCTCGTGACCTTGATCCTGAAGTTTTTATGTAGTTTTGAGAAGCTAAAATCTGTGCTATAACTGATATTAATTCAATAATGTATGTCTTTTTGTATGATGCTAAGACAAGAAAGGACACACAAACAAGACAGTTACATAGATACAAAACTATAAGGCCATAGGCAGTGATTGTTTCTTTGGCTAAAGCCCATCATTAGAAATTAAAAATCAAGGGTCTTTCGGATGAGACCTTAAAAATGTAAAAAGGTAAAGATAACGAACCGTGATCGATTTCAAAAATCCATAAACATCACAATTTTGTGAAGAAGGCATAAAACACGGACCCCTGGATTTTCCAGATGTAAGATCAAGTGCCTAGGAGGAGGAAGCATCCCCTGTTGACCGGTCACACCCGCCGTGAGCCCTATATCTTGATCAGGTAGACGGAACTATCTGTAGTCAATTCAGTACAAAAACAAAGGCTTAACAATTGGTATGAAACAGTGCATCCATAATACCACCTAATGAGTGCCGATTAAATGTCTTAATATGAAGCTCTTCACCGATATATGGCTACGTCTCTATATGAATGAAAATTTTCGAATGGAACCTAAAACAGTACTAGTACAGTCATTCAATCATTTTTGCAATTTTTTAAAATCTTTTTTTGAATAATCCACAAGAATCATAACACGCTAATAAGTGTTTTTTATGTATTTTTTCTGTACTTTACACATTTGATATTTCATAACATCAGTCCTGTGGAGTGTATACCCGAGTTATCTTCCTTATTTTCACTCGAACGATATACATATGTACTGTAAACGTACTTTATTCCACGGGGTAAAAATTCCGCGGAATCAGAATTTCTGCTCCACGAGTATAAAAAGGATATCTTGGATTGTCGTTATATGTCCTTAATGAATCTTAAGTACGCTGTGACAAATTTCCGAGGAAAAATTATGACCGCGTACATAGCGGAAATTAACCCCACGCGGAAAAAATTACGTCTACAGTATTTTGATAAATTGCCGCGATGGTTTTTAAATAGTCTTTAAACATGAAGGATATTATCGGAGTAGCATTAGAATATGACCTTTACGGCAACTTTTTTTATTAAAAACAGAACAACGATAAACAAGTACAAAGATGATTTATAATGTCAAAAAGTTTTCCCATACACGAGCTCAACAAACAGTCGTCTTTCAACAGTCGGCAGATCACGCTAAAATATAAAAATCCGTATTTTACATCCTTGGGACGTAATCTGTTTATTTTCCTCATACCTTATACTGCTCCCCTGTCTAAAAATAAAATAATTCCCCATATGCATATGCATGATAGTATGTTCAATCTGCTCTTTACATATTGACATCATTTGATTATCAGGTTTATGGTTTTGTGCAGTTTTTGTGGCCATAGGAACTGATGGGGGCAGGGGGCGTCCCCCCCCCCTCGCCCAAATATTTTTGCCGAGATATAAAATACTAAGGAAAAGATAGCTACTATATGCTTGTGCCTCTCAATAACGTCCGGTATTTTTTTGGCTCGTCAAGGAATTTTTGGTAATCAATAGTGCCCCCCAACTGAAAATGTATGGACGTGCCCCCCCCCCCCCCCCCACTGAAATTGCTTCTTACTTCTTAAATGAAGTAATAAAGTTTCGTCAGCGGTTCTAATTTTTTAAAACTTTTTTGCGAATTAAAAGGCTGTAGTGTATGTTATTACTTTTTCTTAAGTTATACACAAAACACTGCAACCAGTGAATATATATAACAATTTAGAATTCATCCCTCCATTTTCAATGACAGGTAAATACTCCTTAAATGACTACAATATCATGCCTGATTTACAGGCTCAGCGTAAATATCAGAATATCAAAAGAATTTCGTAAAAGATCGAGAGATTCCGTGTGACGTCTCAAATTATTTTGGGGATTTTTGTATATACATCTGGGCTTCACAAACTTTATAGTAGTCCTACCCATTCAGCTGATGGAAACTTTTTTAACCAAATTAGGAACCACTCGTAAAGCACTCTTTGTTTCTTAATAAAAACGCATTCAGAGAATGTGCATGATTTTTCCTTGTTTGTTTGTTTCAGGTATTGCACAATGTCCAATAAACCATATCATTCCAAGCTTTTGATTTTAGGGAAGACCATTCTTAGATGTTCACAACTGTACCTTTTCAATCACTGTGTCCCTTTGGAATGGTAACATTGTATATCTCTTGAATGAAATTATATCGTTTATTCAATGATGCTCCACTCCTAATAAGTTTTTAAAATGACCCAAATGTTGACCAAGCAAATATATATATATATATATATATATATATATATATATATATATATATATATATATATATATATATATATATATATATATATATATATATAACAAATAGAAAAAAAAATTTAAAACAGGCGAAGCTGCTACAAAATTTTGGACAGCTACCCTGATTGGTAAAAGGTATTGCAACAATCATGGCCGATATCATCGCCGTAAGCGTCGCTTTGTTCTATTTTATTTGTTGAAACATATCATCGTGTGATGGCTTGGGGGAACTATGAATATTTACAAAACAGCAGACGATTTTCGGTATTGTAAACAATGTAAACAAAATTTGCATTTTGTTTGTCTATTTGTTTAACGTCCCTTTCGAGAATTTTTCACTCATAGTGAGAAGCCAACACTTGCTGCAAATTTTAGGCTTGGATTGGTCCGTGTTTATTAATCTATACAAATCATTGTAAAATCCCATTTTTGTAAAAGGAAAAATAAAATCTATGCGACCTATGCAATTTATGAAACCTATTCATTTTAATGATATGAACATGACTAAAGTTGCTATTTTCAAAACTTTAGATAAAGGTTTTTGTATCATATGCTCTTAAATGCTTGAATGAAATATGGAGATAACGAACAGTGATCAAGCTCAAAAGTCTATTGAATCAATACAAATAAGGAGCAGAGCAAACACGAACCTCTAATATAACAGGAGTAAGCATCTCCTGTTGACGGTCACACCAGTTGTGTCCTCCTTGTCATGATCGGGCAAAAAATCCGGATTTTTTGGGTTTTTTTTTATTTATTTATTTTTTGTACATACCCTAACAAAAAATATTTGAGTTAACTATAGTTTACTATAGTTAACTATAGTAAATCAAAGTGTCAAAGTTATCACTAAAGTAAACCAAAGTTTTCAAAGTGATCACTATAGTTTCATAGTAATCACTATAGTAAATCAAAGTTTTCATAGTGATCACTAAAGTAAATCAAAGTTTCCATAATTATCACTTTAGTAAATCAAAGTGTCAAAGTTATCACTATAGTAAATCAAAGTTTTTCAAAGTGATCACTATAGTTTCATAGTTATCACTATAGTAAATCAAAGTTTTCAAATTTATCACTGTATTTTTAAAGTGCACATGTATTTATTGTGGATATCATGGTAATTATTAATTAATAACATCAAAACGTACGATTTTTCAACACTTTATACAACCATTCCTCGCGATAAATTAAAATCCAGGCTTTTTGACATCACAGACAGCTGCTTTTTCAATAAAAATGGAACTCGTAAATATACTTACCTTTTCGTTGGTCATTTACAAAATTATTTTGTTAAAGAGCACTCTGATTGTATACACAGGTACTCTGAAGTTGACATTAAAAAGATGCTTCTGATTGACAGGTCTTCCAACAATCTGTTGAAATTCCCATGGGTACCAATTGCGCCCTCTTATTAGCAGAGCTATTTCTAATTTCATATGAAGCAGAATTTATTCAAAACTTTTACATGAGAAGAAGAAAACACTTGCTATGGCATGGCCTTCAACTCGGCATATATATGATATATCTACGACGTATTATCAATTAACAATAGTTACTTTCATTCATATGTCGAATCGATATATCCCAGTAAGCTTGAAATAAAAGATACCACAGATTCTGACACATCTGTTTCATATTTAGATATTTTACTAGCAAAAACCGTTAATGGTAATCGAACAACAAAGCTTTATGATAAACGTGATGACTTCAACTTTTCAATCGTCAACTTCCCTTACTTATGTAGCAATATACCCTTATCATCTGCATATAGGGTTCATATCTCTCATCCGATATGCAAGAGCACGCTCTACGTATGAACCATTTCTAAAACGAGGCAAGCTATTGACAAACAAGTTGACGAAACAAGGATATCAACAGTCTCGTTTGAAGTCATCTTTTCTCAAGTGTTTCGGTCGATACAATGACCTTGTCAGCATATACAACCTATCATTGTGTCAAATGCTGACTGACGTTTTCATACTACAGTGGCTGCAACGTTATTGTTGACAAACCAATCGTGTAGAATCGTTCGTGTAACGTGCGTGATCGTTCGTGTAACGTGCGAGATCGTGCGTGTATCAGACTCAATCGTTTGCGGTTTTAATCGTCCGTGATCGTGCGTTAAGAAACGTGTAAATTTCGTTTTGTAAGTTTTTATCGGAATGTTATTTGTTATACAGGCATTTGGCTTGTCTGTTTTTTTTTTTAATCCAAATAAAAATAAATGAAGCGCGATTTACATAATTGAAAGCAGAACGAATTAATTATCGCTAGGAAATAAACAATATAGTAAGTCGTACAATATTGTGTTCTCGTCAAATAGCGTAATTTTTTGTGATAAACCGTACTTAGATGTTTAAGGATTTTTTCTTTGATGTTGATTGTGTTTATTACTAATTATGGTCAAGATATTTTTTTAATCAATCAATAGATCAAAAATAGATATTTTTTCAAATAAATAAATAAGCAATTCTCAATGCTTACATAAATATTTAGTCGGCGAATGTACATGTACGCGACATGATTGTCGGGGTTTCGTTTATCAATGTTTATCTCTGGAGCTTACTTTTAATTATTTTTATAATTTTTGCAAATAAATGATTTGTAAAATAATTGTTGATTTTAGAGATTCACAAATGGAAACATGGATATAACTTATAATTTAATTTATTTCCATGCCATTCTTTTTTTTTTTTTTCAAACTTATCCCTTTCTGCATATTATGGAATCCAATTCAATCAAAACTCACGGTTCACCTACATGTACATCTACTGATAGAACAAAATAATCAGTTTTCTGAAATCGGAGAATTACGTAAATAATTATTTGTAATCTAAGATAATTAATAAGTTTTACATGTATTTAGTTCCAGAAATATCCATTTCTATTTGTTTTTTTTTCAAAGTCGATGAAATAATATCAATAATTATTTGAAATCTAAAATAAGTATTAAGCCTTATTTCGTTTTGAAAATATCCATTCCTAAAGAACTTGAACTATTTTGCGTGAAGAATCGTGTGTTTGCGTTAGCAATCGTGTAAGATCGTGTAACGTGTAGAATCGTGTGCGTGAAGGATCGTTCGTGTAACAGATTTTATCGTGCGTTAATCGTGCGGAATCGTTCGTGTAACGTGATCGTTCGTGTAAGTTGTCAACAATAACGTTGCAGCCACTGTAATTGTTAGGCCATTATTTATACAATGAACTGTCTACGGATTTTTCCGGTTTTAGTTTCCCGACCAAGACAGGAAGCAAACGGCTGGTATGGCCGGTCGGCGGGGGATGCTCACTCCTCCATGGCACAACGTGCGTATGACCTATATTTCCATTGGACACGTGCACAAAGTTAAATCAATGAAAAATTTTGCCAAAAAAAGCTTTGAACTCGATGTTGAAAATACCATAAGAATTTTTTTTTTCACATAAATGTTCAAATATATTAAAGAAGAGAGAATTAAAGGAAATATATGTAAATCGCTTATATTTTTTATTCGGTAACAGAAGTACATTTTCTGTCAAAACAACTACAACAAACTTCAGATTCATTGATTGATCGAGAATTTTTCACTCACATGGAGACGCCACCACTTGCCGGTGGAGGGCTACAAATTTTGACCTGTACTCGGCACTTACGGCCATTGAGCAGTGAGGGATCTATTCGTGCCAGCACCTACTGCGACACGGGACCTCGATTTATACGGTCTCATCCGAAGGACCAGCCTCCACGTCCCGAAGTGGGATTCGAACTCGCGACGTAAGGATCAACTCCTTACTCCGCGACTCTAGAGCGAACGCTCTAACCACTGCGCCACGCGGGCGACTCAACAAACTTCAGAATATTCTTCAAATGAAAAACTAGCTACAATAGTTCAATATTCAGAGAAGAAAAATCTTAAGTTGATGTAAGTTATCCAATCATTAAGTTTATTATGGGTTGATTTTATCAATATTTTGTGGTCTTATTGATAATTTAAATTATTTTTTAAATCAAATCAATGGCCAGCAATTATCACCTAAATTTAAACTGAGTTTGCGGAGATTATGTGTATGCACATGCTTGACCACAGCCTACTGTTCCCCTTAGGTAGAAACCCCTCTCAAATCACATAAAATATACAAAAAATACACAGTCGCAGGTGTCTTCGCGACATGTGTCTCCACCTGTGGCACGTGAGAATAGGTGCCCGCGATTACAAGGGTTAGCGCAATGATTGAATTTTATCTGAACAGTTTACACTGATTTTTCTAAAATTAAAAGTTGTATTAAATCTTCTCTACTAATTCCAATTCACGTGTCTTTATGAGTTTTACCGAGACTAAAATGTTAAAAAAATATTTAATTTGAGTTTACGGTGGTCACAGAATGTTCAATTTTATTACTCAGAATTACACAAACAGCTTTTTTAATTATTCTTTTGATACACGTTTCCAAAATGTCTATTATCGGGAAAATAGGTGTAAACCACAGCATACGTGTTTTCCATATCTGGGAAACATGCGGGAAACTACAGGTTGATTGCTTCCATATCGAGAATCTACGTGGAAACCACTACTGCATGTTTCCGCGGTTTCCCATATTGGGAAACTTACGGGAAACCACAAGTTGATTGCTTCCATATCGGGAACCTACGTGGAAACCACTATGTGGTTTACTTAAAATGGAAACTATACGGAAACTACTGATGTCATGATTCCTGTATGTTTCCATCGGGTTTCCAAATTTGGAAAACCTGGCTTTTCATCCTGTGGTGGGTATATTACATTGATATCAGAGTCAAAGATGATTTTTGAAAGTCAATATTAGATTAGTAGTCAATTGTGCTTAAAGTTGCCCCCGAAAATTAAATAAATGTTGCTGGGTTTTTCTTGCAATTTTTAGGTTAAATAATAGCTATTCAAATATCTCAAGGCAAACAAGGTACACGTATACTGGAATTTGATAGAATTTTTACAAGTACCAAAGTCTGAATAATTTCGATGATATTAATATTGATAAATTATTGGACTTTTAATAGGAGGAACCATTAAGAAGATATGTACTATTGTAACATCAATTCTTATATGAAAATTGGTGTAGAATTAATCTTTTTGATGATTCAATTTTAAAAAACTGAAATCTAGAACAGCAAAAAAAAATCAAAGAATTTGCTTTAACAAACACAGGAAATGCTTTATATTTCCCCCAAGAAAACATTGATTAAGTTGGGTTTTATACTTTTTGCATATTATATGTGTTATTCAAGTTTTAGCAAAGAAATTAAGTATTACTGGAATGTGATATAACTCTACCTTAGGTATACACGACAAATATACTGACAAGCAAATGAAACACAAGAAGGCTGCAGTAATTTACAAATATCTGATTTTTTTATCCAATGATTTTCAAAAAATGTAGACAGTAAGGTAAATCAGAGATTTGATCTAATTATTGATTATTATCTTTAAACCGTAGAAAGTAAAACATAACTGTTAACCCCACCCCACCCCCCGACCTCACCATTTCATTACAGCGTGCAAGTTCGCCATACACAACAATTGCAGCTCGATTTCTACCAAGCATTAGTTTCATCAAACTCTTGACCTGAGTGAAAGAAATATTCTTCGGCATTTTTAAGTGCCTGTTTTGTTAATGCTAGGTCGAATATTCTCTAACCTGGCGCAGTTTAGTAGCCCTTGATCTTCCGGTCCACGAACTGTCATTCATGCTTATAATACGCATAAGCTTGATGGGTCGTGAGGTAGTACATATTTGCAGCTGCAACTCTCCTTTACCTTTATTTTGAGAATTTCCAACAGGAGCAATGGAAATAAGTGCTTTCAGTCATTTTGGAAAATCTTGACATCACTTCGGGGAAGGAAAGACTAAATTTTTATCGGAATATTAGTGCAATATTTATGATGAACAGATACAAACCCTTGAAAACCCAACTTATTGCCAAATGTTTTGTGAAACATGCATATTTTTTAGCTCACCTGAGCCGAAGGCTCAAGTGAGCTTTTCTGATCACTTTTTGTCTGGCCTCCGTCTGTCTGTCTGTCTAGCTGTCTGTCTGTCTGTCTGTAAACTTTTAACATTTTCGACTTCTTCTCAAGAACCACTGGGCCAATTTCAACCAAACTTGCCACAAAGTATCTTTGGGTGAAGGGGATTCAAGTTTGTTAAAATGAAGGGCCACACCCTTTCTCAAGGGGAGATAATAAAGAATTAGTGAAAAATTAATAGCATCTTTTAAAAATCTGGTTCTCAAGAACCACAGGGCCTAGAAAGATGAAACTCATGTGGAAGCATCCTCAGGTAGTGTAGATTCAAGTTTGTTCAAATAATGACCCCTGGGGGTAGGGCGGGGCCACAATGGAGGATCAAAGTTTTTCATAAGAAATATATAGGAAAAACCTTTAAAAATCTTCTTCTCAAGAACAGCAAAGCCATAATGAGTCATACTTATATAGAAGCATCCTCTGGTAGTGTAGATTCAAGTTTGTTCAAATCATGACCCCTGGGGGTAGGGCGGGGCCATGATTGACTATCAAAGTTTTACATAGAAATATATAGGAAAAACTTCAAAAATCTTCTTTTCAAGAACAGCAAAGCCCTGATGAGTCATATTTATATGGAAGCATCCTCAGGTAGTGTAGATTCAAATTTGTTTAATCATGACCCCCGGGGGTAGGGCGGGGCCGCAATGGAGGATCAAAGTTTTACATAGAAATATATAGGAAAAATCTTAAAAAATCTTCTTCTCAAGAACAGCAAAGCCCTGATTGATCATATTTATGTGGAAGCATCCTCAGGTAGTGTAGATTTTATTTTGTTCAAATGATGACCCCTGGGGGTAGGGTGGGGCCACAATGGAGGATCAAAGTCTTAAATAGAAATATATAGGATAATATCTTCTACTGAAGAACTGCAAAGCCATGATTAGTCATTTTGATATGGAAGCATCCTCAGGTAGTATAGATTTAATTTTGTTAAAATGATGACCCTTGTCGATAGGGTCAGGCCACAATGGGGGATAGAAAATTTTAGATGGGAAAATATCTTCTTCTCAAGAACAGAAAATCATGTTTAGTCATTTTGATATGCAAGCATCCTCAGGTAGTGTAAATTCAATTTTGTTCAAATGATGATCCCCTGGGGTAGAGTGGGGCCCAATGGGGGATCGAAAGTTTTACTTAAGAACAATTAGAAAAATATTTCTTCTCAAGAACAGAAAAGCTATGTTTAGTCATATTGATATGGAAGCATCCTCAGGTATGTAGATTCAAATTTGTTCAAATGATGACCCCTGGGATAGGGAGGAGCCACAATGGGGTATCAAATTTTTACAAAGGAATATTTGGGAAATTTTTTTGAACATCTTCTCAAGTACAAGAAAGCATTTGGTATATTGACATGGAAGCATCATCAGGTAGTTTAAAATTAAAGCCCCCCCCCCCTCCATACGTGGTGGTAATCTTTTCAATACTGAACTCATTTGTGCTTTTGCCTAGCCAGTGTGCTCAGGTGAGCGATGTGGCCCATGGGCCTCTTGTTTTTCATTTCTGTTAAGCGGGCTCAAAACGTAACTTCTGGTAATGTAATGAAAAAATCATTCAACCGTTAAATTACCCATTTGGCAAAGCTGAATTTGTTCTTTCTTTTTAAAGGATAACGTTATACCCTACATATAATTTTCCCCCCAAAATAGGATGTTGCGTTTCTTTTGCGTTTCAGTATATTTGCAATTTGGATTCTTTGATATTTTTTCATACTCATTCCTTAAACGTTAAAGATAAAGTTCATTTGGTTTAAAAATTGATAACCATGTGGACTGAACTATGTTTATCAAACAACGTTTATATAGTTCTGCTTTCACCGTTCTTATCATATCGTGACAGTTATATAAGAGTTCAAGAACATAGCAGATGTATTAAATCTATTAATATTTAGTACAGTCTTCTTTTTGATCGAATTAAGTATGTTTTTCTTTGCAGTTCTCTTGTGTTTGGTGTCTTTAGTCGCCAGAATCAATACCTGGGAAAGTCAAACCGTTTTCTCTCTGATTTAATTAGGAGATTGAATGACTTAGAGAAAAGACTGGAAGTACAAAAAAGGATAAATGCAGAACAAGAGAAGATCATTAAAACAATAAACGTAGAAAATATGAAGTTAAAAGATGTAGCAAATTAAAGGTATTGAATGCCTTAACTGGTAATTCTAAGAAAGAAAATGACAAAAGTGACTTCAACCCGACCTCGGGAAATAACACAATTCTTGGAAGTCCAAGTTTTGCAGTAAATGGGATAAATAAGTCAAACTCGAAACAGATATCAAAAATTTCTTATGCACCATCTGATCACATAAATTGTTGTACGAAAACTTTGTTGAAGAACGCAAAACCGGAGAGAAGATCCGTTTCGGGTATGCTTCAACACAGTAAATTTACTCACCTTCATATTTTGCTGTTGATATATTTTTAGTTCTTTTTATGTTTCTATTTTACATATGTCCATGCAGCTGGCGTTTCCTTTTATGCTTACTTGTCACATGATGAATCGAGCCTAGGGCTCCACCAAAAAATCACATTTGACAACATAATTACAAATATTGGTGGACATTACAATCGATAGGCTGGCGTCTTCTTTTGTCCAGAGGACGGTATGTATATATTCTCGTGGACTCTGTATTGTCATGTTGAGGGATACATTGGTTCGGAAATAGTTGTTAATTCGAATGTTGTTGGGGCTATGCATTGTTTCTTGGGGCTGAGGACATAAGACACACAACTAGTGTCGTCGTTGTAGAAAACAATTAAGGAGATTGAGTGTACGTCCGCACATAATTTACTAGCAACATTAAAGGACCTCTTCGAAGTGTTACCAGATTCCGATCATCATTCAGCGGATGGAAACTTTTTTAGTTCAATCAGGATTTTTTTTTTCATTTTGACTTAAGAACTGGAACAGCTGGTTCAAATCAATCGCAAATTTTTCAAAGTAATTTTAAAAAAAAAAAAAAGACAACCATTAAACTACACCTCCCGACAAATCTTTCCTCTGCTTCATGTAATCCACATAAAAATTATGAAAAAAAAAATCATAAGATGCTTTTAAATGAATGGAACATATATTTTTCTCCTTATTGATAGACTTCTCAAATCGGGCAGAAGATTAAAAAAATAAAAACATGGTAAAAGCATCTATACAAGTGTATAACCGTTTTGTCGTATCAATATCTACGCTTTGTTATAAGAAGATTAATTATAAATGCTATTCACAAGCGAAGCGAAGAGTAATCAATCTCAAAAGCCCATTGAAACAATATAAATTGTGAGCAGAACAAATATGGACCTAAAATCGGCAGAGGTAGGATCAGGTGCCATGGAGGAGTAAGCTTCCCCTGTCTATTCTAAATCTACTCTTCAAAATAGAAGGAATAGCAATGCGTAATCAAACTAGTAAACATTAAACTGATTTACTTCACTGATAATGGTGGTGTGTGATGCAAAATTTACATCAAATTCGACAAATTGGCAGAGTAAATATTAGAACATATAGAGAAAGTACACGAAATTCATATTATAAATACATAGTTTAACTGACTATGATATCATTGTTCTTTGAACTTTTTCAGTTTTTTCAGTCTACGTTATATCCGTTGCATCTGTTACAATGCATGACAGATAATTAACCAACGAAACATGAAAGATATTATTTTATTTTTTAAATAAACCCAAATCTGAGTTTTGTGATGATTTAAAGATAATTAGAAAAAAGAATAATAATAATTCTACAAATTTTGCTCACTTTCTCTTCTAATAAATGCTTTGTTAACCCTCTTCCCCGCAGTGACGCATTTTAACGCATATACCATTTCCTATTTCTAACGCAAAATCATGCATATACCGTTTCCCCGCAATCACGCATTTTTCACGCACTTTCAAAAATAAATTGAATCTTCAATTTAATGCCAATTCCCTTCTAATTTATGTTTGCTAAAATCTCATAAAATAAGAAAAGTTATAATCTTATTAAAATATTACGTCATAATTATTTACGCTAAACTTTAAAGAAACTTGTATCTTGCTATTAAGAGCCATTCTCTGTAACCACTTAGACAACTTTGCCACGCATAGTCACAGATTTTATTGATACTCACATGAAATGGACACCTCTTGAAGACATTTATCAAACATACTTCAAAATTTTGAAATGATACCCTGTATCCATGGAAACGGGTCAAACATTTTCCCGTTTTATTGATTTTATGAAAAATAGGGATGTGGAATTAAACTTCTACTTTGTAAATCTAACTTTACTTTATTCTACATTAAATTTTCTGATATAAAAGGATAATATTTTTGGTTCATTTTAAAATTAAAAAAAATACATATTTAATGCTTTTTGTGTATATTCAAAGAATTCAAAGATAAAATTGCTTCTTGAAAGGTGCAATTTTGTGACATCCAAAAAATGTCCCTGCATCCACTTTGAACTCAGTGAAACTTATTATATTAATAAATAATGTCTGTAGATCTATAAGCTGTAATAAAACTTTTGGGAATCTGATTATATAAGCTCAAAGCAATGGTTGTATTTTTGAGAATTCAAGTCATGTCATACTAAGAGTTATCTCCCGCTTGGAACTCTTCTGCGAAAGAGGATAGAAATGCTGTGTAAACAATATTATGGCGGGGAGATGTCTTCTGCTTAGAGCAACCGAAACAACTGTGTTTTCGCCGGTAACCCCGTGTTGTGAGAAGATTTGTTCTTTAAATGCATTTTCTGAGGATGAGAGGGCAGTTTTCTTATCCGATATAGGAAAAGATCCATTTACAGACGAAACAAACGGTTACATCTGTGAAAATCATAAAACAGAACTTACGGATAGGCACTACAAACGACTTCGTTCTAAAACTTGTGCTATTCCCAATGAAATATCTACTCATCCCGAAGACAGTAGGAAGTGTGAGAGGCATATCACAAAGCAACTTGTTAAAAAAATTCTCACATCTACAGGGAGAGTATTTCCAGTAGGCACAGGTGAGAGAACACTCTAAGTATTGGGAAAGATTGAATAACAAATATGATATAAGTATAAACTGATAAATTGCTATTAATCTCCCTTCATATGCACAATGATAATCTTAACAGCTTACACTGTTCATATTTCAGAGGAATATTCAGAGGAAATAGCCAATAAAACTACATATATATATCTAATAAGCAGCAAAATCAGTTATATTACATGTAGGTTATGCAAAGTTTTGTAAACAATCTTTAACATTAGTGAATAACAAAGGATCAGGTGACAGAGTGACATTTGTTGTGTCATTTGCATCTGTTTTACATTTGCATTTTTTTTTTTGGTCTGAAAAAGATTTAAATATAGTGTAATCATTATCAGGTATATGCAGAAACTGTAGGAGAAAATTTTTAGAAAATTCTGATCCTGCTGATAGTGTTCACAGTGATGAGGTCAGTATTCTTTTGGTTTAAGTATAAAGTACCCATTCATGCATTTCTTCTCTGATTGACGTGCAAAAAATACTAGTATATAGTACATGTGCATGCATGTTTTTCTTTAAATTCAGACGTGCGATGCTGTTACACAAACAGAATCCGAGGAGCTAAAAATTCCATCCAAGAGAATTAGAAAGGTATAACCAGAGAGAGAGAGAGAGAGAGTTTATGGTCTGTAATCATTTTGTTAAGCTCCTTTGTTCTTACTCATTGTAATACAAATAGCTATGGCAAATTTTAAAAAAAAAGCAGCTTTACTGATTAAAGTTTGTTCCATAATCACTGTCTAACTGTCTAGTTATATAGCCATCAATGTCTGTTGACTTTTACATCTTTGACTTCTCTCCTTCACCAATTAATCCTTAAATTCAAATTTCTCCAGATGAAGGACTGCAACTTTTTGAAGGGGAGAGAAAAATTTTAAAAATATGTGATAATTATGGTTCAGTCATTTGAAACTTTTTTTTTATTGATTTGTTTTTTTAAAAAAAATTTACTTTATATAGTTATATAAACTTACAAACATAGGTCAAAAACCCATTCCTTCACACTCTCCCACACCCACACACACATTTTGCACCTAATTCCCAAAAGCAATTCCAGTTAATCACATGCACATGTATAAAATAATACAAGCAAGTACATGTAGTAACTGAAAAATTCCCAAAAGCAATTCCAGTTCATCACATGCACATGTATAAATTATTCAAGCAAGTACATGTAGTGACTGAAAAATTCCCAAAAGTAATTCCAGTTCATCACATGCACATGTATAAATTATTCAAGCAAGTACATGTAGCAACAGTAAAAATTCCCAAAAGTAATTCCAGTTCATCACATGCACATGTATATAATAATACAAGCAAGTACATGTAGCAACAGTAAAAATTCCCAAAAGCAATATTCCAGTTAATCGCATGCACATGTAAATAATATAATACAAGCAAGTACATGTAGTAACTGAAATAGTAAATCAAATACAGTATTGCCCATTTACTGTACATTTTTGTTTTACTATAAAAATTATGTTTCCCTAACAAAATAAGAAAATTGTCCAAACAACTTCCTTCAGTATTACCAAGCATCACCTCTTGTTTTGAAATTACATAATCATTTCCAATAGCACCATACCAATCATAAAAAAGATGAAAAGTTGATGCATCTTAGGCCCTCAGATTATGTTGACTCAAAAGTATGTTACAGTGACCTATTTTTTGAATTTTGCAGCTATTAATTTTTTAGATTAATTCAGTTTCATGTATCTTGGATAAATGGAAGCCAACATTCATCAAACTCTGTCACAATGATCTGCTTCCTGAATTAATTTATAGCTATTCAGTTTTAAAACATTTTAGCTAAATAATTCACATACAAAGAGGCTTAGAATCATAAATCCTTGTCACTTGATATATCTCGGTGACTTACAGCACTAATTTGCCAAACCAGAAGTAGGTCACAGTGATACTATTGGGATTCTAGGCCCTTGGGCCTATTGTTTATAAATAATTCTAAAATTAATAGAAATCTATCAAACTTTTGTATAGGAGATATCTTATGCTGCATATGAAACTGACAGTCAGACTGACAGTCAAACAATGGCAAGTCAAGAAACAGTGTCTGAGGCATCCGTATGCTCCAACTCAAAACTAGAGGCACTCAACAACTTTCTAATGTTTTCTGGGGCAAGTCCTGTTAAAGAGCATAAAGAGCAGATAACATCAGCAAGCTACAGAACACAACAGCGGTATATTGCGAAGGCAAAAGAATGTATTGAACATCTCTTTTCAACAATCTGCCCAGGGGATGAAGGTTTTTTAAGATCAGCTGTATTTGGTGTGAACAGTGTGCAAGAAGACATAACAAGGTCAACAACCCTTGACACACTGGTAGATATATACAATAGTGCTGAGTCATGGACACTTCAACGACAAATTTTGTCGATAATTATTCAGCAGCACAGCTTTGATAGTATTCAAAAGGTATGTAATGACACATACTTTCTTTTAATGAAAAAATATTTTTTCTAAATTAAAAATTATATTATTTCACAGTATGCAGTAATCAAATTGAAGAGTACTGGACACTTAATAATATATAAATAATGATGAACTTTACATTCAGCTTATACCTGATGTGACCAGATATAAATATGACAAAGCTAGGGAACATAGTGAAGCTTTTGGAGTTGGTGAGCCTGTTAGACCATTTAAACAGAGCAGAGAGAAGTTTGATGCTGACCAGTTAGACCACTTTATAGATTTTATCACAAATGGCCATGTTATAAAAGACCAACCACTTGGTGAGAAGACACTGAAATTAACAACAGGTGAAATTATAAAGATTCCAAGTGTCATCAGAAGCCTTACTCCAACAAGTGTTATCCAACAATACATTGCCTTGTGCAAGGAAGAAAATGTTAAACCCTTAGGTAACCTTTTCTTTTAAATATTTAAATCCTGTTATTAACCACACTTTTCCAAATGTTTTACGTATAGCTATAGCTTGTTTCACAATGTTTTGATATATGTACTGGTATATGAGGCCACTTTATTGACTTCATTACATAACTTTCTTACACACAAAGAAATATTGCTATGTGACAACTGTGTGATCACTGATGTTAACTGTATCATAAAGGAATAAATATATGAATATAAAATTGGATATATACACACTTGAAAATTTTAAGATAAGTCTAAAGCAATTTTAAAATTCTTTTGGAATGTTATTCTTTAAGGCCATGAAAAATTAATTTATAGTCTCCCAGGCCAAAAATTTCAAAATTCAATGCAGCAGGCAGGTTCTCTTTTTTTTTTCTCTCTTTTTTTTTGAAGCAGGTGTTACCTTTTTTTCACGTCAGTCATCCAACAAAATGAACATATCAACTGATCTTACTTTTTTTGTTCTCTCATTAATTACAATATGCATTCAACTTCAAATAATGTTATTCCAAACAAAGTTAATTCATAAAATACTGTATTAACAAGAAATGTATTGTTTTAAGGAATAACTGTCTAGTTTTTTGATTTTATGATGTGATCAATCAATTTGCTGGTGTGATAATTTGCATAAACACCAAAGGCATTTATGCGTAAAATTTTCATGCAAGCAAATGATTGATCATCATCTTAAAACCAAAAAACTAGACAGTTATTCCGTATATGAACATTTTTACCTGATCTTTGATTCAATAAAAAGAAATGTTCAACAATAAGAAATCTGAGCATCCCCGTCAGGTGTATCACTAAGCAACACGCAGCGAAAAAGCATGCCGTTCTGTCATGTCTGAGCAAATCGCTTTATGGGTTTATAAAGCCATACCTTATTTGTAGATTTATCTCAGAGAAAAACATTAGAAAATGTAAATATTATCTAATAAAGACATCTATATATTATACTGTTCATGGTAGCTCAGTTGGTAGAGCGCTCGCTCCGTGATCGGGAGGTTGTGAGTTTGAATCTTGGCCGTGACTGGCCCAAGTCGATAAAAAATGGGTAGCAACTGTTCCTTCGCCATGCACTCGGCACTTTGAAGTGAAAGTTGCGGGTCCTGATGAGACCTTAAAACCCGAGGCCCCGTGTCATGGCAGGCGCTGGCCCGATAAAGATCCCTCACTGCTCACTTGCCCTGAGTGCCTAGTAAAGGTCAAAATTTGAAGCCCTTCACCGGTATATGGTGATGTCTCTATATGAGTGAAAAATTCTCGAATGGGACGTAAAACAACATACAATCAATCAATCAATCTATCTATTAGCATTTATGAAAAGGGGAATAACTCAGTTTTCTTTTTTAACTTGAAAAAATAGAAAAAACTGAATCATTTCCCTTTTCAATATGTCAATAAAATTGATCAACGCCGCAGTGTTTGACCTAATGCGGTGGTGCCTGAGAAACTATTGATTATTTTTTTTTGGCCTAATTGTTTTTCTTTATGATAATGCAGGAACAAGTACCATGTATAAACTCTTAGATGATTGTTCTGCCATGCTAAGGAGAAGCGTAGAAGGGCTGGACAATTTTGTAATGGACGGATGTAGAGCATTTCAGGAACTGGAAAGCACGCTAGATTGTTCCCAGTTACCGCAATCAGCACTGATTCATCTGAGAGAAGGGTTGCGGCATGCAAAAAGATATCTTAAGTCGGAGTTTAAGGTGAAAAAAAAAATTGAAACAAAAAATTGTATGCTTTTTAGACATAATAATTTTAAAACAATCTTTATGTTTTTGATTTTTCTGTATGATAATGTTTACAACAGAGTTTTGATACTTCAAATTACATCCATATAGTCTCTAAATTTACTGGTGTTCTAGATGCATGTGGAAAAGGAAAGCTCTGTTCCAGACCACTGTATCTCATATGCTCTCAGTATTACTGGAGATGAATGCTTTGGAGAAGTATGTCTTCATGATGAGCATAACCATAACAGTATTTGTATAGACTGTGAAAAGATGGACAATACTCTCAATCAGATGAAGACATTTGCAGAGTCCCAAACATGGAGAAATGAAGATGCCACAATGTATATGGTAGGATATTGACAGGTTTTATGCATATAATATATAGTTGTCTCTACCATTTTTTTTAGAAAGATACTTCGCAGTTGTAACAATATTCTATTCTTTAAATAAAAGGTTGAAGAAGCAATCATTGCCATAAGGAAGTGGAAAGCACATATATTAAGATCAAAAAACCAGGAGAGAGCTCGAAAATTCATCACAGATCAAATGACAGATGAGGATGTTTTAGTGACATGTGATTGGGCAATGAAATTTTTACCCAAAAAATACAGAGAAGGTAAGGAAAACTCTCTCTCTCTGAAAAACATCACAGATGTAATTTAGTATCGTACATTCAGGAATGGAAAATATCTGCTCCCCAAAATCAAACTTTGAAGGAAAAATGTTAAATTTTGTTCATAACTAAAGAAATATTTGCAGACTTAAAAGCATAAAATGATTTCATCAACTATGACATCATAAGGTAGAAATAATACCAAGAAAATGACACAAATTCACCATTTAATGATTTTTCTCCATTATTTTGAATGTCTGCTCAGATTTGATCTTTTGATTTAAGGTGTAGAATGGTAAAATTAATAAAACATAGTTTTAAAAAACAGAACAACACTTTTTTGTAGGCCAAATTGATTGGTTTGCCAAGCGTGGAATAAACTGGCACATTTCAGTATCCCTGTTAAAGAAAGCATCCAGTTTTTCAACTGTAACACATGTACATCTGTTTGAATCTCCAACTCAGCAGGATGCTTCAGTCACCACCAACATTTTAATAGATGTTGCGAAAGATCTGATGAAATGTAAACCAACTCTAAAGAATATCCACTTTGTATCGGACAATGCTGGCTGTTATAAGAGTTCATCAACCCTGGTAATGTTACATAAGGAGTTACCAGAGAATGTTAAGTCCTACAACTTTTCAGAAGCACAAAACGGAAAAGGTGAGTTTAAGATAAGCAGAATGATGCAAATGTACAACGTTTATTTTTTGAAGAGCAAGTTAACAAGAGTTGGAGATTAAAGACAGATTACTGTACTGTCTTTGCAAACAGATTTGTTGCAAATTTAATGATTTCTTGTGATTATGTCAGCTCTAGAATTTTGATGATGAAATTTGTGCACAACAAAAAAAAAAAACCCTCTAAATTTATTTTTAAAAAATCAAATTATGAAACTATGACTCACTTTTAATTTTGTTTAGGCCCATGTGATAGACGTGCAGCTCACATAAAAGGGGTAATCAGGAGGTATATCAATGAGGGTCATGATGTGACAACAGCTACACAAATGAAACTGGTATATTTTTTTTAGCTCACCTGAGCCGAACGCTCAATGAGCTTTTCTGATCAAAGAGTGTCAGGCGTCTGTCTGTCATCTGTAGTCCGTAAACATTTCATATTTTTGACTTCTTCTCAAGAACCACTGAGCCAATTTAAACCAAACTTGCCACAAAGCATCCTTGGGTGAAGGGGATTTAAGTTTGATCTTTATCATACCTACGTCTGCCATGACATGGGACCTCGGTTATTTAGGTCTCATCCGAAGGACCCACAACTTTCACTTCAAAGTGTTGAGGGCTTGGCAAAGGAATAGTTGCTACCTATTTTTTATCAACTTAGGTCAGTTGTGGCTGGGACTCGAACCCAGGACCTTCTGATCACGGAGTGAGAGCTCTACAGAATGAGCTACCATGACGGTGGAAAACATAGGAAAAAAGTCTTTAAAATTCTTCTGTTTAAGAACAGCAAAGCCATGATTAGTAATATTGATATGGAAGCATCCTGAGATAGTGTAAATTTAAGTTTGCCCCCCCCCCCCCTTCCTTGTAATTCGATACTGAACTATTTCTGCTTCTTCCTAGCCAATGAGCTCAGGTGAGCGATGTGGCCCATGGGCCTCTTTTGATATAAATATATGTAATAGAACATTTCAGATGCAATAGCAATTTTAAATATAAACTATAAATTTGTTTTACTTGATACTATGCACATAAAAATAAAGTGCCCAAACTGATGAGTACAGCACAATTCAAAATAACATGAAATTGCATTTTCCTATTTACTGTAAAACTGAAATAAATTAGAGAAAAAAAAATCAGAAATAAGTTAAAGGAACCAAAAGCTTGAAGTTCAATATATCAAACCATCAGTGAAGATTTTTTTTTAAATTCCAATCTGTATATTTCAGGCTATTGATAGAGAGGAGAAAGAAGAGTTGAAAGTGAAAGTAGTTTCAACTGTAAATTTAGTAGATTTGAAACCAAATAAAGTCTCCATCCCAGCCATTTCAACATTGTACAATTTCTGCTACAACAGTGAAGGTCTCAATGTTTGGAAGGCATTTTCTGTTGGAAAAGGTATGACAAGATATTTTCAAATTACACATTATGCAGTTAAATATGGCAAACAACAGAACATTTGACAATTTTATTCTAATGTATTACTTATTGATCAGTTATCATTTCTGATGATTACCAGGAAAAATGCTTCCTTGGAGTGCATTAGGTCTTCCAACAAAATCCACTGAGTTGAAAACCATTTTGGACTGGAAAGAAGACGGCATATGTGAAAGGAACTTGATCATTGAAAATTCCATGGAGGGTATTTAAAATAATTGCATTTAAATTAGAAATTTAGATAATGATGGTCCTGAAGGCTGTTGGAGTCTTATTAGACAGGGTCAATTTTCAGTGTCAAGGTCCTGAGGCCAGAAATCAGAAAACATTCGGAAAGGTCATGATACTAGTACTAAATCCATATTAAACGGAACAAACAGATCACCAACACTTTGTGAGAATGCACAAGTGAATTTATTTAGTTGACCAGTTTCGACCAGAGACGGTCATCATCAGAACCATATCCATATTTAAATATGAAAATCAAATCATCTTATCCATTTTCATTCAAAAGTTATGACCTAGGTAAAAGTTTTGTAACAGACAGACTGACTGATGGAAAGACAGACAGACAGATGAATGAGATTTCCCAGTGCTTTCCCATATTGGTTGAAAATTAAATTAAGTACTGAAAGATGGGGTCATTTCAGAGAAATCCTTTAAATAAAGGTCACACTCCTTTTCTCTCATTTATAAAAAATAGCTCTTATTCTGAGGTTTAAATTTATATTACACCTGAGACAGTTCATGCTTTCACATTACAGAGACTAAAGAGGAATCGGCAAAGAGGATATTCCAATGTCCAAAGGAAAACTGTTATAAATCATTTTCAACTCCACAAGCTGTTGATTCTCATATCCTTTTAGGAGACTGTTCAGGAGTGTACATCAAAAGAAACCTGTATGACTCGGCAAAAGTTTTGTATGCTGGGAAGTTACAAAATCTGTTTCCTTCTAAAGAAGTTTCTATGCCAGCGGAAACAAATCCTGAGGAAAATGCTAATTTAAAACTAAAAGAAGGATGGGCAATGAAAGAAAGTAAAAAGAAAAGTTTGTTTAATGAAAGACAGAAGGAATTTATAAAAGAAAAATTTGCCATAGGAAAGGTTACAGGAAATAAGGTTGATCCATTCTTGGCAGCTAAGGAAATGAGGGAGATGGGATCGTTTACAAGAGAAGAATTCTTAACAGGTCAGCAGATTGCTTCTTACTTCTGTCGTCTCCATGCTGCAGACAGGAATATTTCTTCAGAAGATTATGCATCAGCTAAAGCTGAACAAGAAGACGAGGACATGCGCTCCTCAGTGAAGAAAATTTTATTTAAGGAGTAGCATAGTTTTAAGGTAGTCTCCATTCTATATGTTGAAATTTGTTCAGGGTTATTTGCTCATCTGAGTCGAAGGCTCAAGTGAGCTTTTCTGATCACATTTTGTTTGTAGTCCGTCTGTCTGTCCGTCTGTAAACTTTTCACATTTTCGACTTCTTCTCCAGAACCACTGGGCCAATTTCATCCAAACTTGCCACAAAGTATCCTTTGGTAAAGGGGATTCAAATTTGTTCAAATGAAGGGCCATGTCTTCTTCGAAGGGGAGATAATTATCAATTCTTGAAAAATTAATGGCATCATTAAAAAATCTTCTTTTCAAGAACCACTGTGCTTGAAAATATGAAACTTATGTGGAAGCATCCTCAGATAGTGTACATTCAAGTTTGTTCAAATCATTACCCCCGGGGGTCGAGTGGGGCCGCAATGGGCGATCAAAGTTTTACATAGGAATATATAGGAAAAATCTTCTTAAGAACAGCAAAGCCATGATTGGTCATATTTACATGGAAGCATCCTGAAGTAGTGTAGATTCAAGTTTGTTCAAATCATGACCCCTGGGGGTCAGGTGGGGCCACAATGGGCGATCAAAATTTTACATAGGAATATATAGGAAAAAATCTTTAAAAATCTTCTTCTCAAGAACAGCAAAGCCATGATTGGTCATATTTTTATGGTAGCATCTTCAGGAAGTGTAGATTCAAGTTTGTTCAGATCATGACTCCCGAGGGTCGGGTGGGGCCACAATGGGCGATCAAAGTTTTACATAGGAATACATAGTAAAAATCTTTTTTTAAAAAAAAACTATTTCTTAAGAACAGCAAAGCCATGATTGGTCATATTTATATGGAAGCATTCTTAGATTAGTGTAGAATCAAGTTTGTTCAAACATGACCCCTGGGGGTCGGGTGTGGCCACAATGGGTGATCAAAGTTTTACATAGGAATACGTAGGAAAAATCTTTAAAAATCTTCTACTCAAGAACAGCAAAGCCATGACTGGTCATATTTAAATGGAAGCATCCCCCCCCCCCCCCCCCCCCCGACTAAACTGATTTCTGCTTTTTCCTAGTCATAGTGCTCAGGTGAGCGATGTGGCCCCCGGGCCTCTTGTATTTAAAGGCCAAAGGTGAAATAAACATCATCTACTAATTCTATTACTCTTTAGGCATTAAATTTTTTTAAATTTTACAGTATCAACAACCCACTTGGTTTCATTCTTAACATTTTAATCTTTGATCCATTGCAATCATTCTGTTGATTTTTTGTAAAATTTGAATTATACTATTACATGTCTTTTGAGACATCTAAAGATGCAGCATATTTACATGACATGTGAATTTGATGTAGAATATGCAATTCACATATAAGCTATGTATATTCTATTTAATTAGCATCACAGTGTATTAAAAAATACTGGAATCTATATATTTTACCAATTTTTAGTAATGAATTGATAGTATCTTTATAACTGGCATCTCGCACATTTGAAAAATATATATAAAATCAAATGTCTGTTTTCAAACAATGCACCTTCTGATGTTCAATGTCTTATTTCACCCTCTTTTTAAGGGGTCTGATAGGCTATATATTTTCAGACTTATGATGTGGGCAAAAAAAAAATGTGGGTAATTTCTTTCCTAGAACACATGAATCTTTCAACAAAATATCAAAGTTTCACACAAAATTTAGTCTTCTTGCTATGTACTACCTTAAGTTACATGTACATGTAGCTAATATTTAGGGGTTTAGCTATGTTTATTCTCTTTTCACCCTCTTTAGCTTTGATCACCATGATTTGATCAAATTTGAATTAATCATAAATATAGAAGCTTCCCTGTAAGTTTTCTTCTTATTGTATGGTTCTTGGGTGGATTTTTGTATGACTTTACTCTATTTTTACCATTTCTCAATTCGTCCTCCCTTTGAAAAGAGGGATTGGTCATGAACTGACATATTTTTTCAAAGTCATGGAAAATTTGTATTCACATTCATGTAGTGGGAAAAAAGTATACATGTAACATTAGACTAAAAAAAGTTAGTTTTTTTAGCAAATTTGGAGGGGGGATATTGATTGGAGGTATCATCTGGATTGAATGGATTGAAAAGGCTGTTTACATTGTGGAAGCATACGAACTGTTCCATATCAACCAAGTTGGAGTCCAGGGGTAAAATCAAGATAAATTGTAAGCATCAAATATTCCATGCTGCACTTTTAGAAATTTAAAGCATATACTTTATGAAATGCATGTACATATAAATATATGTAGAAATCTCATTATGTTGCAACTTTTTATATTGTTTCCATCATAACTGCTACATATTAGCTTGGATACATTTAATTACCTATAAAATTACTGCAAGATATGTGGTTACTCTGTATTAAAATAATTTTTATCAGATTTGATCAGTAAATGAAAAGTAATGATAAGAAATGATTGCTTTTTGTGTTTTCTGGACATCAGGTTTTGCTAAAAACATACTTTTTGTTTCCATAGAAACGTTACTTATAACTTAGATTCCCAAAAATGTCTTGACATTTTATGATAGCTAAGGAGTTGTGGTGTATGAAATTAGTGTCATTTGACATCAAGCTGGATGCAGGAATTTACACCCTAAACTCAAAAATGTGATAAAATCTGGTTTTTTAAACTAATGAAAATCACGTCTATTTTGAATATTGGTAAAAATATTATGAATTCTTTCTAGCAAGATATAAATTCATATTTGAATAAATTAATAATGATATTTAACACTCCCAATGTTAATAAACTGAAAATGATTTACGAAAAATGTATATTTTGATTAAAAGATAGCCATTTTTCACCTTTAAAATGGTGCCATTTTAGCTGTAGAATGTGGGCATGCGTTTCCATGGCAACGAAGATGCATGGAAACCAAAATTTTGATGTTTTTATTAAAGTTGCATCATCACAAGTCACTATGTCAAATTTCATAAAAATCTGTGACTATGCGTGCCGACCCCCCTATACAAGTGTTTAAGTCATTACAGAGAATGGCTCTTAAGTACTTGCTGGGAAAATGTAACGTCATATTTCTATGACGTGAACATTAAGTGTATGTTGCGTCACAGTTCAGTAAGTTGTAAAGAGTTAATTGAAGATATTCTGTGTGAATCTACTAGAGAAATATGTCCTCTAACTGGATTTTTCTTGATTATTTTGTATAAATTGCGATGAAGAGTGGAAAATCCCAATTGTATGTGGTTAAGATTAATTTCTCGTGAAATATTTTCTTAAGAAATGAATTCTGTCTTGAACCTAGCACCTTATATATACCCAAGGATACGTTTAATTGGTTTATGTAACAAACTATTTACAATAATTTTGTTTTTCACTTGTGCCGATGCGATCATTGTGCAGCATTTAACTCTTTACAACTTACTGAAATAATTGTGACGTAAATAATTATGACGTAATATTTTAATAAGAATATAACTTTTCTTATTTTATGAGATTTTAGCAAGTATAAATTAGAAGGGAATTGGCATTAAATTGAAGATTCAATTTACTTTTGAAAGTGCGTGAAAAATGCGTGATTGCGGGGAAACGGTGTATGCGTGATTTTGCGTTAGAAATAGGAAATGGTATATGCGTTAAAATGCGTCACTGCGGGCAAGAGGGTTAAATGACACTGTTATCGACTATTTACGACAAGTAAGGCAGCTTTTGAGAATATTTTGGATAATATTTGTGCTCTTTAAAAAATAAATTGAAGGATCATAAAAGTTTGAATTAAAAAAATGATATACAGTGGCGTCTCGTTTATCCGGACGCCTCCGTCCCCAACGAAATCGTCCGGATAAATGAATCGTCCGGATACATGTATGTGAACTACTTCTTAAAAGACCCTTTCAAATCATGTACATATGCACATATTGGTATCAAATGTGATGGTAAAGAAATAAAATATTTTGATTTATTCTTACTATTTTATGGTTTTAAAAGAAGTAATTTTAAAATTAAAGAAAAATATATAAAAATGTAATTTACACAATAAAAAATGGATAGACAATTTATGCTCAGACCTCCATTTTTAACACAGGGAATTTTATTCGCCTTCTCATTGGCATGTGACTTCATCAGATGAGGAAATTTTGATCTACTGTTATTTTATTTCGGCATATTTTATAACTATTGAAGCTCATATGATATGACAGACTGTTTTGCATCATCATTGAAAATGATCAAACATAAACTAACCCCGTATATTCATTACACAGGGCTACTATAGTAACTGAACACTGCAAACTAGCTCAATCGCAATCAGTGAAAGTATTGTAAACATTCAACGTAAACACAAGCAAGTTTTATGGTTATCAAATACATGAATATTTTTTTTCTACAGAAAAGTTTGAATTTCGATCATAAAAAAATATCTTGAAAAACGTAATCAACTTCTATACATATCGCCAATTTTATATTTCTTTTCTAAAGTAATGTATATTTATAGACGTTAGTACATTAAATAAAAAGATATTTCTTCGATTATGTACCTTTTTAAACTGTCTTGTGGGGGAAAAGCGCTTCAAATACATTTATTTTTTTAAGAATAGAAAATCAACATGATCAAGACCATTACGTATCGCTCGTAATTTATTGTTCATTTTATTTACAACTCTCCAAAATTCTCATGAATTTACAGATGTATATACAGGTAGCAATATGAATTTGAAGGGATTTTTATTTAATTCATGCACAGTGTAGACTAAATTCTTCCGAGTTTCATAATAGACGTGTGATTTAGCTGGGGTAGACACAAGATAATTATAGACGCTATTGTTTGTAGGTCACAGGAAACCACCTTCAAACTGACTGCATGGCCAATGTTTTTACAACAATTAACACTGTGAAAAAGTCGTTTCTTGAAAAATTTACCGTCCAGATAAACGAGTCATTTTTCAATGAACTATTACGTTTTGTAGTAGAAATCGACCGTCCGGATGCGGAACGCGAATTTCCGGATTAATGAGACAAAATAACGTGGAAAAATTCGGTTTCCAAAAAATATCGTCCAGAAGGTGAAGCGTCCGGATAAATGGCGTCCGGATAAACGCGGCGCCACTGTAGACTCTATGATAAGAAAACATATATTATATTATATGCAATATTGAAATGTGGAAATTAGATTTTAAGATGTTTGTATTGCTGGAAACTCTTAATTGTCAAATTTCGCTAACAACTTTTTTCTCAAACTTTGGAAAAAAACGACTTCCCAAATTGCAAAATAGCATTGTTGCTTTGGCTTCTATCTTTAGGCTCGTATATGATTTAATTTATTTTAAGTATTCTATCTGTCAATCACTGACCAAAATTCTTAGCGCAAACATATTCTTACAATGACTTATATTATACACAATGTATCTATGTATATATTATATCAATTAAGGGTTCCCGTGTATGTGTATTTATCAGAAGAACACGGACTCGATTGACGTACATCATCTGAAGATTCACTATAAACAGAAGGCGGATATACCTCTGGTTGTATATATAAGGACCTTGCATTTAATTCATTTGAATTGTTCATCTTGTAGTGTGAATAAGAACTCCAGCATCTGTTCTTCACAATATATAAATAGTGCACGTTTTTGACGGTAACAGTTGAAATTGACACCCCAAGGAAAACCATTGTCAACCGACGCGTCAGCGGAGGTTGACAATGGTTTTCCGCGGGGTGTCAATTTCAACTGTTACCCTCAAAAAACGTGCACTATTTATTTTATTATACTGAATGTCTTATTGATTTCGGATGTCATAAAAAAAATTCGGAGATCGTCGTTAAGTTCACGCTTAGAAAGCTTTCAAACGGTTAGAAAGCTTTCAAACTCACCGCTTCTATTTTTCTCAGTAAGAAAGCTTCGGAAAAGATATACCAACCTCTTTATTGTTTGTTTGCTACTCAAAAAGTCCTCGCAAGGATGTTTCGTCTGTCGTTTGTTGTTTTCAAGTAAGCTACATCGGACGCAAGCTTTTATTGACGTCGTTTATTTGGCTTCTTTCAAACGCACAACTGACGTTTTGGGAATTCTACGGTGAACCGTACGCGCATGATTTGAACGCATGTGACATTTTCGTAATGTTACCCGTTGCCAACTGTGTTGCTAACGCTGAGGGTAATATTACGGATTGTTAAATGCGTCTAAACCAATCAGATTTTAGTATTTAACATGAAAGTATAATAATGGTTAATAACGTTTCTATGGTCTCTCATATGCGAGATTTTCTGCATAAGGTTTCCTGTAGCATGAAGGTTTAGTCACTCGAACATAAGAAATGTTTTATACAACTTATACTCATAGTTCTCTTTCTAAGGAAGAAATTCTTCAAAATCATATGTCAGTTTTGAATTTGTTTAATATTCCAAACAAACCAAAATGAATTTTAATTACCATATCTATATTGGATTCCGAAACTTCATAAAAATCCTTACAAACAAAGATACATAGCGGGTTCCAGTAAATGTTCAACCAAGCCTCTTTCTTTACTTCTCACTAAGATATTAACAGTAGTGAAGGGGAAACTCCAAGAGTACTGTGCAACAATATATTCGAGAAGTGGTGTAAATCAGATGTGGATACTTAAAAATTCCAAGGAACTTTTGGAAAATTTGAAATCACAAGATTTTACCAAAATCAACAGCTTAAAAACTTACGACTTTTCTCGTTTATACACAACCATTCCCCAAGATAAATTAAAAGCCAGGCTTTTTGATATCATTGACAGCAGCTTTTTCAATACAAATGGAACTCGTAAATTTAAATTACTTACCTTGTCATTGGTCAATTGCAAAATTATTTTGTTAAAAAACATTCTGATTGTACACACAAGTACTCTGAAGTTGACATTAAAAAGATGCTTGAGTTTCTGATTGACAACATCTATTTGGTTTTTGGAGACCATGTCTTCAAACAATCTATTGGAATTCCCATGGGTACCAATTGCGCCCCGTTATTAGCAAACCTTTTATTGTATTCATATGAAGCAGAATTTGTCCAAAATCTTATACGTGATGAGAAGAAAACACTTGCTGTGGCCTAACTCGACATTTAGATATATCGACGAAGTATTGTCAATTAACAATGGTTATTTCCACTCTTATGTCGATACGATATATCCCGGTGAGCTTGAGATAAAAGATACTACAGAGACTGACAAATCTGTTTCATATTTGGATATTTTACTTGAAAAAAATCTGCATTATGGTCGCCCGCGTTGCGCAGTGGTTAGAGCGTTTGCTCTAGAGTCGCGGCGTAAGGAGTTGATCCTTACGTCGCGGGTTCGAATCCCACTGTTGGACGTGGAGACCGGTCCTTCAGATGAGACCGTATAAACCGATGTCGCAGTAGGTGCTGGCACAAAAAAGATCCCTCACTGCTCAATGGCCTTAAGTGCCGAGTATAGGACAAAATTTGCAGCTCTCCACCGGCAAGTGGTGGCGTTTCCATATGAGTGAAAAATTCTCAAGAGAGACGTTAAACAACATACAAACAAACAAACAAAACCAAGCTTTATGATAAACGTGATGATTTTAACTTCTCAATCGTCAACTTTCCTTACCTATGCAGCAATATACCTTCATCATCTGCATACGGGGTTTATATCTCTCAGTTGATTCGACACGCAAGATCATGCTCTACGTATGTACAATTTCTAAAACGAGGTAAATTATTGACAAACAAGTTGATGAAACAAGAATATCAGCTGTCTCGTTTAAAGTCATCATTTCGTAAGTTCTATGGTCGATACAATGACCTTGTCAGCAAATACAATTTATCATTAAGTCAAATGCTGACTGACTTTACTAATTGTTAGACCATTATTTACACACTGAATTGTCGACGGATTTTTCCGTTATTTCCCAATCATGACAAGGAGCACACGGCAGGTGTGACCGGTTGGCAGGGGATGCTCACTCCTCCATGGCACCTGATCCCACCTCTGATGTTTTGGAGGACCGTGTTTGCTCTGCACCTATTTTGTAATGTTTAATGGACTTTTGAGTTTGAATACTGTTCGTTATCTCCATATATTTCATTTAAGAAGGTTCATTGAAATTTTTGTTTCCAAAAGAGCTTACAACGGGTTTTTTTAAAAATGCATATCGGAAAAGGGTATAAAACACAAACCCCTGGTGAGACCAAGTGGACGAGAATATTCCCCGTCAGAAAGAAATCGACCCAACGATAGGTTATATTTGTAACCAAGGTCAATCTATCTATCATGGAATGAGTGAAATGATGGCTATTATATACAAGCCTGTTGAATAGCCTGTAACATCAACTTATTTTTCAGTAAATATTGAATCTACAATTAATAAAGTACTGCATCATTTGGGAGACACAGACACCAATTGGAAGTTACAATGGAAAACCTTGTCTAATAAATACAATGTTTGAAAAGCTGACAATAGCAAAGAATTTAAGCTTCTGCTTGTCATATATTGAAGTTGTTAATTTGCTATTAACGTTAATGTTCAGTAAAACATTCCAGTATGACGCAGGAGTGGAATACTCTATGATATAAAGTTGAATTTTTCAGTATGAGGTAAACAAAACGTAAAAGAACTGTTATATTTTGTAATCCAATAATATTTACCTAACAATATTCAAATGCATCCATGACTTTTTAACTTCCGCTGAAATGGACATGACATTATAAGAGAAGTTAGTGCTAATGGTGACCGCCGTCATCCGTTGTTCTCAAAGATCTCATGTCTTTCACCTTTTATACTACTGCAGCATAACTACTAGGCTAATTTCTACCAAAGTTTAAACAAAACCTTCTTTAGTGTGAGAAATGAAATGTGCTCACGAGAAAGACAACGCCTTTTTCAATACTAATAAAGAAAAAAATGAAAAAAAAAATAACAGATTCCCTTAGTGAAAACCCACGATGCCAGAACGGAAATGAAATTCTAGTATGTGAAGACGAATAGTGATCTGAAAGAACTTAAAAATAATACAAATCTGTCATCTAAAATAATGGTTGAGAACTACTTTTTTTCTTCAGGCAAAAGTCTAGATTGTTTAAATTATTTCCCGTGATGATCCAATGTTTCTCATGGAAATATATAGGAAAATAGTTTAAAATCTCCTTTAGAGGTCAGAATGACCTTGTTAGCAAAAATAACCTATCACTCGGTCGTAATTTGACTGACATATTTCATACAAATGCTAGGCCATTGACATATTTCATACAAAACGCCTTTGTTTTAGACTCAATTTCACCGGAAACAAAAAAAAACGACAACTTCCGATAATAAGAGAAAAACAACATGATTGGGATTTTTAACTTTCCTATCAATATCGCCAATAGATAATTTTTTTTTGAAATGATTTTTATACAATTTATTAAGACTGCAAATGTCTAGAGAAACTTCAAATATCTTTGTAAAAATCACTTTCTGTCACCTCGTCAATACACAGGGCTCATGGCGGATGTGGCCGGTCGACAGGGGATGTTTGCTCCTTCTAGGCCCCTGATCCCACCTCTAGTTTTTTGTATTGTTTGTATATTTCTTTATATCTGTCTTTGTTCGTTATCTTAACCTTTTCTTTCTTAGAATTACTAATTTTAATACAGAAATGTATATGAGAAAATTTTAAATATCAGTCTTTGGAACTGCTTTGATATTCATTTTTTTTTTCTTCAATTCAAAACTTGGTCTCTTGGGGCAAAGATGAGGCTCCCAACAAGTTCCAGAGTTTAGCTTAAAAATCTGTTGAATAATTATGAAAAATTTTTCTCCAAAATTAAGGGACTACAATTTTTCTAAATTATATACAAGCTTTCATATGTATTGTGGATTCAGATTTGATAAAATTGTGCCCATAATTGGGAATGCTAGTATTTTCTACTGAATAGTTTTATAGTCATCAAAACACTGAAAATATACAACAATTTGGAATGTTCAACGGAGATAAAGGGAGCTACAGATTTTTTAGCATTCCACATAGTAATGTTTCTATAAAAATGCCATAAGATTGGTCTAACCGTTCACGTAACTAAAAGAATAAAAGTCAAGTATCCTGGGAAGAAATAATGTATTATTTACAGGACAAATAGAACTCTAGGAATATAACACAGAACTAGCAGTAATTTCTTTCTCAGTTGAAGGTGCTTGAAAGTTGAAAAATTGTGTTTATTCTTAAAAGTTTGGCTTGATTTCGAATAATGAATAATTTATTACATGAATTTTCATGAAAGTATGATTAAGTTGAAAGAAAAATCAGATTCCCCGAGGGAGTTGCATAACTCTTCAAATCTCCCTCTCGATTATGCAATAAATATATATTACAAAGCATATTAAAATTAACAATGTCAAGCTTTGATTTTGGCTTCGTGGAAACATTCATTCCAAATTTTTCGTAAAAGTTCAGGGGAGACTCTGTGTGATGTCACAACTTCCTTTGTTTTGTATATACATCCGGGCTTCACAAGACCCGTATTAAAACCTTCTAAGTTGGTCATATTGAGACCGAGTTTCCTTATACACAAAGAAACGAATATATCTTCCAGAAAAATAAATGGAATGTTCCGTGAAATTTTGTATACCTTATTCACAATATTCATACTGGTTACATATCCGGTTCCGGAACAGTGAATTGGATATTGTTTGTGAGGATAATTTTCATAAGATATGTACCATTTAGAGGCAATATTTCTTATTGGCTTACGATTCAAATCACATCTTCCGGCTATAGATTTTTGTAGTATTCTTTCATTCTTTTTGATGATTTCTTTCAACGCATCCAAATTTACAAACATGTCATCATCAGTTTTAAAGAAATATTTAGCTTCTTTACATTTGGTACTAGCCCATTTAAACGCCATTAAGGTTTTCAGTGTCAAATTATAATAACTGTCAACGAAGTCCTCCTGAATTAAGTCTCTATTACTGAGGTACTCCATTTCCAATTTTTTCTGCAGAATCATATCGGAAGTCATTCCCACAAGAAACGCATATCTGACATCTGCTGTGTTTTCCCGCGACGGTGATAACCACGTGTCACGTATGGCCGCTCGTCTTTCCGAATTCTCAGGTGTCGAAGTGATGAGAATCAAGATATGAGATACATTTTTGTTTCCATCGGTGCTGCATATGTCCTCATTATCCAGGATATAAGAATAGTTGTGAACAAAACAGGCATCGCACTCATCTGGTCTGATAAATCCATGTTTTTTACTTGAGAGTAAATCTATCTTTTTCATAGACTTTGACTGGTTCATAAACGTTGGCTTGTTTATAAGCAGTAACTCGTTCATATTCACAGGTTTTGATTGATTTATAGGTTTTTGTTTGTCCCTTGGTTTTTGCACGTTCATGGACTTTGGCTGATTCATGCAATTTTGCTGGTCTGTAGATGTCAACCTGGCCACATACTTGGGATTGTTAACAAACTGCATTTTAATAAAATATCCAACTTCCTGTTTCACAATTCTCTGTTTGTAATACAATTGATATAAAAATATAATTTGTATCACAAAAACCGTAAGAATGGTTGCTGTAATATAAATAATCTTACTTGTATTAGCTATAGAGAATAAAACTTTCCGAATGTATTGTTTAACAATATTGAGCGCCATTTAGAAAGAGAGAGGAAAACTCTCTTCTATCGCTCGTCTAAATACGGATATTTTTGCTATGCGGACAAGGAACAACGGTTCACTTTTCCGGTCTCCTAAGGACAAAGAGGAGGAAATGGTGGCGGATCTCGTGGTCTTAAGGGCGTTCAAACAAGTCTACAATGTACATCAACCATGTAGTTTAATTCAAGTGAGTACTAGTGCAAACATAAATGGTACAGACATGAACCGTTTGTTCCTCAGGATAAATATTTTGTTGCTTTAATGCAAGAAATTAATCAGCTACGTTAAGGCTTTCCGAAGCTTTAAAATGCATTTGAAACATGATATGGTATTGCCACGTCGGTTTTTATTTTAATATGTAAGTTATGTACTTAAGACAGCCAATAGTGGGCTCCCTTGCTATATTATAAATACAAGTACATTTGTTTGTAAAAAATTGAATATATGTAAATGTTTCTAAGTTAATCTTTCACTGTTTGTGTAGAGTATTTGTTTTCATCATTTTAGCTCAAATTAATTGTTGTCGGAATGTGATAAAATTCTTACTAGTAACAAAATATAATCTACGAATGGCTCGGTCCTTCGGATGAGACCGTATAAACCGAGGTCCCGTGTCGCAGTAGGTGCTGGCACGAAAAAGATCCTTCACTGCTCAATGGCCTTGAGTGTCGAGTATAGGTCAAATTTTGTAGCTCTCCACCGGCAAGTGGTGGCGTCTCCATATGAGTGACAAATTTTCGAGAGGGACGTTAAAAACAATAAACAAACAAACAAACAAACGAATGACTCCATTTTCGACCTTCTATATTACTTTGTAGTATCATTTTAAATGCAAAAAGTAAAATCGATGCAACCTCAAGTTTGTATTATCACGTGATCGAACTGTTCATATTTTTTCAATTACTCGTTATTTATAGCGTTCTAATTCCACTTTGCCTATCCGGACGTGACCAAAAGGTAATTATTCAATTAAAAAAAATGAAAGCATATTTAATCTGCCGTTAATTCATATGTCACAAAAAATGTCTTTCAGATTATAAAATATGTTTCTCTTTGCAGTTTCCTATTGTTGATGTCCTCAGTCGTCAGTTTAAATAAAAAGAGGGAGTCAAACCATTTCTCACACTGATTTACTAAAAAGATTGAACAATTAAGAGA
>NW_026889782.1:11290000-11357500 GCF_033153115.1 Saccostrea echinata | reverse complement strand
TAGCCAGTAGTCTGGACAGGGCAAAAATCATTTTGTTAAAGATGGCACGATTATGTAATAATTGGTATGGAAATCAAGGAAATAATGAATTATCTGCATCATAAAATTAAAACAAAATAAGCCCAATTAATAATATGATTGGCTCATGTTGGATCTTCAGACAGTTATGAAAAGTTCAAAACGTTGTCAATAACGTTGCTTATGACTTTATGATAATATAAGGCATTATGACGTCACGATTAAGTTTACAGTAGCGGTTGCATGCATTTTTCAACGCAGTGAAAATATAATATATAATATTAAAGCATGGAAATAATATAAAATCTGTAAATATATTATCCAACATTTGAGATTTTAGTTTTGGATAAAACAGTCTCATAAAATAGTCATCTTTGGTAACACATGCGATTTCATCCGATGTCTACATTAGGCGAAATATTCTGGTTTTTTTTTTTTTTTTTTTTTTTTTTTTTTGATTAGCTGTATCAGTCTAACGTAATACTGTACTGTGTAATACTTTGTTGTGACTTGACTTCTACATTTTGATCAATGTGAGTGGACTGTGTCTTTACTGTAGCATGACATATTTTTAGATTATTGGAAAAATCTTTAGTTAAAACGAATTCGTTATTTGTGTCAGTGATTGTGATGTTCATATTATGAAACACAATATACATGTAAGCCTATAGCTGTGTTAAAAATATATTGAACATGTTCGACAATTTCAAGAAATGGAGACCCTAAAAATTATTTTGCCATGTCGTCGCAATTAAAAAAAAGTTACTCAGTATTTGATATTAATTTTTTTCTTTTTTTTTGGGGGGGGGGGGGTTTATTTCTAATTATCAGGGATGAATATACATATATATGACGTGTATATACTAAAAATGCATGTTTACAAAAAATTTCTTTTATATTTGTTCATCTTAAGTTAATTGTAGTTTAGAATTTGTGTTTCCATTCTCTTTGCAGTAAATCAGCACATAAAATCATAATAAGTAACTAGATTGAAGAACAGTCTTCGTTTACTGTTAATAGTGCTAGCTGTCGATACTTATGCCTAGAATAATGATAACGTAGTAAAGAGCAAGGCGTTCGTAAAGTAAGCATTTTAGACTGAGGATTTAGGATATTACGATATTTATCGCATACTGTTAGACGAAGGATAAATGTACATATATCACATTGACATAACATTAACAGGTATTGGTGGGGAAGTCCTTTCAAATGTACATGTATCACATTGACATGACATTAACAGGTATTGGTGGGGAAGTCCTTTCCCCAGCATTGTTGTGCATTTCATATCATGTGTCAAATAACGAATGCGAACTCCGTTTGTTTTGGCGTTCTTGATAGTAGATGTATGTAAACACGGAAATATAATCCCCCCCCCCCCCTCCCCCCCGAGAAGCAGCGTACATGTTAAAAGATTTCATTCAATCTTATATAAACAATATAAAATTCTTTTATAGTATAACAGAATTTAATTCTTATTTTCACTGATTAGTTCAATGAATTCTAATAAAAGATAATTCAATTATGCCAGGGACTAATTTCAATCCGTTTGTCCTTAATTACAGATCAAAGAATCACATCAGACTTTGATCTCGCTTAGCTTGCGTTGGTGTTCGGAAAATTGATAACCCACTCTAAGTTATGTTGAATAATCAAATTATTGATTTTAAATGTTTGATTATTTTGAAATTACTGTCATGTTTTTATTCAATTACATGTATTTACAAACAATATAAACTTTTACATCTTCGGGCCAGTCCACATGCCGGGAGAATCGTAATTCATTTTCGCTCGTGTCACAATTTTCAAGTTCTATTTCATGCGCGGGTGTAAAGGGGGGGGGGGGGTGTCGGATGTGAGTTTGGCCTCCCTGGAATTATTTAAGAGAAGTGAATTTTCTAAATTTGTAAAGTTACTTTGCCCCCGGAAACAAGGGTTCCTCTTACAATAGAAAGGAGAGTCGTGTATCTGAAGAAAATTTAGTAATGAAAATGTCTAAAGTGTCCCCCCCCTCCATGAAATAGGTTTCCCAGGATCGAACAAAGTGTAATAATAATAGTTGATGTAAACAACACACCCACCCACTCAACTTCTCCCGGGAAAATATTCCTGGATCTGCACCTGTGTTTTCCTTGATTTCGATATACATGTATATTTTCAAAGGACAAAAAAAAAGTGTATGCATCTGCAGTGCCTTGGTATTTATAATTGAATCAGAAATATATCGCAGGTAAAAAACTTTCTTAGGTGTTTGATTTCTGAGAATAAAATGTAAATAACATGCTAGTTCGTTGCGCCAATTTGTATACTGGACCATGATCTGATCATGAGCCCGGTACAAATTCATAAAAGAAATAAGTAAAAAATAAGTATTCGGAGAACACACTTTCCATTTAACGTCATGTCTGTTTCATGCATGAAAGTTACCTTTAAAATTTGATTACAGGCTACATATAGTCTCACATATATAATTAATTCGGTTCTCGTATGCGTTTCAGCAACTGTGGAATCATTTACATGATCAACAGAATTCATAAATGTTGCTAATTTCTGTAATGCAGAATAGACCATGGTAAACGTTATCGTTTTTTTCCTAACCCCGACACTTAGCATCGTTTTGAGGGTGAGGAAATGGGGGAATAGGCTTTTTAAAAAGTCAAATTTCCGTCTTTTTTTTTTTTTTGACGCTCTGAAGTGTGTAAGAAAAAAATTAGTCATGCATATTTCCGTGCCCTGTCTTGTGTCTAAGAATGTTCTTGAGGTTATAGTCAGAAAGAATGAGTTTGAAACGAAACAATTTAAAATCAATTTTCAAAATAGATGATGCGACTTACTAGTATAGCATTTCAGGAATTAATAAAGACTTTATATAGAATTATCTTCTTTCTTTCCAAAGGTTTGACCTATATATCCAGGTGTTTTAAATTCCAAGTTTTTTTCACATCAATAAGTTTACGATACAAACTGCATATAAAGCAGAGTAAATTTTAAATTAGTAGATTTTGATATAAAACTGACGGAAGATTTTGGTTCATGTACGGATCCTTTTTTCCTCTTATTTCTCAACTGTTTTCGCTGACCTTTGTTTAAAATAACTTCTTATCCATTTATTTTGCATAGTCTAAAGTGTAAATATGTTCTCTCTCTCTCTCTCTCTCTCTCTCTCTCTCTGGACTCGAATTTTTTTAATGACTGCCTATTTCAATGTGCCTGTGAATAAGAGGATTATAGGTATTCGTGTCTGCTTTTCAATGCATTTTACATTACAAATATATATTTGTAAAACAGAAATTGTATGGCCGAAACTTATATTTTTAATTCATGTGTTTCACCCCATAAAGAAGCGCCTAAGAAACAACATCGATGTTGAAAGTATTAGGATAAAGTACAAATTAGCAGTAATAATTGTAAAGACATTTATATTGTTTTTCAGTGTTCATTTTTTTTGGGGGGGGGGGATATTTTTTTTTAATTAAAGTTTTCTAGCATATCTATAAGTTAAACTGATATTTCATAGTGAATGTGAAAACAGTCTTGTTCCGAGTGGTCAGTCAGTTGTTTATTTAGTCCTAACACCAGTCAGACGCAGACAGAGAACAATAGGCAATTAGGACCTATTGTTAAGCTGACCATTGCAAATTACATTAGATATATATACTAGAACCTACCCTGGTTCTGCCTCAGTGCTTACAATGAAGTTGATAAAAGAAAAGCGCGGGGCGGATCAATGATTCTTAATCATAAGTGGGTCTGAAAATTGAAACTAGATGATAGAGTAAATGAAATATTTTAAACAAAATTAATTCTGTACCACAATAAGAACCATAAGAGCATACTAATTAATTTTATGATCGGAAATCGGAACATTTTGTTCTGATAAGTTCCAAATAATGTAGAATTCCATCACGATATTAAACAAAAAGGTGACATAGAATTAATGTCTAAAACTGTATTCAAGTAATCAGGCCCTGTCTTTAGCGTATTTTACGGAGACAAGAGGGGGTGGATTATAAAATAGCTTTATACAATCCTCCAATCATAAATAGTATAAGCTCTCAGCAGTTTAAAATATATAAAAGTTGCGCATAAATTAAAAAAAAAATGATTGATCGATATCATAATCGAAACGTAGATTAGGATAGGAGTCGTCAGAAATGCAACAAAAAAGAATGGAAAATTACATTCAAATTCTGGGCCGTCTTAAAATAACAAGAAAAAGAGAAAAAGAGAAAAGAATAATAACATTCCAGTGCTTTTGATAATTGTTTCTGAATTCGTTACATAAATGCATAAAAATTAAATATTATCTGAATATTATCGGGAATTGTTATACTCCTAGATAAAAAAAAATACTTCTTTACAAACATGTTCATTTTATCTGATTGAAAAACATGCGGGTTTAATACGAACTAATTCTTTTTAATAAGTTCGAAGAAAGTCCAAATATGTACATTCAATGTGTCAAAACGGACTGACCTTGTTGATGATTTGATGATTCAAAGTGATATAAAGATTCTACAGCCACTTACAACAGGACAGGACTTTTTCTTGAAATAATAGTGATTTATTATCGTTATTGCTAATACATTGACCGTAATCATCCCAGTCAGAAATAAATCTATTATACTATTTTTTTTTATTTCATTTGTTAAAACATAGCAAGTATATCATTACTTTAGAGATGTAATGTACAAAAACAATTCTATAAAACATCATAGTCTTCTTCATAAATAATTTTTAGCGATGGATAGCTTCAACTGCAGAAACACTGCCTCTTAAAACATTGTATACTTCTACCGTTTTGCTTCGGTGAACAATACAGGGGCCTACTGGGGTATATACTGTGGCATACCGTAGGTCTGTGTAGGAAGCAGTAGCCCTACTGGGGTCTACCGTAGGCGTACTGGGGCCTACTGTAGGTAACTGTGGCATGCTGGGGATACATACAGTGGCTTACTGAGAATTACTGTTTTTACAGAGGAGGCATACCGTACCATACTGTAGATATACCGTAGATAATACCGTAGAAATGCTGTAGGTTACAGAGAAAGACAGGGGATTTTCATACGGACAGGGGTTTTGAAAGCCAGTAGTGATAGCAAAAAAAATGTACAAGTAGATGACAAGATCAAAGTCAGAAATATTAAAGAAAAAAATATGCCTCGCTTTTCTTTCTAAATGTTCTGCAAAATAAGTCTACACATATAAGAAAGTTAGTAGGAATATTGATTGATTGATTGTATGTTGTTTTACGTCCCGTTCAAGAATGTTTTACTCATATAGAGATATCAGTTAGTAGGAATAATCTTTCGTACTACATTTACCATATGAATCATTGCGCCATAAATGTACCATAAATGGATAAAATTCAAGTCAAGACTAAACATATACCTTGACCTGAATTCATCAAACGCTCATAACGCCCACTGAATAGTGTTCAGTTTTTACCAAACTGTTAAAACTTATTATCCAATGTTGTACGCATCAGGAAAGTAAAAGGTAATGACATATGAACTTCAGAATTGATCATCTCAATTCAACCGAAATCAAGCTTAAAAAAAAGCAGAAAAGGAAGTATCTCTTAATGGATGTATGTGTCTGCTCAAAAAAGAAGTTGTAGGAAATGCTGTAATGGAGAGGGACGTTAAACAACATACAAACAAACAAACCTTGGCGTCCAAAATATAGCACAATATCTACAAACGCTTTTTCGTGTAGTTTAACACGATATCGATATATTATATTCCAGGTCAAAATATTCTTTTCTTCTGTTCTTTTCTATAGGAGGGTAGTGAGAAATTCCTCCCTTACCGCTACGTTTCAGCTCCTTGGTAGCTGCCGTGAAATCGACCTGTACAAAAATTTACGCCCTCACCTTAGGCTTAATCATTTATTTACAAGGTCTTAAAAATTAATGACTACAAAACTTTTACATTTTAAAATGTCACGCCTTGTCTTCACATGTAATTAAAATTTTTTAAAAAAATTGTACCAAAACATGATCTTTCTTCATACATCTACATAAAAATGTGACTGCCACAGTTGAATTAAAAAAAAAAAAATCATTGTTTAAGGACATACGCAACGTAGTTCGAACTTTATTGTCTTATTTCCCAGGAGTTGAAGAGTTCCAATATTTAAAGGAACTGTATGCTGTTGCACACTTCTGCTAAAACAAGTTTGGATAAACAAAACATCTAGAATATATGTTTGGTAATTTTTGTGTATTTTTCTTTGAATTATACGAGAATTTTCATCAATTAACATCTTTTCAAAACCCTGATAATGCATGCTGATTTTTTGTCTACGAACATCTGATGGCAGTATGATCTTGAATTAAGAATATCTTGAAAAATTATCAGTTGGTAAGATACGTTGCGTATGTCCTTAAAAGTCAATTCAACAAAACAATTAGCTGTTAATTTACCACTGGCTGATTATTTTCACAAAATTCTTTCTGTCTACGAGGAATGTGTGTGTCATTTTTATTGTTCTTCTTCCTAAGTTATCTGGAATAACTTATCATTTCCATGATTCCAAATTTCACTTGCCAAATTCTTCACTCACCACATGTTGAAGAAAATACAAACTGAAATGCGTTTCTTGTTTTAAAAATGACTCTTCAACATTTTCAATAAAATGACTCTTTTATGACATTCTATTCTGTATTACAGATCAGAATGCAAACAATCTTGTCTAATTTCCCTCAACACTAAAACTTACAAAATATAAGAACAATTTTTATATATTAATCAGACGTCTGATGTCTTCGTGTATATTTACCTCCTATAACTTCCACTACAGTTGAATGAAGCACAGGTGTTAGATTGTATTTCTTTTTCCCATGAATCTTCAGCAAGCTCTCAAATGAGAAGAGCAGCATTGCCAGTTTACAGGTAAGGGTGGATGGAGACTGACTTCTGGCCTTCATGCTGACTTGCTGCATTTGCCGCAGTTCTCATTTTACCTTTATCGGCCATAATTGCCGAGGACTTGAACAGTTTGAAGTGCTGACATGTATAACTGCACTGCAGAAAATCCTAATATTTCCAGTTTTAAAATTGACGAAAGTAGGTTTTTAATCTCTTATTCAATTACGTTTCATAATCTTCATATATTTGTAAAAGGCAATAACGTAAGACCCCTTTCTACAAACACTTTCAATATACATGACTGTATATACAATAGCTGCTCATGAAGTATGTAGATCTTACTTAAGGGGATGAAGGACACATGGTCACATGACTCTGTTTAACTACGTCATAGTCTCCGTTTATATAAGTGCAAAACGTGTAAATCATCAGTTCTTGTATTAATTTTTGACAATCTGTTTACTTTGATTACCATCTTATATATTAAAAAATAAAAAGTTTTAACATTCTTGTAAACATTAACACATTATGAAATTGTTCGATCCACTCCTCTGTGTCCAACAAGTTGGTGACGTCATACACGATCTGTTACTGTACCACAAGATCATACTCAGAGAATACAGGGGCAGTATTATTATGCAAAAACAGGTCATAATCAGTATGTGATGAAATATTTTAAGAAATGGGGAACACAAAAATTATTTTTGCCTTGCTGATGACGGAAATCTTATTTAGGTATATCTTATTTCGCTTATTTAGTGTACGTGTGACGTCATAGTTGGTTTTTCCCATACTCGAGAAATGTAAACATGACATGCTTATGCCTTCTTTCACGATGTCCTGTGCAATATTGAGGTCAGCTTCACCATTCGAAATTTTTACAGTTAATCAATGATACGAAGGACTTGCATTTCAAGGTAAATTTAAAAATATTGAATGATAGAATTTTTTGCAAATTAAGTTTTTTGTTATTTAAATTGTCTTAAAAGTACATAATTTTCCCTATGCAGTGCCATAGAAGAAACTTGCTTTTTCGAATTTTAAACCCTATTCATACTCTGAAATATTTTATAAGATACATGCACACTTACATATTTTTTATCTATGCTTAAAAATTTCATTCTGGACCGAGTGATGGGCCCGGAAACATGGAAAATTAAAACTCCACTTAGATACTGTGGGGCATAATATTTCTAAAATAAGGTAAGAAACCTAATGATATAACTGCTTTAAGATATGTGGGACATTCTTAATTTAAAATATACAAAATATAAAAAAAAATTGAATGAAAAGTATTTTTTCAGCTCAAGGTCCTTCTTCCCCTTAAATGAATATCCTCATATCCATGTATGTTTTGAAATGTACAGTATGATGATAATAACACAGAAAAAATTGCAGCTGTTTATTTAATAGTTATAAATACACTATGATCAGAGACCTATATACTATATAGGTCCCTGCTATGATTTAAGATTTTATTATCTACATCAACCAAATTAAAAATTATTAATCCATGCAATATTTTTTGTATGTTTTATACAAATAAGTTGAATTCCTTAAACAAGGCCATAAATTATAGAATACTTAAAGTCTTTATCATACTATAGGAAAACTATCGTGTAGATGTTTCAACGTGTGGAGGAATGGGGCACTTCAATATGGATGAAAAAATTAATTTAAAAAACTATTTAAATTTTGCCCCAAAAATGTACTTTAAGAATTTTCATCAATTTAAAAAAAAAAATGAAGAATCCCATGTATATATTAATATTTTAAATGATGACTTACATCTCAGAACCTGACTCCTAATCCCAACTGAGCAGTGAACTACACTTTTAGAGTACACTTTTAAAGAATTGTTTTCTATTTAATTTTCCTTTCTGATGAAGATGATCTGTAGACTAAATACATTTTGAAACCTTTTTTTTTAATTATTAGTGAAGTTCTTCAAGGAGCTATAATACATCACATTAACCTGAAATATTTGGACCTCTATATTAAAAAAAAATCATTTTGGCAATTAATGTGCATCTTATTTACATAATTTGTACATTCACAGGATGGAACTGTACCATCATGTCAACTGAATGGTCACTGAAAGGTCTGGAAAGGTTACTGAAAGGCAATGTTCTGTCATTAAATCATCTTTCAGTGAACCTTCTATCACCTGTTAACTGAGTGTTAGAGTTTTATCCTGTGATTTCAGCCTTCACCTTATATGATAGCTAATGAGAGACTAAAAATCTCTTATATTAACGTAGAATTTCTATTAAAGTATGATTGCAATGAAAAGGGTTAGTTACAGATTGTGGACAAAAGTATTAAAGTATTTGCACGATAGTAACAGTTTTAACCGATCTTAAAGCGAATGGTACAATTCAAGCTGTCTCTCTTTGCAATGCCAGGATTAAACCAAAGATATAATTTAACCTCGTCTGAATCTCTATAATTCAGATATACTAGATATAACAAGGAAAAGTAATGAAAATAACAAAACTAGTGTGTCAGTGAAAACTACCTGGCTTTGTTTGAGACGTGATGGTAACAAAGGATTTGTTTTTAAAAAGAAAAAAACCCGAGGGGCAAATTGTGTGAAATCTGTGCGATGTCAAATTGTAATAGAAAATGACTGTAAATGACTGTATATATAGAAGATATTTTCCAGAAATTTAAGAGGCTACTAATTGGATGGAATGAAATTTTAATTATTTTTTCAACTTATTTTCAAACATTCCGTTGTTAAATGACACTGCCATATACCAGGGTATTTGTATGCAGAGAGTAATAGAAGGGACGTAACAAATCGATATATTGCAAGGGATACATGTACACTCAATGCACAGCATGTGGCCGTGAAAGATGGATTTAAAAAGTATTAGGATATTTGAAAAAGTGTTGCAATCATGTTGAAAACATATGTTTATTTGTTTTTTATCTAATTCTGTTGTTAAGCATAATATTCAGCACGCGGTTTTACTAACATATTTTTTATTTACAATTATACATGGGCTGTAGAGACCCTAAACTAAAGTACGAACAATTTTTTTTGAGAGACAATCTATTGACGAATAAGTTGATGATACAAAGATAACTATATTCTCATTTAATTTCAGCATTTCGCGAAGAACTGTATGCAAAAGAAGCATATTTTTCCCCCATATCAAAAGTTTCTCACAATCTTGTCTTCATCCCAAGAGGACAGGGCAAGAAGTCAAAAAAAGATTTGTTACAAATTTGAAATACACAGGGGAAGTCCTATATTGCTGACGTAGTGTTTAATCTTTCCAAAAAGCTGAGGCAACCCAAGCAATTACGTTTTTGATCGCATTTGCTGTATATTTTTTTGCATTTCTTGAGGAATTTGAAAAATGGCACCAGGAAACCAGAATTCGAATCTTTCTCTATATCAAAAGGCAAATCATTATTATGTACAAAAAGATTACTGTATTCCTGACTTAAATCCAGTAGAAACTTAGGCATGGCTGTTTTCATACATAGATAAAGCAATTTTGGCTGTGCAGAAATGAATCTAATTACGTTTGATAACTCATTGACCTGTTGCTGACAGGTAAATAGAACCCACTAAGGGTGTAAATATCACATCTGGGATGCACCAGTCATTATTTAATGCATCATTTTCTTTATTCCAATAAAAGGAAACATATGAGTTGTGATGAAATAGATAGAAACACAAAGAGTTTATTTTTCGTGTACATCATGTACTAAGTATTTTGATAACTTTTCCCTCGCAATTTGCTTTGGTCCATCGCTTCCTTTACCAACATATACTTGTCGTTAATCCCCCTCCAAAAATAAGTCGTGTGAATTGTTTGTATACATATCCCATGTAAACATGTAAATTTATTGTTGATGAAAAATAATCAATATCGAAATATTAAATATTGAATGAAAATGTTAAGGACATAATTCCCCCCTCCCTCAAATTATTGACTCAAGGTGTTGGACAGGGCTAATAAAGGGGTCGAATCCTTCCTGATGCAGTACCGATTTGACGCCACTTAACAGAGAGCGGAACCCCAGCCGAACCCTGTCGGTTTCTTAGTGCACCCAGATCATCCAAAAAGCACATTCCGGGCGGACCAAAAGCGAACGGATTCTCATCTTAAATCAGTACCAATGACAATAACATAATCATATTTCATAAAATAAAAATTGAAAGACAAAGAAGAGTTTGTCATAATACATATATTTAAATGTTATTTTGTGTTATGCAGAAATTATAAAGAAATTCCAACGCAATTCTGAGTCTTTTTTTTTTTACCCATAAACAAGTATATACGAGGGTTGTCCGCAAAGTTCGTGGACAAGCTAAAATTTAAATAAAAGTTGCGTCATAGTTATAGATATTTATTATTAGCATATTTATAATACTTTACTACACGTGAATTAAAAAATGAAAAAAAATTATTCTATTTTAAATGTGTAATTACAATTATGACTTCATTAGACTCGGGATTGTGACCCGGAGCACAAATAAGTTTTAATTCAAAAATTATTTATCACTTTATACATTTAATTTGTATTTTGTAAAATTCCGCGGAAATTTGGATGGCTTTCACATTATGAGGTTGTCAAAAGTTATAAATTCAAACCTGTAAAATTTGAACGTTCAAAGTTCCGAAATGGCAGAGAAATCTAGGTCAGAGTTTATTAGGACAAGATCTGCATTGTTCGATAAAGGGACGTTTTCGGAAAAGGTGGGGCAGGGAGCAGTGATAAAATTTTTGTAGACATCGGAAAATCACCAACAGAGACCCATAAATTCCTCAAACAGTCGGGAAATCATAGTAAAGTAATCCATTCTTTAGGGTTTAAGTGGCACAGAAGATTTTCGGACGGAAGGGACAATTTACTGGATGACATGCGTGAAGGAAGACCATCTTTCCGAGATTGTAGTGCTGTAAAAAATGAAGTTCGTAACGTGACTTTCCGTACATACAGTCGTTTTATGCGGACAGAGGTTTGATGATTTGCAGGCTCTGAGAAAGGAAGTGTTAAACGTAATTTCACGTATGAAACCAGAATAGTTTGTGCACATTTCTGATGACTGGTTAAAGCGACATAAGAAATGTGTTGAATTAAACGGTATCTATGTTGAGAAAATTTAAATGTATTTAGCTTTTGACGTCGGGTAACGTCAAGGATTTTCGTTTTATGCTCCGGGTATGAGTATGTATCTTTCTTGTATCTGATAAAAATAGAACTATTTGTGCTTTGTTTGTGATTAAAACTTTCATATTAATAAACTGAAACCTAAATTTAATGAAAATGATAGTTTCTTATATTTTATCAATGTTTGTCAGTAATTATCAATGTTGTCCACGAACTTTACGGACAACCCTCGTATATATCGGTTGTTGTTAGACCATTATAAATATCTTTCTATATATTTACTACGAATAAAAAATCCAGCAAAGCAAATAAGTTCTTTTTTTTCGGTTTTTTTTTTTTGTGGGGGGGGGGGGATTTGTTTGTTTGTTTGTTTGTTTATTTTATTTTTTTTAAAATCGGTTTTACAATAGCATTGTTTACCGATAAGTCAGTCCAACATAAGAATTGTAAGACCGCAACGCCACTGCTACGTCACAAGTAATTATTCGTCGTTCAATATTGGCGACACGGAAATAGCCGAATTTAGAGCGGCAAGAGAGGCCGTATGCTCCTTGAAAGATGGCGTCACGGGAAAGTTATGTTTTGTGATCAATGATTTCTGTGAAATAATAATTTTATTATTATTATTTTATTCTTTGTTATTGCATCTTTTTTTATTGATAAAGCCAAAATATTGCTTTTAAAGTAACTTTTTATATATTGATTTAATCAGTTCAAAATTTTTCACTTGAGTGTTCTATCTTAAGGGTATAACAAAACAGTTGTAGACTGGGATTCTGGCAACATTTAATTTGTTGGACCTGAAAGTGAAAACGTTGCCCTTGGCCTTAGGCCTCGGGTAAAATTTCACCTTCAGGTCCAACAAATCATATATTGCCCACATACCCGGTCAATAACTGTATAATATTTCATGTAACAACTAATAACACGTACTGATGCATATTGATTTTTTGTGAATTAAAACAAAAACAGGTATTCTGAGACTATTGCACTAGCAATACTAGTCCCCTACCGGCAAGTGTAATCTGGTTCCCATTAAAAATTGAAAATGCCATAATTCCGTCAAAAATCAATGGAGCGCAATGAAATGCAAACTTGAGCTATAACTCATCAAGGAAAACTCGCATACCAAAAATCAGCTCAATATCTGCAAGTGTTTAGAAAAAAAAATTGCGGAAAACCCTGAAAAATTGAAAGGGTCGTAATTCCGCCAAGAATCATTGAAGCGGAACGAAATGCAAACTTGATCTGTAACTCATCAAGATACACTCACATAACAAAAATTAGCTCAATATCTGCAAGTGTTCAGAAAAAAAGTGGTGCGGAAAACCAAGTGGGACAGACTGACAGACAGACAGAGGGACAGACAGACAGACGGACAGCTAGACAGACAGACGGGCGGACAAACTCAGAGGAAACCTATAGTCCTCTCCGGTTTCACTGGAAGGGGACTAATAAGTGAAAATCAAAATATAATAATCAAATTTAATATTAGAAAGAGGAAATTGTGCAGAGTTAACAGAAAATAATTAAATAACTAGAAATTCGTTGCTAGCAACGACAAGTCTTCCGTCAAATTAACCATCCTTATCTGTGAAAGTGTATGCATGTTAAAGTATATTTTTATGTGCTAGTAATAAATACATTTAAAAAAAAAAGATTACAAACAGGGTTTTAAAGATTTTTTGATTTATTAAAAAGGTGAAAATAGCGCAGAATTCAAGGAGAAAAAGAAAAAAAATCAAACATTGTGTAACTTCGGAATTGGTTACTTGCGTTTTATCAAGAACAGTTAGTGGAAGAAATAATCATATAATTGACGCAAACTATTGATCTGTTTACTTCCCTTATTCTTTATGCATTTATTTTTTTTTATTTCATTCAATTACAAATACAGACATGTCCATGTCATCTTTTTCCCCCTGCGTTTCTATATTACTGCATCAGTCCTTATATCTACTATGAAAAAGGGGATACAATATATCGCGCCAAATGTCACGAGTAAATCTTAGCGCATTTTCTCATGGAATGTACGCTCTAAAGAATAACTGAAATGGCTTTAATGGAATGAAAAAGTATGCGCGGCTAGGATAAGGTTGTCCGAAAAATATCACAGTGCACCAACCGAAGTAACTTCTCTAAACTCTCTAGATATTACGTCATGATAGCATATGACAGCAGGTCACTGCAAACTTGAGCTGACATGACGGGCGTGTAATTACTTTAACTTTCGTTTCACATGACATAGAATTTTTTTACGATGGTGTTTAATCAGGTTTCTTGATCGTTGGTTTAAGCTTAACGTGCTGTTATGATGGGGAATATTTGCAAAAGAATATGGTTATCCCCTTTTTTGTCTGATTTATAGGTATTCAAACAATTATAACAAAATCAATGAATGTGAAACGTCCGTAGACAGAGTTAAATCTATAAATTCTGTATACACACGCTAATGGACTGGCACAAGTGATTAATAAGGATAAATTGAAGCTATTCTGTACGAAACTACTAGAAAAATATGCCCTCTAACTGAATTTCGCTTCGGAATTGTATGTATTTTTTTTCCTTATAAATTCCTAAAAAGATTGGAAAATGCCCTCTTGTATGTGGGTAAGTTGAATTGCTCGTAAAATACTTTCTTAAGAAGAAAAAATATGACAAGCCCCCAGCACTTTATATATACCAAATTGACTTATGTAACAAACCGTTCAACATAGGTTTGTGTTTCACTTGTGCCGATGCGGTTTTTTTTTTTTTTTTTTTTTTTTTTTTTTTTTTGCGATATTTAGGAATATTTAGGAGTGTTCGTCAAGTGATCAACACATTCAGGTGATTTCACAAAAATGCTTTTTAAAAAAAAAAAACCCTCCTTAAACTCTCTTCATAAATTGACTGCACATGGAAACATAGATTACAAATTGAAATGAAAACCTAGCTGAAAACACAATAGATATATCTAATTCATATTAAGTCTTCGGGCTGACTTTGCTGCGTGTTCTTATAGATAGCCCATTTCCTCACTGCTGCTAAATTTGATACCCTTCAAAGGTATATGGTGACGCCTCTATATGAGTGAAAAATTCCCGAATGGGACGTTAAACAACATACAATCAATCATTCAATCAAACGTACATGTGCGTACGACGTTTTAGAAATCTGACAAAATTTATGTTCAGTAACTTGCATATATAGAAAAAAAATATTTATATCAACTTCATTAAACAAAAATCTTTCAAAAAATGGTTTTATTATTTTTGTCCTTTTTCATTCATTTAATATGATACGAACCCTGCATGCGAAAGAAACATTTGTCACACAATATTTGCTAAAAAGATTTTTTGCATTAGTCGGGCAAGCTTCTTGAAAAGCTGTTACTTATAACACAATTTGTATTACAGTTGTGTAATCCCTGTACTTTCACATTCCTTATACGGCCTTCATACTGTAACGAAACGAGCCTAACACCCTTGTATTTCATGGTGGGTGTTTAAAGGCAGATATCAAACTGAATGAACCCAATTCTTCATCAAAATGAATTAGTATAAGGTGAATGGTATCTGCCTGTGAGGCCGTGTCATCTCTTAATTCTATCTGTAAGTATATACATTGTGGTCTAAGAAATGCATCAGCTTGGTAATACATAATCATGATATTGTGACTTTTTCATCTCAGCAAACCGTCACGGTAGCTCAATCGGTAGAGCTCTCGCTCCGTGATCGTAAGCTCTTTGTTCGAATCACAGCCACGACTGACCTAAATCGATAAAAATAGGTAGCAACTGTTCCTTCGCCAAGCGCTCGACACTTTGAAGTGAAAGTTGCGGATCATTCAGATGAGACCTGAGGTCTGAATTCTTTACGATAAAATATGAAGATAATTATCAGTATTCAATCTCGAAAGTCCAATGAAACTATACAGATTTGGAGCAGAGCAAACACGGACTTCAAAATTTAGAGGTAGGATCAGGTACCATGGTGGAGTGAGCATCCCCTGCCGACCGGTCACACCCGCCGTGTGAACATTGTCATGATCGAAAAAACAAACCCGGAAAAACCCGTAGGCAGTTTAGTGTATAAGAAATGGCCTAACAATTAGTATGAAAATCATCAGTCAGCATTTGACTTAATGATAGGTAGTATGTGCTGACAAGGTCATTGTATCGACCGTAAAACTGCGAAATGATGCCTTCTAACGAGACCGTTGTTTCATCAACTTGTTCGTCAATAGTTTGCCTCGTTTTAGAAATTGTTCATACGTGTAGCATGCTCTTGCGTATCAAATTGACTGAGAGACATAAACCCAATATGCAGGTGATAAGGGTATATTGCTACATACATGTAAGTAAAGGAAGTTGACGATTGAGAAGTTGAAGTCATCACGTTTATCATAAAGCTTTGTTGTTAAGTTACCGTTAACGTCCTCTTATAGTAAAATATCTAAATATGAAACAGATGTGTCAGAATCAGTGGTATCTTTTATTGTAAGCTTACTGGGATATAAATCGACATATGAAAGAAAGTAACTATTGTTAATTGATAATACGTCGTCGTTATACGAAATGCCGAGTTGAACACACAGCAAGTGTTTTCTTCTTCTCATGTAGAAATTTTTGAATAAATTCTGCTTCATATGAATACAAAAATTGGTCTGCTTATAAGGGGGTGCAATTGGTACCCATTGGAATTCCAACAGATGGTTGGAAGACCTGATCTCCAAAAAGCTACATAGATATTGGCAATCAGAAACTCAAGCATCTTTTTAATATCAACTTCCGAGTACTTGTGTGTACAATCAGAATGCTTTTTAACAAAGTAATTTTGCAAATGACCAATGACAAGGTAAGTATATTTACGAGTTCCATTTTTATTGAAAAAAACAGTTGTCCATGGTGTCAAGAAGCCTGGACTTCAATTTATCATGGGGAATAGTTGTATAAAGTGTTGAAAAGTTGAACGTTTTGATGTAATTGATTTTGGAAAAAAATTGTGGTTTTAATTTTTCTAGAAGTTCTTTTGAGTTTTTAAGTATCCACATCTGATTTACACAACTTCTCAAACATACTGTTGTACAGTACTCCTGAAGTTTCTCCTTCATTACAGTAAATATTTTAGTGAGGAGTAAAGAAAGATTCTTGTAGAACATTTACTGGAACCCGGTATGTATCTTTTTTGTAAGGATTTTTATGAAGTTTAGAAATCTAGTAAAGGTGTGGTGATTTAAATTCATCTTAATTGTGGGAATATGAAAAATATCCAAAACAGACATATGATTTTGAAGAATTTCCTCCTTAGAAAGGAAGCTCTGTGTGAACGTTGGATCTCTACCTGCAGAATTAATTCCTAGTTCCTCTAAAATACCATTCAAATAATGAGCCTGAAAAAGATTATGTTGTTACCAGCTTTGTCAGCTGGGACCAGTACATACTGATCGTGTATTACATGTGATTCCTTTTTCACTTCAGAATTATCAAAGACAGAAAAATAAATAGTTTTCATACAGCACTTCAATCGCTTAATGCGAGATTTCAACATCCATCTGATGCTCTTAATCCATTCTTCACGGTAGCTAAGTCGGTAGAGCGCTTGTTCCGTGATTGGGAGGTCGTGAGTTTGAATCTCGGCCGCTACTGACCTTAGTCGATAAAAAAATGGTAGCACCTGTTCCTTCGCCATTCGCTCTGCACTTTGAATTGAAAGTTGCGTGTCCTTCGGATGAGACCTTAAAAACCTATGCCCCGTGTCACGGCAGGCGTTGGCACGATAAAAATCCCTCACTGCTCGATGGCCCTGCGTGCCGAGTAAGCGTCAAAATTTGAAGTCCTTCCCGTATATGGTGACGTCTCTATATGAGGGAAAATTTTCGAATGGGACGTTAAACAACAATCAATCAATCAATTAATCCATTCTGACAAAATGTTAAGGTCTTCTCTCTCGTGCTTGGCCCATTGCCTGGCGTAATCTTGCACAGAACTCATAATATTTATAAAATTATAAGGCCAGTTGAAGGAACGGGGCTCTCTAAATTTTGGCCCTTTTAAAATAAGAGATTAAAGGTCCTCGTGATTAATTATGTTTGCATCACCAGTAATGAAGTGTCCAGAAGGACTATAGTTGTAGGGTGAAGAAGAACATGAACACGTAGGAGTATTATGTATCAGATGTTAGATCTAGGCATTGTAGAGTTGTTTTTTTTTTTTTTGGTAATTAAAAGTTTGGAAGCAATGTATATTTATAAGAAATTCAAGGCCTGGACTTCAACGTGAAATATGGTAAAATATTAAGCTGGACCCTTTTGAGATTAAGCATATTATTGATATTAACTGCGTCGATTCCTTTGTTTGCAAATTGAAGGTTAAAGAACAAACGTGTTGTTCGAGCAGTATTATTTTCCGTAAAACGTGGCGGTTTAAAAAGCCTATGATTTCAATATCCATAATTACAGATACAAACCTGTATTCAGGTGTCGAAGAATCCAAAAACGGACTTTCCTTGACCTTTTCAAATAGACCATACAGAACTTTCAAAGTACAGAGTAAATGTGATGGAAACCTAACTGTTTATTAACATAAGGTAGTAGTGAATCAAAAGAAAACATCGTGTATAAAAGGTTTATCATATGACCGATGTCCACGACTACGCTTACGTCTCTGAGTATTGTTAAAAAGTCCCATCACATTCACATTGCTACTCTGTGGACTTGAAAGATTCCCAATACTATCGAAATTGTCATTGCTTACATATGGAAAGGCTGTGCCTAGTTTCCTAATCCAGTATTCTTCTCGTTGTCTATGGAAAGGTGTACTCAGTGATGGATTATTAGTATGATGATAAATCTTTTCTAGAATTTTAACTTTCATTGATAAAATAGAATGATCAGGTAAATTAAAGTGCTTGTAGAGAAGCTGCTGGCCCCCGTCTTTAATTTGAAATCTGTAAACCGATATTCTATTATGAAGTCATCCCTTGGTTTCACCAACATAAACAAGCCCACAAAGGTTACATTCCATTCCGTAGATAACATCTGCAGATTTGCAATTCAGAGTTTCACAAGTTTTGGTATAGAAACTATGTTCTGTTAAAATTACTGGTAAAAGAACAGTTTGTAATCAAAACAACACATGTTTTACAGTTTTTACATAAACATTTGGAAGTAGATGCCATTGGATCGGAAAAGGATTCATTAACTATATAATTAAGAAAAATTTTACATTCCTTCAATTTTGTGTACGAACTAATGTTTTTATACCAAAACTTAGAGTCTGAACAAATGTTTTATACCAAAATTTTTTAATATCTCTGAAGATTATCCGAGGGACACCAACTGAACTCTTTATATGTAAAGAGTGATGCCTTTTTATACTGGGCGACGCGTCTGCAAGTATGTCGAGATACGCAGAGTCGTCTGTGCCCGACGATTACCATCTAATTCACAATTAAGTTAGCAGAGCAGAAAAATGAGCAGATGTCCACACACATGTAAACTAGATAAATCTTGCTCTTGTGACTGTAAGTATATATCGGGATAATCGGGGTAGTCGACTTTATCAAGGGAGTTTTTTTTTTTTCATAAAATCATTAATAAGTAGATTCTGCCGAGATTGCGGTCGAACGTCGTCGTATCCCAGGTTGAATCATCCAATGTCGAAATAAAGAAGTTTGCCTGCATTATATTTCTTAAATTATTTTTGTACTTGTTCTGAAGGTTATGCTTGTTGGCATTTAAGGCAAGAAAATATGACATGCCGTTTTTTTAAGGATTAAGGATGGACTTGAAAAAGGAAATCGGCTTAATTATTGGCATCTGTTTGTTTCTCATTGTCGTGTATTATCCTGTTTCGAGCATTTTATGGAGAAAGTTGGGGAAAATTTCAGGTAAGATTACTGATACTATCCTGCCAAAAACATCATTACTTACACTGTTTGAAATAGAAGTAACTAGCCCTTGAACACCCCCCCCCCCCCACACACACACACACATATATATATATATATATATATATATATATATATATATATATATATATATATATATATATATATATATATATATATATATATATATATATATATATATATTAAGACGTACCATGAAGAAATCAACAGAATATAGACGTCCACAAATAGATACCTTTTTAAACTGAAATTATTTTTGTAAAGCTATTACACAATCACATGGCTTTAATATTTAATGTGTACCGCATTGAGGTCATAAACAAATAAGATTGCAAGAGTGTACCCTAGTTCAATTGAAAAACTTAAGTGATAAATTGTTTCTACATCTTGTATTATCTGGAAAGTGGTGCTGCTTGAAATAGAAATCGCATTTTTTTCAGTTTAAATTTCAAGTAATTGGGCTCAAGTTTAAATATGTGTGACCTTTATCAAGTATTATATCTATTTATTAAGCAACGCTTTCGATTTTGGGAAAGCAGCAGCACTTTTCAAGTTGAATATTTTCTTTATGTATATATAAGGAATAGTCAAGATCTAATAAGTGTATGCCCTTGTGAAAATGCTATTTAAGGAGGCATTTCAATGTAAAACATGCCAACCCAGTACATAGAAAAACATAATAAAATTAATTCAAAACATTCTTCCAATAATTATTGAATGTTGGCAGGAAACAAAGGTTTCACTTCTGTATTAATGGTCTATCTAACATCTGTAAACAATATTCTGTTAAATAATAAAATGCATTTTTCATTTTTCACCATTTTTCACCATGAAAAAATTATTTGATCTGTCTCTCACTGCTTATAAAGACACATTTTACCATGATGGTGTCATATCGGCAAGTGTATTGCGATCAGTGAATTATACGTCTATGTCTAAATCTTGCTGTGTGGGATTTAACGTACGAAAAAAATGAATGCAGTCGTAAGTTATAATGCAGTGCATTACTCTTATACACTTTAAATTCGCAGATAATTTTATTTTCTTGTGTTTTGAGGAGTTTTTTAGTGTGATGACACAGTAAACTTTACGTATAAATTAACCACCGCCCCTCTAAGCCCCGCCCCCTTTATGCAACCTTAACAAGGCTGCGTTTAATAAGAAATATATGTAAGGTCAAGTCCATGTGTAACAAACATGTACATCTGTGACTGTGTGAATGCAGAATGAATTCTAACCAAGGGATTTTCTTAGAAAGTAGATTCAGGTGTATGAGCAGTAAATGTAAAATTACATGTACATCTGTAGAGACAACATATGGAGTACATGCAATATGATATATATATATATATTGTTGCAATTACTGATTGAATGATGTATATTGTTTTACGTACCGTTCGAAAATACTTCACTCATTTAGACACGTCCCCATTTTCCGGTGAATGGCTTCAAATTTAGACCTTTACTCGGCACTCAGGGTCATTAAGCAGTGGGGGTTCTTTGTCGTGCAAACGCCTACCGTAACACGGGGTCTCAGTTTTTAAGGTCTCGTTCGAAAGACTCGCAACTTTCACTTCAAAGAGCCGAGTGCTTGGCGAAGGAACAACTGGTACCTATTTTTTATCGACTTAGGTCAGTAGCAGCCGCTCTACCGACTGAGCTTCTGTGACGCTTGCCATTTTTGAAACTTATTAAAACGGAATCTTTTTTCATCTATAATCTCTAGAATTGTATATTCCTAAGGGGATACGGCACACTTGTAGTTTTTTATCTTACGGACACACAGCGCTTTTACCTATGCCTCGTACTTTCTACGCCATTATTCCTTCACGCCATTCGTTCTACAAACAACGGATGCAGTTTCAGAAAAAATCATTAGTTCTGTCCAAATCAACATCGTCGTAAACTGTTGCAGATTTTATTTCATAAATGAAATTTATGTTTGACAGGGCAATACTCAGCTGCCTGAAACTGATCATATCCATGTAATGTAATCTCCTGGCAGGCTGGATAGACTAATTGTTGAAGTTTTCAATCATTTGATTATGTGACCATTACATTTCAAGGGCTTCAAAAGAACCTTCACTCGGCACACGTAGTCTTTGAGAGAGAGGGTTTTCAGACGTACCAAAGGCTGTATTGACATAGTCTTCAGATAGAACTTCATTTACTAACTTTAAGGTCCCACAAGTTTTAATTCAAAGTACCGAGCGCTTGGTACATGTAATTAGGGTAGGTGCTGCGTACATGTACCTATTTTTATTGACTTCGGCTTTTCAAACGGGGCTCAAACCAAAGACCTTTCAACTAGGGAGCGAGAGCTCTACCGATTGAGCTACCCTGTCGATTCAAACGTTCGAAATCGGAGCTATCATACATTTCAGACACTATATTTTGATAATTTTAAACATAATTTGACACAAATGGTATGTGCCCTTGTGAAATAACAATTATATCTACAATAATATAAAATGTTTAATTAATGAATAATAACGAAATGGTATTGAATAGTATAGAAGAAACATTATCTCCGATGGCCGGAGGCCCTAGGAAGAAATTTAAAAAAAATGTTCAACACTATCAAGTTATATGTCATGTACCTAGTAATGTACATGTATCTGATCCGATACAGACGTATCTCGATGATTCAGCGTCTGGGAACAAAGGCTTCCTCGTCCTCAGGGCTGAGATATTTATATCTCGGTTCGTTTTCAAGGGATTTTCTCGCACTCAGTACATTATTTCTGTTTAATATGTGTCAATTAAGAGTTAAAATTTAGTTTAATGTGTTAAGGAAATATATCAATCTTTTATTCTTATACACTTCAATTAAATGTAGATATGAATTTTAGATGATACAAGTCCCTAAATTATGGAATCAGCAGAAATTAATACCAGGACATGCATGCACGTGTGCTGAATTCTGATTGGTTAATGTTCAGGTTGCTCTAGTTTTCTGTGACATTCTTTGAAATCTAAATTGTAGCTCTTTATTATGCCTACTTTGATATGCTGTATATGGAAATTTTTGAAATCAAGCGCATGCTCGTGTACTCAAATCTGACGGTTCATGTTCATTTTTCTTATCTGCGGGCCGTTTCTTTCCAAAAAAGGAAAATGAATTATAAAGTCTATAAAACACATATTTTCCTAATTTAATGAGCTTAACAAGGTATGGGATAAAAAGGGAAAACGGGGAGCGTTCAGGGAGCTTCTGTAACGGTCCCCGTTACAATTAGAGCTACATTGTAGTTTGTTATGAATACATTTCTATATTTGGTGAACGTTTCAAAATTAATTTTAGTTAAAGGTATGTCATTTGTTAACTTTTGAGTAAAGTTTTATCAGAACCTCTCACTTCAAAAGTGTTAAATAGAATTCAATATTTATTACATATTTGCATTAAGCAGTATTTGATTTAAAAACTGTTCCCAAAACGTAAAGAAACAAGATTTATGGGGGCTTATTTCTTGTGGTGGAAGGTTATTTAGAAGAAAATTCTTCAAATCTTCCCCCTTTTTAGTTTAATATCTTGGAACTTAAGCCCTACATTTTTACTCAGAGAATTTCTTTCGATATTATATGCTTGGGTTATTAAATATATTTCATTTAATATTTTTAGAACAAATTTTACACATTCACACAACAGACATTGTCAAGAAATGAAGATATATTGAAGAAGTCAAGTAAAATTCACTTTTTTTTTTGCTTGAAAATCGCATATTTGGACCATTATATCAAAATTTACATCACTGGTCCCAACTTTTTCTTTCATTATTTTAAAATATACGATACTTCCAACAAATCAGCACTCAATCATAAAAAGGTTGATACCAGCAAATTTTTTATCGGCAATTTAGATTTTTAATACCAAATATGATATTCTTTTCTTGAGAAAAGGTCACAAAATAATTTACGCGCATTAATTTGAAGGATTTTTTCAATCAGTAATATTATTAAAATATTTTACATAGATTAAGATTATATTTATTGCCATGATAAGATGTGGTATAATATGTTCAAGGTTAAAGTGATTAACATAAAAGTACAATTTACGTGCAAAAAAAGTAAAGTAAATTGTACCGTTGCTCAGTAAGATGAACACTTACCCCCAGTTTTTTGGCCATTTTGAGACATGCTCTTTGATTAGTTATTTAAAACATACTTCTCAAAAATCCTTGATATTACATATTTCAAGAATAGCAAACCTTAAACATTTTACAGCTATCAGGGAAACAGTTTTAGTTCGCCTGAATTAATTGCAAAGTACATTTTGTGATTACCGGTCGGCGATCATCTACTCTTCATCCGCTCCTCTTGCTTTCTTGTCTGTTATTTCTTTAAAGAAAAGTCCTTTTTTCTATCGGAGAGCATTGAAATAAAAAGATATAATTTTATGTAAGCCCCTTCAGATTTTGTAGGTTCAAATTTAACAGGTGGACTTTTTATAATTTTTTTTCCAAATTAAGTCAGGAGGCATTGCCAAGAAAGAAATATAAAGGTCTTTTTGTTTAAATAAATAAAAAACCTTGTTTGAAAAAATAAATGATCAAAATACTAATTGTAGTAAGTTATCCTCAGGGTATAATATCTTATTATCTTTCCGAAAACTGTATTCTTGACATCTAATAAAAAACTTAATTGCCAATTATCCAGCTTGTTAATGAAATAGATTGAAGTCAATGAAAAATACAACCCTTTATATCAGTGAAAAAATTCCCTGAATACTTGAGATAATCGGAAAAAGGGCTACCCCCAGAACAGCTTCTTCTTTTGACCTTCTGATAAATGCAAAATATACCTAGGTTGATATGCTAGATATTATCCAGTGGATCTTAGTGTACATTTTTTGGTTCTGAACAATGGAGCGATTGCTGATCACAATCAAGACGATGTTAAGATCAGAGAAGACTTTGATTTCAATACAACTCACTTAATTTTACAGAGTATTCTTCTTTGTGGACCCGAGATCATCTGCAATAAATCGGTCCTGACATTACTAGGGATTCGATTTGATTTACTTGTAGTCTCTCCCTACAGGTGTCCACCATGTTACTGTTCTGAATACGACTGTTGTTCCAAGTGGTCCAATACACAATGCTGTCCGGACCTGTTCTTTCAAAGTGGTCTACTGGAATGCATCAATACATATGTTGTTCCGTTCAAAATATCAAGCCCAGACTTAATGATAGCATACTGCCCCTTTGGCACTTGTGACGATGAAAAATCATTTTATGCTAGTTTATAACATTATTCCTTTCACTGGGTATTAAATGTTAATCTATACTTTCCTTCGTCATTTGCAGAAATCATGCAAGGACCTGATCTGCTTTCCTGGCAAAACACTATGGAATGGTACGTGTGTATCGGTACTGGCAACCACTACTAACCTGCGCTACACTCTGGCTACGAAAGTCAAAGTTACCGTCCTTACAGACATAAAAGGAACAGTTATGAAAATGCTACTAAAATTGAAAGGTTTGATAAGGGGTGAAAATATTTCAAATTACTCAAACTAACAGATATGATACTCTTATTGAAAATTTTATCGTAGTGATCTCAATGAGCTGGACTACTTGGAAAATTAGACATGGAGAATTTTACTTGTCAGAGAAAAAAATTAACAGAGACGCATTAGAGGAAAGACTAGTTATTTTCACGAAAATGGCTGAGAATTGGACCCTTTCGAATACAGCCACTGTAGAGGTAAAATGTCTGTAAGCGAAACAGCATTCATGTCCACCTATCTGTCGATGAGATTTAATAAAAAGAGACAGTGCTTAATCTTCAAGAAGCAAGGAATTGTGAGTCCAGCATATTCAGAAATAATCTAATTAGCCCTTTGTTGGCTTGCCCACAAATTCAAATCAAAGACAATGATATTGGAGCAAACTTAGCAGATATTCACACTGATTACATATTCTCCGGATTGTCAGTCTATCAATCCAGGGCTGAAAATATTGGAGTCCGAATTTGTGTAAGCGACATGTCAAAACTTAAACTGATGAATCTGAATGATGGTAGTAGGTTTCTTTCTACCTTAACTTTGATTTGTATCTGTGTTTCTCTTGCGGCCCTTCTGATAACATTCATTACGTATTGTCTTTTCCCAACTATAAGAACTATTCCGGTATTAACAACATGATACTAGTTTTATTTTTATTTTTGGCACAATTGTGTGTAGTCCTTTGTTTTATACTTCTGGTTTGGAAATAATGTCTGCTTTGTCACACTTTTCATGGCTGTTGGTATTTTCGTGGCTGCAAATATGTTCTTTTCACATATTTCGTGTCTTCACTGCCAAACAGAGATGGGATAATTCTCCAACATCTATCAGACAAACAGTTACTAAGTATTACTTCTATGCATTTGGTAGCGCCTTGATTATTCTTACTTTAAACATTATAACTTCCCTTATATCATCCGATGGCAAAAACACAGGTTATGACAAAGCTTTAACATTAATGACATACAGAACTGCTTTTATTGTCACTGTCCTGGTACCGTTATTTTTTTGTGATTAACGAACATATTTTTTAAATATTTTGACGGCGTTCAAAATTTGCTCATCTCCTGATATTGAAAGCACAACTGAAAATAGAGTTCAATTTTCTGTTTATATAAAGCTGTTTTCGTTGACAGGTCTGTCATGGTTATTTCAGATTATTGACACGTTTATAGATGTTTCAATATTTTCGTACTTTATTGCAATTTTGAACGGTTTACAGGGATTGCTAATCTTTCCCAGTTGTGTCTGTAATAAAAAGGTGTGGAATTTGTACAGGATAAACAGTAGCAAAAATAGATATTTCAGCGGACAATCTTCAACATTACGCCCAAAATCATACACCACTTCAAAATGAAAACTTTTTTGTAAAATAAGGTGTTTTCGTTGGATCATATTTTCATGGTTTAAGAAAAATATTGGTTCCTGAGAATTTAATTTTGTGGAATAGGGATTGTTGTGTAATTATAAGTATGAAATTTTGCATTTTGTGAGGAATATAATTCGTAGCTTCCTTGATACCACGAACACATCGAAAATTAAACCGCCACGAAAATAATCGATATTACAGTACTTTGCCAGGGTAAAAATTGCGAGTGTTTAGTTAACCCTTTTGCCTTCTTAGTCTAGTTATAAAATGAAATTTTTTTCTGAAGTAAAGTTTGCTATTTTGATTTTAAAAAGCAATATAATCCTGTATATTTTACTTTAAAAAATGAATATGTGTAATTTACACAATTATACAGACGATACAATAAAACGTGTTAAAAAAATATACGTGTGTGAAAAAGAGAGTAGATTTATAATCCTTAGTACATTTCTACTTATACAGTATAGCACAGGAAACATAAATGTTCTGTTGGTATATAGACTATTCTCCCATGTAAATTGCTTTTAAAATCCCTAGTATATAGGTTAAGCGCAGAAACTGACAAAATGTTGCATGGATAATCCCAGTATGTCCTTTTGTTAAATTTCTCCTGAAGCTCTGTATGATCTATATGTTTCAAAACTTAAATGAAAGATTTTCAGAAGGGCTGTATAAAAATGTAAATCACTGCCAATATTTTTCGAAGGAGCTAATATGCTGACTGTTTCTCTATATAGATAACAATATTATATAATAGAACATTTTTGAAGAAGTTTTCCCATTATATCACAAATATAATATTTTTATCCATATGCCCTGATAAACTGCTGAATTACGCCGGATATAGTTATATTACACCAGAAACAGTTATATTGCCCTCCCGAACACAGTTATATTCCCTCACGTGCAAACATTCTGGATTTTAATTAAGTCGGGTTCGAAATTCACAGAGGCAGTTGCTAAGCAAACGTAAACAGTTACGCGAAAATGAAAATGTCTGGACAACGTCTGCGTTTTTTTATGTTCATTTAAATTCAGAGGAACTAGATAGTTTGACTGAGGAGAAAAATTCCGTAAATACAACAAAAGTTATAAACACAAGTGTCAGCGTGCTGAAAACATTCTGCAATGAAACAAGACGGAATATTTCGGAATTATTTATAAAGGAAGAGAAATCGGCCTTCATAACTTTCAGCCGTCCCCCGTTATCTTTTTAACAACATTGTTATGATCCTTAGCATTATTATAGAAACAATTAGTACCCACCTATCAGCTATTTAGAAAAAAACAATTTGCATGTTTTTTTTTCTTTCAGATATTTACACAGGTCCATACCGGTAGTCTTCAATAAATATGTCCGATTTTGGTTTTTTTAAAAATGTTATATACCATATACTACATGACTTTCGGGCAACAATACCAGAATATTTGCCCCTCGGTAACAGGAAAGCCCAGGAGTGTTATGTCGCCCTTTGCCTTCGGCATCGGGCGACATAACATTCCAGGGCTTTCCTGTCACCTCGGGGGCAAATATTCTGGTATGTTGCCCTCGAAGCCATGTAATATATGTATATTATGTCCTTTATAAAGCATATTTGTCATATATCATGTTTGTTACCGTTTATTTTTATACTGATCATATTTATTTTGGATATGTTTGATATATTTTTGTATGTTAAATGTGTTCGTTAAATATCATGGTTGTTACTTTTATGCTTAATATATAACATATATTTGCTAAATATCACGTCTTTACACGTGGATGTTATAAATCATTCTCATTACATCTCATTGTCATAATTTATCTTGCTTAGTAAGATAATTGTCCATAAATATTATTTTTCTTAAATACAATGTTTGTTATGTGTCATGTTTGATAAATATCATGTTTATTACATATCATGTTTGCTATATCATGTTTGAAAAACACATGTTTGTAACAAGTTTATATACCATGTTTGAACCATGTTTTTTCTGACTGTGATAACGTTCTGTCAATGAATAAAGGGCGATGCGTTCCTGCCATCTAAATTTTTGCATATTCGAGGGAGTATCAAAAAGTTCGTGGTCTGATACGATAAAATTAATACTATATAGGCTGTGCATATATGATTATCAGGAATCTAAAGCAACAAAAGTTCAAAAAGTGTTGAAAATGTTTGCATGATACGTTGACAATTTGCCAATTTATCATTAAATACCAAAGACATTACATGATCACCCGGCGCTGTTGTCGTTTTGTTTCATGACGTTTGAAACGTCATTGTCTCTCGATGTCCGCTCCTTCAGCCTCAATACACTTTTCTTGACAAGATATCCTAGTATTAAATACTGATTGAAACCCTTTTATTTATATGACTTTAAAATTTCATGAACAGCTGATTTCAGAATATGATATTCTGACTGGACCTTTACTTAAGATAAATATCCCCAGTTGACATTGGCATCTTTATTTGCTCATTGCAGTTCAATTTCTAATTGGAAACGTTACGTTTCGACCTCCCTGGCGTTGGACATCCAGACCGCTAATCTCCGTTAAAAGATCTTTCATTTCTTTGGATCTTTTGTGCCGTTTAAAAATCGGTATTCTGGACTAATTTTGTCTCCCTCCAGCCTGTTCTAATATTTTCAAAGTCTATGTAAGTTTATTTATTTATTCATTTATTTATTTATTTTTTTCAAAAGTGGAAGTATAGTTTGCAGCCCCCCTTTCCGGCGTCATTATTTTAACCACTAAGTTTTAGCACCTTCTATCCTTCTATTGAATTTACGATAAGATCTTATAGAACTTACAAAATGAGGTAAAAATTGTAAATTTTACGACATAGATATGTCACATAATACTAGTGAATTAATATGATGAAGACAATTGCTCATATCTGAGGTTGTGTTTCCTTTAGACTCACTATATAGAAAACGTCGCATGGCCATACCATTATTTACGGAAAACATTTACAATTTATTCAAGGATAAACCGTGTGTCTCATAGTTTATTCTGTAGACAGAAAACAAGATGTTCGATAAATGTGTAAAAAATTTATTGATCTACCTCAAGTGGTTTTAATTTTATGGCGACAGTCCACAAACTTTTTGATAACCCCTCTTACGTCGTATGTTTAATACGATAGTTATATTCATTGATCAGGTTTTAGTATGATTCTAAATAATATTTGCCACTTTTCACATTTGCTTATACTTAATCAGATATCATGTTTTAGCATATGATTTTGTACATATATCATGTTTTAATACAAGTTATTGTACTACATCAGGATTTATCTTTTGTACATTTTCACACAAACATGTCAACATTAAAGAATCTTTTGCACTTTGTTGTCTCAATTTTTCTTTCTTCAGTTAATTGTGTAGCTAAACCTAAACCACTTTTTAAGTTGTACTTTCTTAATAATGCTTTTTTGGCCAAATTTTCTTGTTTCAAAATAGAATCTTATGCGTATTACTCATAATTCTTATAATATAGTTGCACTTCCATATTAAGAACATCTAAAACTCAGAAAACAGTGATATTTGAGTTATGTTTGGTGTGTGACTATACTTTGATTACTTGGATAAGTTACAAATCTGCACTTCGTTCTCCATCGATTAAGTTTTGGGACATTACTGCCTTTGGATTAAGAACTTTTATTTGTAAGGGGAACCAGCATGTACACATGCCGGTCGAGGACCAGTATTGCTAGAAAAGGAAACTTGAAGAAAAAAAAAAGAAATATGATGGTTCATTTTTCAATGTGACTAAGTGGTCGTATTAAAATTTTGGACGAAAAAATCAGAATATGCAAATATATTCAAGTTCAAGCATGTTTTCATTGACTTTAATCATGGGTTCAATACAAGAAAACGGCAAAATCAAATACGTTTTAATAAGATTAAATTTAATCTGCTTAAGATCAGATCTTTGGTTCACGCTTACTTAGCAGAAAACAGAAGTTAAGATGCATGCTAAATTTGAATGAAATGAAGAATGAGAATAAAACCTGGATGATACAGCTATATTCGATCGTGAAATCTTTTTTTTTCTATATTTATGAATATACTAGTATAGTACTAAGTATAATCCGATTATATTTCATTATTTCACGTAGGCTACATTTAATCCGCTCTGATGCAGAAACTATTATTCTTCCATTAAGATTCACTTAAAATCTGACATTTTCCTGCCTTTTATTTTTTCTTCAACCAGTTTTCAATGTTTCCTTTGAACTGAATGTTGGGATGAAAATAACAAAATGGGCACTTGGTCCAGTGTAGTCTTTTGTTTTGCAGTTGTGATAAATGATGCTCTGTCGTCCCCTGAGCTAATAGCTAACGAATTCAGGAAAAATAACTGGGAACAGAATAAAGTGTCAAATTTCTCTAGACGTTACAATGAAATGAAACAGAGTTCGTCGTTGAGCTGTGCAGTGGAATGCACCAAGCAAAATTGTAGGTGTTATCAATATAATGAGTAGAACTCATTGTGTCTGCTCAGTGAATCCATTATTTTTGAAGAACCTGTGTATTGTGCATCTGTTAAACGTAAGTAATGTTCAAAAATTTTGAAATTAAAAATATAATATTAATAATAAAGTAAGTTAGGTTTTATATTTCATTGAAAAATCTCGAGGTCAATAACTATACTATCAAGAATGGGTAATTATTTGTTCATGGAAACATTTTCAGGCGTTAGAAGGTATTGGTAGTCATCACTCTCGATAGTTTGAATAGAACATACATGTAAAACAAAGTGTTAAAAAAACTCTTATGCTTCATCCCTAACAAAAAAATACCATAGTTAACTATAGTTAACTATAGTAAATCAAAGTGTCAAACTTATCACTATAGTAAATCAAAGTTTTCAAAGTGATCACTATAGTTTCATCGTTATCACCATAGTAAATCAAAGTTCTCATAGTGATCACTATAGGAAATCAAAGATTTCATAGTTATCACTTTAGTAAATCAAAGTGTCAAAGTTATCACTAAAATTAACTATAATTTTCAAAGTGTCAAAGTTATCACTATAGATACTATAGTTAACCATAGTAAAATATAGTTAACTATAGCATTTTTTACTAGGGATAATTGTAACACTACCTCATTTTAAAGGTTGTAGGGAACAAACAACCTAAACGCCATATTTTGAGTGGAATTGCTTTCTCCCATATATCTAAATTATGCGTAGTTGAAGTTGAACACACACACCTTTCTTTCCTTAATGTCTATTTCAAATAAATTTAAACTATTTAATGATAAAAACTTATTCATACGAGGATTGTCCCAGAAAAACGCGAACATTTAAAGTATTTTTTTTTTTTATTTTCAAACGTTTTAACGTTGAAAATTAGCATGCATCATAATCAATATTATTTGAATGCCTCTTATAAATTTTATTAAAATTTCTTTATAAATAACATTTTTCTCTCAGTGAAATTGATATAATTATAATTATAAAATTATAATTAGCTGTCGGCGAAACTGTGACGACGTCAGAACACAGTTCGTAATGTTTGTCAATTTGTTCATTTTGCTTCTTTCTTTAAAATTCGTTTAAAGCAGAAATTGGGCAGTTCATTTTTTCAGTTTGTAACTGAAGTATCTATCTCACACATTTTACAGTAATCAAATGATCACGTGATTTATTCTTTGAATAGGCTATTTCCTTACCCTGAGTCCAACTTTTCGTGAAGTTTGTCTCCATGTACATGAGTATGACGATTTGAATCCCTTCACAGAAATATGGTGGCGTCTCCATATGAGTGAAAAATTTCTTAAATGGGGCGTAAAATAATAGACAATTTATCAATCTTATAAAAAAATATCAGACGACAGACTCAGCACTTGGAAATCAATTACACTCATTCTACAGTATATTAAGATTTTGTATATATTTTAGCTTTATTTTAAAAGACGTGTGAAATTAATTTTTTTAATTCATATTGATATTGAAAACACAATTGATGTTAAAAATTAGAATACATCTGATTATAATAAATAAAACACCCCTGATAAAAAAAAGTTAAAAAAAAAAATAGGTTGTAGTATGGAATAAAACATATGATTGAATTTTAAAAAATACCGTTGATAAAACTGATGCAATACATTTTATTAACACTGAACACAGTACACATGCAACGTCATGAAAGATATTCAAAATTTCACGCTTATATTGAACAATAACGGCTGCTCCCTCAATTTAACTACTAGTATACAGGTATGGTGTGTATATATATTTCGGTAATACTTTTCCAATTGATACTACTCTTCCTTACTTGACTCTGTATTTTGTATATATGTAAATATATTCATGTACCTCATATACCATTGTATGGCCTGAGAGAAATAAACAAAAAAAAAAATATATCATTCAAGTTCGATAATAGCGATATTTTATCAATCTACCATGATATCAATAAAGGTAAATATAGGTATTGAATTATCTTAACACGGAGGCTGTACAAACAAATATTCTTTACGCCCTATCGCTCGTAATTTAATATAATTTAATTTTAGTTGTAACGCGTCATTTGATTGGGTAAAAAAAATAGTTTATATCGTATAACCTGTGTTACCTACGTCACAATGGCTTACGTCAAAAACGTATTAATCCGCTTGACGTTACATTAAAACATGTACAATTTGAAGGCATTTTTGAAAGAGAATTTGTCCTTTCTACACTGAATGATGGAAAATTAAATTATAACTTATAAGTAATGAATTTAATGATGGAAAATTAAATTATAAGTAATGAATTTAATAGCTACCCAAGTCATACTGGTATAACCTGGATTAAAACATTTAACGCTTTTTATAAAACGCTTTGCGTTTTATAAAGCGTAAACTGCCCCAACCCAGGTTATACAGTATAACTTGGGTAGCTATTAAATTCATTACGAAATTGGCAGCATAGTCTGCCCCTGTTATTACATTGAACGTCCAAATTAACAATTTAATGCCTAAATAATAATGATTGTTAAAAAGAATAAATTATTATTGTAATAATTTACTTGAGCACAAATGCAATAACAAAAGGACTTCTCCTTGTTTATGTAATAATGAAAAGTGATTGTTGTGATTGAATTAAAATTATTGGAATAAAAAAATAGATCTGATTGTTATAATGAAGATACGTCCGATTATTACTCAGTAATTTTTTTTTTCTAATTGAACGTACTTTTGTAAATTTAAAAAATGATATGACATTTGATTATCAGAGTAAAATAACAAAATTTAATTTGTAATAATAAAATCATTTTGATTTTTAAAAGAATGTGATCGTGCCTGGACCCCATTTGGAGGACACTGCTATTATTACGACATGGAAAGACAAAATGCTAACTGGAACAACGCCAAGGTTTGCGAAAACTTTCTATAGCACGCATTTTCATCCTGTGATATATATATATATATATATATATATATATATATATATATATATATATATATATATATATATATATATATATATATATATATATATATATATATATAAAACAGAAACAAGTGCCTGTAAAATACAAGTACAGTCGGAAGAGTTTGCAGTGTACATATCGGTATATTATAATTTTGAGAATTTTTTGTTCTATACGCGGATGCGTCACATCGCATGTCAGGAATAATACCACATAAGTAATCAGGAACTAAATAATTATATATATGTATAATTAAATAATTATAAATTCTGTACATGGCATTGTGGATCTTGTTATTTTAACTAAACAGTTTCCAACTGCAGTTTCAAAATATTAAGAATTAAAAATGGACCCAATACAAGAACCTTGTGGACGCCGGCATATAAATGCCGGTGAATATACATTGTACTACTTTTTTAACACTCTGTGTATAACTCTTTGTGTCCTATTAGCGATGTTTTGGAAAATGAATTGAATCTAAAATCGATATCCCTCCGGTTCAGATTCGTTTCAAATTCAATAGTATTCGAATTCGTTTCATCTAGAAACTTTCTCTTTCCAGAGGTGTACATGAGAACGATACATATAACTCTGGAAAGAGAATGATACAGTTCTAAAAATCTCTATTTAAGAGACTTTAAAGACAATTTTTGAATTCATTTATTCATATATACTGATATTAAATGTCGGAATTACCAAGTTTACGTGAAAGTAAAAATCTCTTTCTATAGCGAAGAGGCGTTTAATTTTTTTTTTTTTTTAGTTATCAAATAAATATATACACTGTATATAATTTGTTTCAAAGAGAGGGCCAAAGACTTTCCAATATTACAAAAATGGGGAGCGGGGGAGCGGGGTATTGCAACTTAAAACAAAATGTCAACCCAGAAATTCGTATTTTTTTCCCCCAATAAAATTTCATGACTTCAATAAAAAACAATATATATTTTTTTTCATTACCAATTCACTTAATTTGAAAATACTGACAATTAAGAGTTTGCAAATTGAAAAAAAAAGCAATAAGAGAAAAAATAAAGTTACTACGGAGAAGTATAGAATAAAAAATCCCTACGTCAACTTTTTTATTATATTATTTTAACAAACAATTAGTTATGGCAAAATTGGTTATGAAATAGAAATGGATTTATATAAATTTATGTTGCATCAAATTTATCATTAAAAAGAAAAAAAACAAATTCTATCATTATCCTTTACATTAAACTTAATTTTAATAGCATTAAAATGCACGCCGACGGACGAAAATATTTTGTTGTAGAAAGTTAACAGTTGAGTGATTTAAAAAAGAAAACTATCTACATAATATATTTTGCTAATCATTAGCATTTATAAATATAACGTTTCTACAATGAAATTTCCTATGAGAAACAGTTTAAAACTCTTCATCTTTACTCCTGGACATCAAGCGGCCACACTGTTCGCAGCATTGTAATAAGCATTGAGCCCTCTACCAGAATTGTGGAATTCATGACCCTAGGTAGGGGTTCTAGTGCTATGATGGTGCACTGTTAAATATATAGTGAAAATGCATTATTTCTTAAAAAATCTTCTGCTGTGTTTGTGGGTATTAAGCAAACAACTAAATGCATAGTTATGATGAACAAGGCTGCCTCTTCCAAATAGGAATTTCATGGCCCCAGGGTCAGGGGTTCTGATGTTAAGGCGGGGCTCTATTGATTATATAATGAAAATGCATTAATTCTTTGAAAATCTTCTCCTCTGTTACTGGGTATTAAGCCGATGAACCAAGTACATAGTTATGTTGAGCAAGCGTGTTTCTTCCAAAAATGTGAATTTCATGGCCACTGGGTCAGGGGTTCTGGTGTTAGGACGGGGCTCTATTGATTATATAGTGAAAATGCATTAATTCATTGAAAATCTCCTCTGCTCCTGGGTATTAAAGCAATAAACTATGTACATAGTTATGATGAGGAAGGGTGCCTCTTCCAAAATTGTGAATTTCATGGCCCCTGGTTCAGGGGTTCTGGTTTTAAGATGAGGCTGTATTGATTATATAGTGAAAATGCATTAATTCTTTGAAAATCTTCTCCTCTGCTCCTGGGTATTATGTCGATGATCTTAGTATATAGTTATAATGAGCAAGGGTGCTTCTTCCAGAATTGTGAATTTCAAGGCCCATGGGTCAGGGGAACCGTGGGGTGGGGTGGGGGGTGGGGAGGGCTCTAATGATTATATATACTGAAAATGAATTAAGGCTTTGAAATCTGCTCTTTGGTATTAATCAAACATTTATTATGAGCAAGAGTGCCTTTTCCAAAATTGTGAAATTTGAGACCCCAGGGTCAGGGGTTCCTGTTGGGTGGGGCACTACTGATTATACAGTGAAAATGCATTTTTTCTTTGTTCCTCTGCTCTTACTCTGGGAATTAAGTAATCAATCTAAGCATGCTAAGTGTATAGTTATGATGAGCAGAATTGCCTCTTTCAAAATTGTGAATATCATGGCCTCTTGTTGATTGATTGATTGTATGTTGTGAGAGAATTTTTCACTCACACAGAGACGTCATCGTGTACCGGTAAAGGGCTTCAAATTAAGAACTTTACTCGGCACTCAAGGCCATTGAGCAGTGAGGGTTCTTTATCGTGCCTACGCCTACAGTGACATAGGGCCTCGGTTTTTAAGGTCTCATCCGAAGGACCCGCAACCTTCACTTCAAAGTGCCGAGCGCTTGACGAAGGAACAGTTGCTACCTATTTTTTATTGACTTAGGTCAGTCGCGGCCTTGATTCGAACACGGAACCTTCCGATCACGGAACGAGCGCTGAGCTACAGTGACGGCGCCTCTGGTTTAAAAAACGAACCAAATTCAATTGTTGGAAAGTTGTTACATGATACTCAGGTGACCTATAAGGCCCGTGGACCTCTTGTTTCTTATAGAAGTTCAGGAGCACAAGCACTAGTTATGGCTACATGTTTAATTAATAAGATAATGAAATTGCATTTTGATTTACTCATAAACTTCGAGTAGTGGACCCATATGACTAATAGGCATTCAGAAAAATGAACCTTCAGAATGTTAGACTTTAGACCTAATAGACATCTTACAGTGTATTAGCATTTCCGAATAATGGGATTTAATCAACATCTTATAGTGTATTAGCATTTCCGAATAATGGGAATTAATCAACATCTTATAGTGTATTAGCATTTCCGAATAATGGGAATTAATCAACATCTTATAGTGTATTAGCATTTCCGAATAATGGGAATTAATCAACATCTTATAGTGTATTAGCATTACTGAATAATGGGAATTAATAAACATCTTATAGTGTATTAGCATTTCCGAATAAATGGAATTAATCAACATCTTATAGTGTATTAGCATTTCCGAATAATGGGAATTAATCAACATCTTATAATGTATTAGCATTTCCGAATAAATGGAATTAATCAACATCTTATAGTGTATTAGCATTTCCGAATAATCGGAATCAATCATCTAATCTGACTTATATCACGTGTTTTGTTCAAACGTGTGTATGCTATTCGTCCAAAAAGCCACATAATAGTGCAATTGTTTAAATTTAAGAAAAAAAATTAACCCTTTCCGTAATATATACAGTCATGTATTTATGACCTTGAAAGAGTCTTGTTAAATCCGCATGTATAAAACTCTCAGGATTACACAAATTGTTCAAATTCACATAAATCGTTTGAACAAAGTACTAATTCGTCCGAACAAATATCTAATTCGTCCGAACAATTTTCTAATTTGTCCGAACGATTTTTAATTCGTCCGGGCTTACATTTATAATTTGTCCGAACAAATAATCTAATGCGTCGGTTTGAGAGAGGTGACACATTACGTTTGAATCCCGGATATGAAGTCCCAGTGTAAGCTGCCATTGATAAGCTGGTGGTCTGGTAAATGACGCGATTTCTAAATATAGAAATGTAAACAATTCTGCTCAAAACAGGCTTGGGTTATGGTGGGTCTTCTCAAAGTACGTACAGTTATCTAGGCTATTGCGTAAAACAAGAAAATGATGGTCAGCGCGTGTGTATCAAAATGTACTAAACATTGCATCGAATAGATCAGCCAAGGCGTGGATTCAAGAATTTTCAAAAGTGAGAACATTGACATAAATACTCGCATTTGATGCTTAAATACAACTGGTATGAATTGATGGCGAAAACTTTACTTTTATGTGTACTTTAGTCATTCAATAACTTGCTGCCATTTTAATAACAAAACAAATCTTATTCAGCGAATGAATTTTTGGAAAAATACAGAAATTAAAAGCACAGCTTAAGCAGAGACATAAATGCCTCTGATTTAAGAAACTACAGGCATTGGAAGAAAGATCATAAAGAATTATTTTGAATATTTTCATGCATGTCTGCATATTTATTAGGGGGGGGGGGGGGGTTAAATTGCTACCCCTGCATAAAAGACGCAATTTCTTTACCTGACTCACATTTTAAGAATTTATCATTAAAGCACCTGCAATCATTTTTAAGTAATTTTAAACTGCATTGCTGGTTAATGGCAATAAAGTCATCAAATCACTTCTATTCTTGAAATAAATCATTTTATTATATGAAATGATTGTTTCCTAGAGTAGCCTAAAATCAAGGTTGGTAAATTGGGACTCTTTTTCAGATGATTTGTAAATGCTTAACTTTAGCTGATAACGTTTACATCTTATAACCTACCTCTATTTAAATGAATGTGAGCGTTATTTCTTTGGATAAACCATATGTTTAAAAGAAGGCTTTATGTGTATTGCAAGAAAATTAAGTTACGTTGATGGCATTTTTTGTCACTTTTCTATACCATTTTTCTCAGTAGCGTGTACATGTACTTATATTATACGAAGCGTTAAAATTTGAATCTGGACAGTAGGTTTTGATCTAAGAGCTAGTAGCTCGTTTTCATCTTTATATCCCAATTGACTAGATGGCCAAATAACTTAATTAGGAGAATAAGATTAAGGAAATATTTTGGAAATCAATTGATTGATTGATTGATTGATTGTTGTTAAACGTCCCTCTCGAGAATTTTTCACTCATATGGAGACGCCACCCCTTGCCTGTGGAGAGCTGCAAATTTTGTCCTATACTCGGCACTTACGGCCATTGAGCAGTGAGGGATCTTTTTCGTGCCAGCACCTACTGCGACACGGGACCTCGGTTTATACGGTCTCATCCGAAGGACCGGTCTCCACATCCCACAGTGGGATTCGAACCCGCGACGTAAGGATCAACTCTTTACTTCGCAACTCTAGAGCAGACGCTCTAACCACTGCGCCACGCGGGCGACTGAAATCAATTGAAGGTCGGACTAATTTAAGTCAGCGCTTTAGAACTTCCTGGCTGCTGTCAGCTAAGCAGCTGTGAAATAAAGCTAAAAGGAACGCTAAGGATTTTTCCGTCATCTTGTAAAACTATTGTTTACAAATTTTACGAATACTGGTTTTAGTGGTTACATTTTTCAAATACATTCATTTGTGCAAAAAAGAAAAAAAATGAATTTTCACTGAAAGGTCCCTTCCCCACACTTTTTGTTGCAATACTAGGGTTGTTAGAAAAGTTCGCGGACACGTTGATTTACGGGAAATATATTGTAAACTTTGAAGAATGACGTATGTCTAATTAAATTCTTATCTTTTGTTTATTAGTATGTAAAAAATCTGGTCCATTTACTAAAATTTTGAAAAATATACATTGATTTTTTGTGCGCGTTCATAGATTTCACGGATCAATCACTTGACGTTTTGTGACGCTAGGTGACGCGACAACCTGATTCCAGACCTGTGAAGCTTTTTCACAGTCATTTTTATAGACTTTTCATGTCTTTTCCTGACTTAAAAATTTAATAAGTATATCAAGACATGTTATATATTTTCTGATGTCTTTGTGGTGTATCCGGATATTAATGAGATCTTTAAAACAATGTCTACGCAGTTCAGCGATCAGATATGAGAAACAATGCAAAATACATAGGCGCAACGTCCATGCGATAATCAGGATATTGGGGTATAGGAGGAGATGATAAGCAAAAATGTCTATCCTTCCATTCTTACAAAGTTGTTACCACTTGAACACTTTGCTACTAGATACGTGCAGGCCATCCCCAGCACCATCTAAACACATTTTAATCTCTTTCGGACATTTCCTGTCTGCAAACATAGCTCGGTGCTCCAAGACGTTCAATGACGTTACCATTTTTTGGCATTGTTTTTAGGCGTTGATCATCTATAATTAGTGATAAAACAGTCATAAATCCTCCAATTAAATTTAAAATTTCGCCAAATGACGTTTCATAAATATCTTAGCGAGAGGTGAAATATCATAATTCTTTACGCACAACAACAGTGAAATTTTTAATTTCAAAACTATGTCTCTGAAATGTAAAAGTGTGAAAAAGTAACATGCTCCGTGAAGCATGTTTTATCTTAATAAATTCGCTGTATATTTTTTTTAAAAAATCGTCGGAAAACACCAAATTCTTGCATATTAATTTGAAAATACGTATAGTTTTTACCTGCAGAGTTTTACTGATTTCATGCAAATAGCGCGCTTACAATAGAACTTGTCCGCGAACTTTTCTAACAAACCTCGTGTATTCAAATCCTCCCCAAATAATTGTGTTTTTCGAGAAAGTAAAAAGTTTAAATCTTCCTTCTACCATCCACGAAATAGGATTTTCGAGCTTAGACAACCCTTTTTTTCTTAGTCAAAGATTGTTCAGGTAAGTTGTACTTTTTTCTCAGGTAAGTTGTACTTTTCTCTCACTAATCCCCCCTCCCCTTAAAAAGACGATTCTTCTGCATGTAATGCCTCAGAAAAAAATGTCACATTCCACTGTTTATTCTGTGACATTATAATGAAGCCAAAGAGATGACATTTCAGGTTTTCTGGAAATATATCTTAATATTGTATATCTTATATTGTTTGTGGAAAAAAAAAATAAATGCCTTTGTGCCGAAATTTTGATTGTGTAAAATCTTATGTCGTATATTATTTCTTTAAAATTAGCATTTCAGACTTTATATGTTTATTCCCTAAAAAAAAATATAAGACTCATAAAACTGTTTTATCAAATTATTTGCTGGAACTACATTCACAAACTTTGCAAATGATTTAAAAACTAGCAAGGAGAATTTTTTTTATTTATAGACTGAAGGCTGCCGTTATCAAATGTCATTTTTAGCTAAAATGGGAAAAAACTCAAACATTGACCAGCATAAACTATGCTTTTAGGACCCATTTCATTAGCCTTGTTCTTTTCGCTCTTCATTGAAGCTAAATGCCTATTAATAGACGATTTGCATATAAAGGGAAGCATGGCTGCATTTATTAATTCCACTTACTACAATCTGATTGGACGGCGGTTTGTCAAAACCCTTGTGTAATATTTAGTTACCTGTTGTCAGGAATATGTTGTTTGGTTTCAACCAATCAGCTGCTAGAAGACAGTGAATAAAAGAGATTTATAGAATAGAGCAAAGAAAAGCCCCGAACGTGATGTAATGCGAAAAGAAACACCTTTCTGAGATGATTAATATTCAAACTAAAATGATTGTGCCTAATCCGTGAGTAGAATTATAGTACTTTGCCTGTAATCAATGTTAAAAATCATCATAAATTAGGTTTTCATTCCATACATAATTTACAAAATCTTAATTAATGATGAACAAATGAAAATTTCGCAAATTTTGAAAATATTTTTGCGTTAATAACAAAGCTCATAATATTATGCAAAAAAAAAAAAAAACACAGATTTTTTTAAACTTTATACTTCAATGAATTACTTCTTTAAATATAATAAAAGAATAACATTAAGTGTCCCCCTTTAATATTTCGTATTACATGCTACCAGATAAATCATTATTTACGTCAAAATATGCCATACAGTGTAATTTTTTTTGTTAAAATAATGTAATGGTTTCTAAAGCAAACATCTAATCTTGTTGTGGAAAAAATGAATTGTTCCTTGAAATCATCATGTGTCATCTATACTCAGAATATCTTATTTGATAATTTTTACGTCTGGTTAATAATTGTTTAAAAAGTCACGTTTGTAGCCCGTGTGGCGCAGTGGTAGAGCGTCTGCTCTAGAGTCGCGGAGTAAGGAGTTACGTCGCGGGTTCAAATCCCACTGTGGGACATGGGGACCGGTCCTTCGGATGAGACCGTATAAATCGACGTCCCGTGTCGCAGTAGGTGCTGGAACGAAAAAGATCCCTCACTGATCAATGGCCGTAAGTGCCGAGCATAGGTCAAAATTTACAGTTCTCCAACGGCAAGTGGTGGCGTCTCCATATGAGTGAAACATTCTCGAGAGGGACGTTAAACAACAAACAAACAAAATCACGTTTTGGCAATTTGAAAGATTTTTTTCCAAGGTTTGTGTAACCCACTATATGTAACCAAACTGTTAAAAATATTAGGTCACTTTAAAAAAAAAAGTTTGATATAAACCATCGATTTTTTTTTAAAATGTATGAAATCACATTTTTCCAAACATCGGCTTTCGGATATAGATGCTGTTAAAAGATATGAAAAAAAGAAAACAACACAAATCTTGTAAATGATCCGCAGGATATAATATCCAATTATCTTTTGGAAAATGTAGCTTTGGCACCTTATTGTAAACCTTAATTGCCAATTTCCTAATGAGATCATGAAGGAAGGTGAAACAAATAACCGATGCAACCCTATATAAATGAAAACAATCGCTGATTTCGTGAGATAATAAAAAAGAACTCTAAAAAAAACTTCTTTTGATTCGTTGGTAGATGCGAGGAATACCTCTTTCATGCTAGAACTATCTCAAGAAAGATTTTAGTTTTGGCTCTTTGAGATACCAGGAAATATACATGTATCTCATTTGAGATGTTAGATATCATGCAGTGGCTCTTAAGTTTAGTTTTTATGATTGTGAATAATGGTGCGATTGCTTATCCAACCCAGGGCGGTGTTAAGATCAAAGAAGACTTTGATTTTAATGCAACTCACATACTTTTGCAAAGCATTCTTCTTTGTGGAACTGAGATCATCTGCAATAAGTCGCTTTTGGGTTCACTAGGGATTCGAAGCGATGTCGTCCCTCCAAACAGGTGTCCTTATTGTTCTTGTGCTGAATACGACTGTTTTTACCATTGGTCCGATACGCCGTGCTGCCCCGACGTTTTCTTTAAATATGGGCTTCTGGAATGTGTCGATACACACGTTGTTCCGTTCAGAATAGCAAGTCCAGATCTACTCATTTCATACTGCCCTGTGGGCACAGACGTCAGTTTATCCAAAAACTGCACAAAGGAAGAAGGAGAGAGTGATCAATTACAACAACCACCTGTTGCAAAATCAACAACCTGGGTATCATATAAAAACAAATTCTGTTCCTTCTGTCACAATGAGGTAAATTACATCGAATGGGAATTAAATTTCAAATGCGAATATCCAACAGATTTCAACCAGCGTTCTTCTTCCGAGGACCTTGTTGCGTACGCCAAGTCAGAATCCTGTGGTATTCATTATGTGCATCCAGACCTCGGGGATAACATAAAACGTTGTTCTACAGGTTACACTACCAAAATTAAAGCATGCAATGTAACAGGTACTTGGACTCATTATGACAAGCAAATAGAAAAAGCATGTCTAAGCGCCTATGAAATGCATTATGGTACGTTTAAAAATATATTCTGCAAAATATGCAATCCCCCTAAATTTGAAGAACAGTTTTTGATAAATTCGTGTGAAAACCCAAGCGCCTTTGAGGATGCTTGTTTGAAGCTGCCTGCTTTGCCAGCTTCATTTCCACACAAGAATTATTTTTGTTTCGTTTGCAACCACGGTGATTATAATACCGAGTACTTTGGCGATGTTACAGTCTTTAAATCGGACGAAACATACTTTGGGGATGACTTCATATTTAACATTGAATTCGGATATCTTGAGGAACATGTTAAATTTTATGTACAAAAGAATTTGGGCAATTCAGATGTAGATACAACTAAATTTAATACAGAGAGCACGAAGTCAACCCTGCATTCAATGCAGACTAAATTTCCAGCATGGGCAGAATTTCCCGACCTACCAGATCATGCTGATTCGCTTGCTACTGCACCGACTACAAATCCCTCAATTTTTCCTTATTCTCTCAATGTGACCAATCTCATTTATGTCGGTTTCTCTTTGTCAGGAAAAGGTGCCTGCACACCAGGGTTATTACCGAACTATACATTGCCACTACAAAGAAATTGTTCTTGCAATGTGGGGTGCACGTTCCAATGCTGTGACGACTTTTCTTTAAAGCAAAAATGGACATGCATCAGTGATCGATACCCTGGAAGTAAGGGAAATGATACAGTTAAAGACTTTCGTGCAATAAATGGATGCCTTCGAACAAATGTTTTTGCAAATCTCTGTGCAGGGAGAAAGGATTTCCATTTTTATCATTCAATTCCTGTTCGAGCAACAAGTGAAAACATGGAAACCTACGTAAACTTTTTCTGTTACCTGTGTGAAAAAATCAAAGACAGAGAATATAATAATCAACTCTCTAACAGTATCACCGATGTTCATTCATGGTCCTTGAAAGTAAGCTGCAAATCATACGTAAATTATCTCCATTTTCAATCATTCCAACATGTGATTGACACCTTTAGAAGGCTTTCATGTGATATAAGATTTCATGTCCCGTATAACACAGAGAGATGTAGTGATTTATATGATGTAGACATATCATCTTGTAACGTGTCTGGGACATGGAAAACGTATAATGAAGATGTATTAATAGCTTGTGAACATACTGATGCCTTGATATTTTCTCCAGTACGGTCAGGTCCAACGGTCTATAAAAATAAATTCTGTTTAATATGCAACCCAATGGAAGTTAGTCCATCTCAAATAATCCAGACTTGTACGCCAGGAACAGATTCAAGCCTAGTCAGCGCTTGTCTTCAATTTCAAAACATTCATGCTTGCACCGAGTACAAAAATGTTTTCTGCCAAATGTGCAATGGAGTGAATATGTCCAACTGTGGTGATTTTGTCTCTTGGAACTACACCACGAGTGATAATTTTATCAGTACTATTATACATGATTTTAGCTTTCGGTCGCCATTTTCTCTAGCTGCATATGATAAAAACGATGACCTGTCATTACAGCAGAAATCTGCTAGCTGTTTACTGAACCAAATCTACGATGACAGTCTTGTAAGCACCTTTTTTTCTATTATTTGTTTCAGAATTGTCTTTTTGTTGATCATATGTAGAAAAAAAATGAGTTGAAAGTGCAAATTCGCAAGGGCCGGAATAGAAATCTAACTCCCAAGAACTTAATGTTTTGAAATCAGAATTATGAATAAGATCTAATCACTTTGATACCCCAACTTTCAACCTATAACTCCAGAAAGTTGAAGTTGGGAAAGGTCTGTAAATGGCTTGTTATGGCCACACACACCCCTCCCCCAGAAATTCTGAAAATCATGGTAAATAAATAAAAAGCCATTTAAAGTTTTGGGATTTTTAGAATTTCGTGATAATGTTCATGGCACCTGACCTCAACTCTGTTTTAAGAGGCCTGTCTTTCTTTTACCCACAATTCGGTTGGACTTTGAGCCTGATTACTGTTCTTCACATTTCATACCCAGTGCTATAAAATTATATAGATTCATAGGGGAAAAGAAAAAAAAGTAAGGAGGCAATATTGAATATAGATGAAAATCGAAAGATTTGTTACATTCTAAGAAATTGATATTTACATCTTTTGCACCCAAATTTCTGTAAAAGTAATTTTATCCGAGTGCAAAAAGCATCCGTGAGTTTTACACCCACCTCTCACTCCCGAATGTTTCTCGCCGCTAATCAATTTTGCATTAATAAAGAATGTCATCATTCGTGATTATTAATAGTCCCTGGTGATTTCACACTGACGTATCTACAATAAGAGTTGTCAAAAATAATAATGGTTTTCCCTAAATCCCAAATAAATATATACCAATCAATGCATACAACGAATCTCTAATGTTATTGTCCTTAACACAAAGTGAAATTGCTTTATCGACAAATAGTATCATGGGTTAAAGGCATTAAAAGATTTAATGGATTGGCCTGTTGCCCCCCCCCCCCTCCTTTTTTTAAAGCAAATTTAAATCTCAGGATGTTAAGGTATTTAAAAAAATAAACACTAGCCCCCACCTAACCCACAACTTCAGGCAATACGATTTTCGAATTTGTTCCTTTTTTTTTATTTTCTCAAATATTTTTCAGTCAAGATATCAATTCTTTTTCGAGCCTCCTTCCATTTCAGAAATGTTCTGTGGGATATTTTTTTTTTCGAATCTTGAGAAAGTATCTCAAAGTATTGTATTTGTATTTTTTTTTAAATAGTGGCTTTAGTTATAAGGGTAGAACCACAAAAGAATGTCATCATAACTCTGGAATAAATAGATACGAAAAAAACCTTAAAACATCTTCTTTCAAAGAAAAGCAGGGATGCAACTAGTTAATCCACACACATGCAGGACAAATATTAGGAATGACAAGGTGAAGATAAGTAATCGATCTCATAAAATGCTACAAACAATACAAATTCGTGAGTAGGACATAAAAACGGACTTCTGAATCTTTCAAATGTGGGATTAGGTGCCTAGGAAGATTAAGCATCCCCTGCTGACTAGTCACTACCACCGTGAGCCCTATGTATAGATATGGTAGACGGAACATTACGTAGTCAATTTAATATAAAAGCAGAGGCCTTACAATGGGGATGAAATAAGCACGTCAGCCAAAATACGAGTCAATGATAGGTTTTAATCACAGCAACTGTGGGAGTAGGATGAGGTTAATCTAAAAATTCAAAGGTTAACAAAGAAAAATTATTAACTTTCGGATGAAACACGGATATCATTTGTAAACTTGACTGAACAGCTCAATATAATATTTAATTGAATTTGTAATTGATTTAATGATTAATATGCATACTTAAAATTGATGACTGGAACAAGAGGCTTCATTTATCAACATATTCATTAATGATCAGGTACGGTCGATTTAAATTAAATAATTTAATGCTTATTCATTATTTTTATTATTTTCAATTGGTACTAGGTATTCAATATCAATTTGTGTTTTCTTTTGTAATTTGCAGAAAATATGCAAGGACCTTATTTGTTTTCCTGGCAAAAAACTCTGGAATGGTACCTGCGTACCGGTTCTGGCAACAACTACTAACCTGCGTTACACACTGGCAACAAAGGTCAAATTTTCCATCCTAACAGGTATTATTGGAACAGTAAAGGGAACGCTATTAAAATTGAAACACTTGATAACGAAAAAAATACTTCAAATAACACAAACTCCTAAATTGAACAATATTTTTGAAAATTTTCTTCTCATGATTTCTATGAGCTGCAGTACTTTGAATATTAGACATGGGGAATTTTACTTGTATGTAAAAATTTTTATAGACGAAAGGGTTAACCGAGATGCTTTGGATAAGGGACTAATGCATTTCATGAAAATGTCTAAAAATTGGACCCTTTCGAATACTACCGCTGTAGAGTTAGAAATGTCTGTTAGTGAAAAAGCATATATGTTGCCTTATATATCAACGAGATTTAATAGAAAAAGACAGTGCTTTATCTTCCATGCAGAGAGAGAGTGTGGGTCAAACATATTCAGAAACAATCTAATTAGCCCTCTGTTGACTTGTCCTCAAATTCAAATCAAAAACAGTGATTTTGGATTGGTAGATATTCAAACTGATTATACATTCTCTGGATTGTCAGTTTATCATTCTAAAGCAGATAATATTGGAGTCCGCGTTTGTGTAAGCGACTTATCAAAGATAAAACTGAAGACTCTGAAACTCGGTAGTAGGTTTCTATCTACTTTAACTTTGATCTGTTTATGTGTATCTCTTGTAGCCCTTCTGCTAACATTAATTACGTACTGCTTATTCCCAAGTATTAGAACTCTCCCCGGTATTAACAACATGATATTAGTTTTATTTTTATTTTTGGCACAGATTTGTTTGATCGTCCGTCCTTTGTTTTATACTTTTGGTTTGAAAATAGTTTCTGCTTTGTCACACTTTTCATGGCTGTTGGTATTTTTCTGGCTGCAAATATGTTCTTTTCACATGTTTCGTGTCTTCACTGCCAAACAGAGATGGGATAGTTCTCCAATATTTATCAGACGAACAATTACTAAGTATTTCTTGTATGCATTTGGTAGCGCCTTGATTATTGTTACTTCAAACATTATAATTTCCCTTATATTTTCCGATGGCAAAAACACAGGTTATGACAAAGCTTTAACACTAATGACATACAAAACCGCTTTCATTGTCACTGTTCTGGTTCCGTTAATTTTTGTCTGCTTAACGAACATATTTTTTTATATTTTGACGGCGCATAAAATCTACTTTACTCCTGACATTGAAAGCACAACTGGAAATAGAGTGCAATTTTCTGTTTATATAAAGTTGTTTACATTGACTGGCCTTTCATGGATGTTACAGATCATTGACTCTTTTATAGATGTTTCAATATTTTCGTACTTTGTTGCAATTTTGAACGGTTTACAGGGATTGCTAATCTTTCTCAGTTGTGTCTGTAATAAAAGGGTGTGGAATTTGTACAAGATAGCTTGGAGCAAAAATAGAAATTTCAGCAGAAAACCGTCTACATTACGCTCCAAAACAAACACAACTTCAAAATGAAAATTACATTTCCAGTGTTATTTTTTTTTTGGGGGGGGGGGTGAATATAATCCCCCCCCCCCACAATTATAAGATCGAATCAGTTCCGATAATAATTTTTCCATTTGGTTTTGAAAAAAAAAATACTGTATACCAGCACACCTGCAAATAATCTGGTTACGTCATAAATTCACCCAGATACGTGATCAAATTTACAATTTCATATATAATTGAACATGTTGTCTTCAGTTTTATCTGGATGAAAAGAAGTGTTAAATAAATTTTTAAAAAATAATGGAAAAAAAAGAAAAATTTTAAAAAAAATTAAAAGAACAATCGTGAATTTTCTACTGAAAGTAAATTCTCGCTTTCCGAACATGTAAAACTACAACTTTTCATGTCAATATTTGCAGCTCTCCACCGGCAAGTGGTGGCATCTCCATATGAGTCAAAAATTCTCGAGAGGGACAACAAACAAACAAACAAAAACATTTTTTTTCACTTGCTGTTAGTTTGATTCAGAAGACTTGTGATTGCTTGCACGAGGGTATGACTTCTAATACGTGAGCACAATATTACTTAGCATTGAGACTTATATTACATTTCAGCTTTTAAAAATTTGATTGGGTAATCTGGTTGATGAAATATTCTCGGGTGATAAAATTTGTTTTTTTTTATTTGTTTTTGTTGTTTAACGTCCATCTAGAGAAATTTTCGCTCATATGGAGACTCAACCACTTGCCGGTGGAGGGCTGTAAATTTAGACATGTACTGGACCATTGAGTAGTGAGGGATCTTTTTTATATGCCAGCACCTACTGTGAAACTGGACCTTCGCAGGAGTGTTAAGGAAACACTCAGATATTCTGACGTGACTAAATCAGTGATACATGACATCATAGTAGGCTACATGACGTGAATTTTATAACACAAGTTTTCTTAATATTGGTGTTTAGAGATTTAATTAAACTCCTGAAAATGACTAAACGTGCATCTTTTTGCAAAAAAAAAAAAAAAAAAAAAAAAAAAAAAAAAAAAAAAGTTAATTTTTTATGCTTATGGGTATCTGTCACTAGGATTAAAAATTCCGACCGATGACGTCATAATAGTTCAACAAATAACCTGGGAATTGATCATGATGTTTAACGAGAATTTGGCTAAGACAGCATGTAAAAAGATACGTAAAGGGGTAATAAAAAGAAAATACCTTGAATATCGTGTGTGATTCATATTGATTTCAAGTTTGGTAAACAGGTATGTTTATTTATTTTCATCGATTATATCTTCTAATGAAGACAGCCAGCTATTTACATATTCCGGTCAGTCTTTCCTCTGTCATTCGTACCAAAATAATACAAAAGAACAACACTAAGCCAGATACTTCAAAATATAATATTTGTATAGATCAAAAGCTTGCGTTTCATAATTCTTGTAAGTGCTGTTAGAAACGAAAGGTTGTCACATTCTGTTTTGTCAGTGTAGAGTTAAGCGCAATCGACTCCTGTCAAGAAAAAATTATGTGCTAAAGCTTCTTGGTAGGTTCTAATTCTGTTGAATTTTTGCTCTGACCAAATGTATTCTTGTTAATAGGTATGGATTTTTCTTCAGCAAATGGCATATAACGTGTTCAGGTTCAAAATCATTCTGTTCTCTCATGTAAGCTGTTGTTTTAATGCTTATTATCTCCCAAAAAAGAAATATGTTTTATAAGTTGAATCTAAGCACATTAATTTAGCATAGGCATTAGCTTGCGCAGCAATATTACCCAAAAAAACTTTTAAACTTGTTTTTAAAATATTATAAAAATAATTGACCTTTATTCAATTAAGAGTTATCTCCCTTATCATAATATCAAGGGCACTAAATGCATTTGAAACGTTGTATTTCCCCTAAATGTTTTATCAAATACTATTATATATTATGTCGTTTATATACCATATTTTATATAAAACTCACTTGTAATGCATCATGTTTGTCATTTATCATGTTTGTCACCATGTCATATTTATTAAATATTGCTTGTTAACCTTTATTATTAAGATAAATCATGTTTGCTGAATATCATGTTTTAAATACATGTTTGTTTTAGATCATGCTCATAATATACCATAGTCATAATATATCATGCCTAGTTAGATCAATGTCGTTTAAAATTTTATATCTTACCTATCATGTTTGTTAAATTTCATGTTTGAAGCATGCTTTAATACATATAGCGAGGCTAAACTCATAATGTATCATGATCATAATATATCATGATCAGTTACATCCTGGTAGTTAAATATTTTTTTGCTTACATATCATGTTTGTTACATTTCATTTTTGATAAGTATCATGTTTTAACATATATTTGTTATATATCGTGTTTATGAAAATACATGTATCATGTTTGAAGCATGTTTTTAATACATATAAGAAGTTGAATTTTTACTCTCGGACTAAAACGAAGCTCCGTCATTGGATAAAGTACGTCATATGCAACATGGCGGATCAACACGAAATTATCTCATCTGTAGACAGAAAAAAATGTTATTTTTTCTTGAAATTGAAATATTTTGACTTCATATAGATTATGTTTAAATTAATTTATCAAAAATATTATTAATTATATATTTTTAAAAAGATGGAGCTCGATGTGATGTTCGGTGTGAATTAAACTTTTTGATTTAAATTATTCCTCGCTCTTTTATTCGCTGTTTAATAACCATGAAAAAAAAATAAAATCCAAAAGACATAACAAAATTTTGTTACTAAAACCGAATATATCGTCGAAAAGATAAAGATGGGAACAAAAAACAGTTTATAGTTGTTTTTTTTTTTTTTCAAATATACTTCGGATATATGATGCGGTTTTTGCATGCTAAATAATTGACGATCTTTGCATATTATTTAAGTTAATAAAATATATTTTTAACATATCGTCTTCAGTTTAATTTAACTTTATATCATAATGGGTATCAATAAATATGCGGCAGATATTTACGTTTTGTGTGCTAAATAATTGACAATATTTGCGTAACAACTAATAGGGAAATAAAGGAAAATAGTTTTTTAACATATTATATTCAGTTTTAATTCTTTTTGTAACACAATAGTTATCGAAATAATTGTCTTTTAGCTGACAATCATAATCTTTAATTTGTTATATGCTTGCATTAAATTTTAAGTTTTGTAAAAATAAATGATCACCAAAATATTACTGTACGTTGTATATTGTTTCCTGTTTGCTTGGCAGGGACTTGCGGGGATATCTAGTTAAATTCTACTGTCTAACCAGTCGACATACAGTACACTGTTTATTTTACCCTGATTCCCATTGTGTATAAATCTGATCGGATGTCATCTTCAATCTGATCTGCTGTTTTTCTCAAACTTGAATTAGAAATAACGAATTGTTGTTTCAAAATTCTTTTATTTTATAGAAGCACATAATACACATAAAGGTATGGTCAAGACATAAGATTTCAAAAGGTTTGATAAATACAACATGCAACACAGAGTTGACCGATAGAAATGTGTCAGATCACGAGGGAGATATTTCTTTGATTTTGGAATGATTGACAGGTGAGACACTTCGTGGACTTCGTAAAATTACATTTAAATATTAATAAAAAAAACAAGAAAGGTAAAGTTATTATTGATATAGTAGATAAAACGAAGAAAATTAAATTACAAGCTCTATAGGTATACACGAATGTGTGTGTTTTAAGGGTGGGTTGCGGTTCTTTCTTTCTCTCTACCTTTAATATATAAGAATCATTATTGAACAACTGTGGCCAGCAGCTTCTCTACAAGCACTCTAATTTACCTGATCATTCAATTTTGTCAACGAAAGTTAGAATTCTAGAAATTATTTACCATCATACAAACAGTCCATCACTAAGTACACCTTTCTGTAGACAACGAGAAGAATTTTGGATTAGAAAAATAGGGACGGCCTTTCCCTTTGGATGCAATGACAATATCGATAGTGTTGGGAATCTTTCCAGTCCACAGTGTTACAATATCAGTGTGATGGGACTTTTCAACCATACACAGAGACGTAAACGTAGTCATGGGCATCGGTCTTACAATAAACCATTTTTTGATTTCTCGACACCGGAATACAGGCTCGGATCTGTAATTATGGATATTGCAAATCACAGGGTTTTTTTTTAAACCGCCACGTTTTACAGAAGAAAATGTTGCTAGAACAACTTGTTTTTTCCTTAAACCCAAATATACCAACAAAGGAATTGACGTGGTTAATATAAGTAATATTCCTAATCACAAAAGGGTCCAGTCTTGTATTCCACCATATTTCAAGTTGAAGACTACACCTTATATTTCCTACAAATATATATCGACTATTGCTTCCAAACTTTTTAATTACAAGAAAACTTTACAGGGTCTGGATATCGAATATCTGAAACATAATCCTCCTTCGTGTTCATGTTCTTCTACAACCTATAAGTATAGTCCTGCTGGACACGTGATTACTGGTGACGTAAAAATAGTCAATAATGAGGACCCAAGATCACTTATTTGAAAATGTCCTAAATATAGGGAACCCCGATCCTTTAACTGGCGTCGTAATTTCATACATATTATGGATTCTGTAGAGGATTACAACAGGCGTTGGTTCAGACATAAAAAAGAAGACCAAGACAATTTGTCAGAATGGATTAAATGTATCAGATATATGTTAAAATCTCACAATAAACAAACGATTGAGGGACAGTATGAAAACCATCTATTCTTCTGTAATCAATAATTCAGAAGTGAAAAAAGAATTAGATAGATTACACGATCAGTACGTACTGGTCCCTGCTGACCAAGCAGGTAACAAAATTATCTTTGTTTGTAAGGCTCATTATATAAATTGTATTTTAGAGGAACTTGGATTTAATTCTTCAGGTTGTAATTCAACTTATACCCATAGCTCCCTTTCTAAGGAGGAAATTCTTCAAAATCATATGTCAGTTTTGAATATTTTTAATATGCCCAACAACCATAATGAATTTGAATTGCCATATCTATATTGGACTTCGAAACTTCATAAAAATCCTTACAAACTAAGATACATAGCGGGTTCCAGTAAATGTTCTACTTAGCCTCTTTCTTTACTCCTCACTAAAATATAAAAGTAGTGAAGGAGAAACTGTAAGAGTACAGTGCAACAATATATTCGAGAAGTGGTGTAAATCAGATGTGGATACTAAAAAATTCAACGGAACTTTTGGAAAATTTGACAAACTTACGACTTTTCAACTTTATATACAACTATTCCCCACGATAAATTAAAGTCCAGTCTTTCTGACATCGTTGACAGCTGCTTTTTCAATAAAAATGGAACTCCTACATTTACTTACCTTGTCATTGGTCATTTGCAAAATTACTTTGTCTAAAAACAAACTCTGAAGGTGACATTAAAAAAGATGCTCGAATTTCTGATTGACAATATCTATGTGGTTTTAGGAGACCAGGTCTTCTTACAATCTATTGGAATTCCCATGGGTACCAATTGCGCCCCATTATTAGCAGACCTATTTTTGTATTCATATGAAGCTGAATTTGTTCAGAATCTTTTACGAGAAAAGAAAACACTGGCTGTGGTCTTCAGCTCGACATTTAGATATATCGACGACGTATTTTCAATTAACAATGGTTATTTCCACTGAGCTTGAGATAAAAGATACCACAGAGTCTGACACATCTGTTCATATTTGGATATTTTATTAGAAAAAGACGTTAATGATATGCTAACTATGAAGCTTTATGGTAAACTTTTCAATCGTCAACTTCCCTTACCTATGCCACAATATACCCTTATCACCTGCATATGGAATTTATATCTCACAGATGATTTGATACGCCAGAGAATGCTCTACGTATGAACAATTTCTAAAACGAGGTAAATTATTGACAAACAAATTGATGAAACAAGAATATCAGCAGTCTCGTTTAAAGTCATAATTTCGTAAGTTCTATGATTGATACAATGACCTAGTCAGCAAATACAATCTATCATTAAGTCAAATGCTGACTGACGTTTTTCATGCTAATTGTTAGGCCATTATTTACACACTGAATTGCCGACGGAATTTTCCTTTATTTCCCTATCACTACAAGGAGCACATGGCGGGTGTGACCGGTCGGTAGGGGATACTCACTCCTCCATGGCACTTGATAACACCTCTGATGTCTTAGAGGTCCGTGTTTGCTCTGCTCCTATTTTGTATCGTTTAATGGTCTTTTGAGCTCGAATACTGTTCGTTATCTCCACATATTTCATTATACTTTTTTCCACACTTTTGGTAAACCTTATCCTGTATGTATGTAAGAATTTATCACTTTTAATGGCCCTGTGTATAATGATGTGATGATGTGGATTGGGATACTGAGGAAGAAACAAGGATCCCAGATTCAGTTTCGATCGAAAGAAGGAAATAGTTCGACTGTTTTATAACCTTGGGCCCGTAGCAATGGTTTCAAAAGTGGGAAGGGAGGGGGGGGGGGGGCAACTTCTCCGAAAATCTGACAAAAAAAGGGGGAAATTATTGTCCGAATCCTGAAATTTGCTAGTATTCGACCTTAAAACATCAAAAAGTGGGGTGGGGGGGCAATCTGCATCTAAAGGAAAAATTACTATAGAATACACAGAAAAAATCCCCCCCCCCCGTGTTCTACGGGCCTGAACCTGCTGGTCCGAGATTCAATACCTATTGAACTAAATCGAGTCTTCTCGGACTTTTTCGGCGAGCTTGGAAATTCGATTACAAGGAAGGGCCCGAGAAGTTCAATCTCAAATCTCGTGATTTTTTTTCAAGGCATTTTTAAAGAGTTATTTAAGTAAATAATAAAGCAATAAAACCAATTGGCTGGTACACTTTGATAGATGAGATTGAGAATTTAAACATATTTTTTTATTTTGTATAAGCGATATGTTTTCAATCTACCATGAAATATAAAGGGTATATAATAATAGAAAATAAATAAAGTTAAATAAAAGCATGAATTGTAAATTGTGGACGTTTAACGTGTCATCATACGGAGTCTGCACAGACAATTATTCTCTACCGTGTGTTATTCAATATGTCAGCGCAGTTCGCCAGTATCATACGATGGCCGACAGCGGCCGCCTCCTTTTGATTAAGACTATTGTCATTTTGTACAGTGCTTTTGTCCTTTTTCATTCCAAATTACAACTAAACTGGTAATGATATATGTATTCCACCAGCGAACCACATTAATGTTTTTTTGTGATATGAAACTAAGACGCATTAAAACAAGTGACTTGAAAGGGATAAGGGGGATCTTAATGATTTTCACTCTTAATTTGCCTGCAGGAGATATTGTAACCAATTTAATCTTACTTGCTAGACGTAAAATTGACATTTCGAAACCTTTCTTTCGCGTATCATTAAAAAATAATCCTGGAATTGTTATTAATGCGCCGGTTAAAAGGAATACGTTTCTTGTTATGGATATACATCAATATGCTAGAATCTCAGAGTGAATGGGACAGCTCGATTCTACTTATTATGTAGAGGTCGAAAAACAGAATTACATGTAGCTTTACATGAGAGCATCAAGTCTATAGTTTTTTTTAAAATGTATTCAGAAGGGAATTTTAGAAACGGAAATATAACCTTTTTAATCAAATATAGAATTAAAACATTAAATATGGGGGACTATGTTTGCTCCCTAGATAAATAAAATTATTAAAGTTCTTGAAAACTTCTGAAAGGATAACACAGCCCCCAAAGACTTCCACATTGTTGGCCAATCATTTTTAAAGGAGTAATTTGACAAGGCAGGGGAATATAGAGTTAACTGCTATGATGAATTATCTTGTTTAAAAATCAAAATTCATACATAAAAGATAGGTCTGATTATATACAAAAATCAAATTTCTAATATACCCAAAAATACTCATCCTGGATGTGACCTATGATAAGACCAGCACGTACACCAGCAATGAATTTTATGAATAAATATATGACTGCCGTCATGAGAAAAGGGCCCTTAAGGTCAAAATTTCACAAATTGACTTTTTGGTATATTTTGATAGCCTGACTCTTTCTGAATGCAAAAATACATAACTTTTAAAAATATCTCACTTTTTCAATATTTTATGAGCATTTTAGTAAATCGCCTCAAAATAACGTTGACGTTACTCACTGAAAATGTAATGACGTCGCGTGCGTCAAATTCAGTTTCCAAACATTCTTAAAATTATTTAAATAACTTTAATCGTTTTGACACAAATAAACTTGAAAAAAAAATGATTTCTTCTTCCAAGCTTCTAGTATGTAATTATTCTTAAGGAAAGTTGCCTTTATACGCGGGTATGTTAAGGCTACACCCAGAGATATCCTACTTGCCTTTACAATATGACGTCATAGTAAGCTGTATGACGTGATCTTTACAAATAATGATTTCTTAATATCTATATTTAAAGTTTAATTTCAGGTCCAAGAAATGAATGGAATCATTCAAAAACATAATATAAACTAAATCTTGTCGTTTTTGGATGGTATAAATAGCTAAGTATTTATCACGGGGGTTAAATACCAAATCCATGACGTCATAACTATTGATCAAATATTTGCCGAATGAAAATGAAAAGTGACGAGAATTCATGTAAACAAATATATGAAATTGGAGTTTTAAAGCATATACCGTGGATGTTATGTGTGATTCATAAGGAATTAAAGATTATGAATCAGGTACGCTTATATATTCTTATCATGTTTTCTTGTAATGAACACAGGCAGTGCTTTGAAATCCCGATCAGCCTTTCCTCTGTCGCTCTATAACAACAAAGATGCAAAAGTTCAACACTACGCCGCATACTGTGAAACATAATTTTTGTATGTATCGAAAGCTTATATTCTATAGTACTTAGAAAGTGCTGCTAGAATCGTGTGGTTAACATAAATTGATGACAATTCCTTGATCGTACGTATAAAATGTAAAGATTTTGGTAAGGTTTCATGCGAAACTTTGGAATATTTTTTTCTGTGTTTGGAGAGTAGGATTCTAGCAGCACTTTTCATGGTCCAGTGATGTTTTTACATAATCATTTTCACAAAAAGAAATGAATTATCCACTGGGTAGTGTTGAACTTTTCACTTTTTCATTAAGGCAATTTTTCTATTTATAGACGTCATGTGATGACGTCGTAGTGGGGTGCTACTTTTAGCCTAAGACTCAATGACGTCTATACAATGGATAATAATAGTAAATGTTTTATCTATGGCTTTTCCGATTTATCAATGTTAAATTTTACGAAAAAAGTCTAAATTTGCCGAAATATGATCTGTGTACTGCCTTAACGTACCCGCGTAGTTCATACTATTTTAGAGACAGATTCAGTGATATCGTAAAGGAGGGGGTGGGGTGGCCATGACAGGATCTAGGAACGGTTTATATTCATTTGAAAAAAAATAATATCCGTACAATTCCACTATTTCAGCACAAGATATTCTTTTTATATTTAATACTCTAAATTTATACAATATATAAAACACTTGTAAATTAAAAACATAAAAAAAACTTCACAGGTGTCCAATAGAGAAAGGATAGATCCAACCCAAGGAAGGGAAACGCGCGTAACGCGGGACATCAGCACATCGATCCCGATATATATAAAAAAATATTTTTGGTTTAATATAAGCAGGCATTCACTCAGTCCCCCCCCCCTCTCGACACACAGACACACACACGTTGTTATAGGAGGGGAATAATACATGTAACACTTTATGTATTTTTTGTATCACCAAAGAGTTCTAATGGACGCCATAATGTTTAATTTTTTTTTAAAAAAGCATCTTTTGTTCATAAAAAATCATAAATAATAAATATGTTCTGTACATCCGAGCGATTTTTTTAATCAAACTTTTTAAAAATACTTTGAAAAAACAAATGTTTAATAAATTTTCATTGTTCATCATACAATTCAATTTCTTCTCCTGTCTTAGTAACATAAAAGAGAGACACATAATGATGTCAAAGGATTGTCGTTTAAGAAAGGTTAATTCGTACGTGAAAATTGAAACTGTTTCTCAACTTCTTAAAAAATTTCAAAGTAAATCATGCTTAATAAAAAAGCTGCTATAAATGCTTCTATACTTTTTTGGGGTGGGGGTGGGGTGGGGTGGGGGGGGGATGGGGGTGCTTTGCACCTGTGGTTTCGACGCTACTACTGTATCACTTGGACACAACAATCGTTCAATATTTCTTATAAGGTCGCTAATGTAATCTCAAAAAGAAAACTTTATAAAAATTGGTTTCTGTAAAAATGATTCAATGTCGAAACGATTTGGCAATTCGCTATCATATTGCCAGATACTAACTACTCAGTATCGCCTGCTGGACATGCAGAGATAGCCGGCAGACACGTGTCATATTTTAAGCTTATCAATGCTAGACATTTCAATTCTAGAAAAATTTAATTCCTTGTAACATTGCGCTCGATCTGAATTAATTACCTCCCTGGATTTTTGGAATTGATAAAATCTCGTCAGATATTAATCACTCACAATGCATGTGTAAACGATTGTCTGGTTTCCAACTCAGATTTACGGAAAGTTCTGTAAAAAATAACATTGTATAGTTTGATAAAGAGAGGGCTGTACTGCTCTTGACTCTTTTTAATATATGTACACTTAATGGAGCTGGATTTTTTTAAGCAAAATAAAATATAGTTGCGTTACAATTTTGACGAAATCTATTTGAAATTGAAACTGAATATCTTTCAAGACTTAAATATATTTTTACGCAATTAAGGTCATCTATTCATCTTAATCCGTGACATCAGCTAACTTGACATCAAAGGTTTTCAGAAGTCTTAAGCAATAATTAAATATTAGGTCCAATACACGTTATATTTTTTGTATGATGCGTTTAAGCAATATTCCCTTGAATGTTTGAAACTCTGCCGCTCTAAGTTGAATCTCTTCATAGGAGACTTAGTATCTGCTTGTGACGTGGAAGCTAAAAGTAAAATAGGCAATCCTTTTTTCAAAGAATACCACTTTCTTGGAATGGTGAGATTAAAGAACATGACTCGTATTTTTTACCTGTCACCACTCGACTGGAAGAGAAATATATATTTTTTATTAAAAGCAGAAAGGTATGTGTGTTTGTTTAATCCTTCCCTTAAAGTCAGGTACAGTTATAAACTTCGGTCTCATGATGTATGGAATAAAACCCGGGGTAAATCCCCGTACACCCTTGATTGGACCTGGATAACTAATAGTATCCCGGCATCAACGGAACTTTCAGAAAATGTCGAGATATCCGGGTTATCGTGATGAGACTCGACGTCCAAGATTTAAACGTGAAACATGACTAATTTATTACATACATGATTCAATAGTCAGTTTAAAAAAATGCTTCCCTTCATATTTCACGGTCATCAAAACTTTGCATGAGCCTCCGTTTTTGCTTTGTTTTTTGTCGCTCGAAACATCACCATTGCTTTTATTTTCCATCTTTCTCAAAATGTTGATTTTTTTATTGTTGTCTTACAGTTGGTGTTAATGTCGTTGATGATCAGAACATTTTTATAACAATATAATATGACATTCATAATTTAACCACTTGTTACTAGTAGTTTTTTTCCTCTATCAGTGATTAATCTGCTTTTTTCTTCTGTTTCATACGCATATTTTCACGCATAATGTCACGTTCGATATAAATGTTATTTTCTTCAACGTTGGGTATAATGCTCATGGAAAAGCCCACATTAGATGTATTTTATTAAAATTCCTAAACCAAGCGCAATTTAATTTCAAGCCAGCTTTCATCGAAAATATTTAAGAAAATTGATACAAAAGTAATTGTGTATCAGAGAGTACTATTTTTTATGCATTATTTGATCATTTCATTTTTTTTTTTTTTTTCAAAATTATATTTTGTAGCAAAATTTTCGTGGCACCCTTTTCTCCATTTTTTTCCCTAAGCATATTCTTTTGCTGTTAATTTTGTAGAGAATTATTTACATAACATTTATACAATCCCCCCTTTTCATTTGTTGTAGGACATGAAGGTTCGAATCTCCCATGTTACAAGTATCTATATCAAAAACAAGATGTTCTCTTTTTTTGTTTGAACTTTTACCGGTTGTCTTTTTCATTCGTGGATTTATTTATTTATATTTTTTTGTTTGTCAATAATCTCCCTTCCCCCCTCCCCCCCCCCCCAACACACACACACATCCAACGCTTCACCCTTCTCTGGTCTAATTGTGCATATCAATATGATTAACTATGGATTAAAATTGAAATAACCATTTTAAAATGAAGGAATTTTTAAAATAAAGCACTTATAAAGTACGCGTATATGTGCATTTATCTCTATTTCTCTCTCTCTCTCTCTCTCTGAAAAAAATATTTACGTGCATGTAGAATACCTTTTAATAATAAGTCTAATTCATATGAATCAAATTTAAGTATTTGCAAATTGCTCAGAAAACAAATACACAGTATTTTTAGTCGTGCATAGTATATAGACATCGCTATAAATCGCTGTACCCAACAATGTGTTCAATGTCGCGATTAGATTAATTATGCGATATCAAGAAAAATGCTTATTACGCAGTACAGTTAAGGTGCCAAATGGAAATATCGGCGAATTTTTTAGATAGAAAATACATTCTTTACAAGGATGGGCGTTTCTTTTTAGGAATTTACTATTATCGGACAAATGCAATGTGGTTGAAAACTACATGTTGAGGACGATTAGGTTTCTTATTTAGACTTGTAACGTGATGTGGCCGTCACGTGATTTTAGCAAATATATCTGAAGTATTGAGGTCATCTATAGATTCTAATATTGCAAGGGCATAACCAAGTTAAAAATCTAAGTTTAACATATAATTATTTTCAACACTCTTTGTAGTTTGTGAAAAGTGCTGCGAACCTATATAGATTCTACTATCTAATTGCGTCTAATATTACATTTGTTAGACCGTATGTTGAATATTTTGCTGGTCAAGTACATTAAATATAGATAAAATTAATTCAATTGCAAGATTTCAACAGGTTCGCAGCACTTTTCCAATCTCTTCATGCTTCTTGAGTTTATGTGTAAAAGCTTGTCTTAATTTATTGAGGGCATGCCCTTGCAATATATCGATTTATTACGACCCTTCTATTATCCTTCAATGAATCTGCATACAAATATACGACAGTGTCGCTTGTCTAGGGAATGTACGGGAAGTATATGAACAAAATCATAAAATAGACATCGCATTCAAGTTAATGGCCTCTTATATATCTACAATTTATATTTTATTTAATTACAAAATACATTTTTCATTGTATAAATTTAATTTGATCCGCCTCTCACTGCATACAAACTGCGTCAAATTTTTACGATATGACGTCACATTGACAAGTGCATTGCGATCAGTGGATTGTTTATATATTGCTATGTGGGATTTAACCAACGGCAATAATGCATGCACTAGTTAGTATTGATGAAGTTTAAAGCTATTCAACAGTTTAAAATAGCAAATCATTTCATTTTGTGGTAATTTGAAGAACTTATATTTTTGTGTGATGTCATAGTAAGCATTTCCCGTAAAAATTAGGCCCCTCCTCCTTACTGCAGCCTTAACTGTGCTGCGTAATAAACAGAATTATGAATAAATACATGTACTAAATGGTAATAACATTATTTATTACAAATTTCAGCATCGATTTTCAAATACTTTTTTTATTTCACCTGGAAATCCAATTTTATTTCTTGTTCACGAAACGCAGTCGACAAAAATTACTTCCGTGTTTACAACACCGCGACTTTGACGTCGTTTTCTGAGCATTATGACGTCAAAAGATAAGGGCCCTTTTCTCATGACGGCAGTCATATGTAACTACAATCTATCGAGAAAGCATATCATGAAGACAATACTAATCTAAAATTACCTCGAATTTGCAATTTTGCTAGAACCGAGCTTAAGCTTACATGTATCACTTTCGATTAAACTGTATTATGTATCTACATTTCATATCACATGAAGAAAATTTAATGATTTTCTATAGAAGAAATTATCAGTTTAAGGGGGGATGTACAGACATCTTGTAAATATTCTGGTCCATAATAAGACATACTAAGAATGCACTTAATACAGCAACAACCTAGCTCAAAGTTTTCAAATTTTTAATGCACTTATTACCTATCGTTAAGAGACAAAAATTATTGAATAATTGTACTGCTATTGTTTACATTATGGAAAATTGAACATCTTCGATCTGCTTAGAAAGCTGCAGCATTCAAGAGTTTAAAAAATGCAATCATAATATGCTAGTTTGATTCATCAATAATATGGCTACAGCCATTTGTTTTGCTTTTTTTCTTGTCATTGTTCACATTTTTTTGAAATTTTGATTTTTTCACGTGGTGGTCTTCCTGAGGCATGTGTTCATGGTGTCCGCCATTACTCCCCAACACCAAGTTCAAATCACATTGTTTTTAGAGTAAATGCGACTGTAATAACATTAAAACATAACTTTTCTAAGTAATTACCCTTAAGTTGTGCAACGTGCTGCTTTAATATATTGCATCGCATCTTTTGATTAATAACATAACTCAAATTTAACTCCACTCACGCAAACCGGGAAAAATGTCCTGTATATCGCTCGTATTTTATGTCGGCATAGACATATTTCTTCTGTGGATGGATGCATTTATTACAGTTATATATTAATTACTGTTCATAGTTTGTTGCTATCTTTCAAACTAATGGAAAAAGATAAAAAAGTCCTTAACATGGGTGCTTACCGCGGATCCCTTTCCTTGACAATAGAAGAATGAATGTCCATAAAGATCCGGTAAAAAGTACCTCTTTGTTTGAATCTTGTAATGAACATGTAATAATTTATTATACAGAATTGCAAAGTTTCAAAAGACGCCATATACCAGTGTTATTTCTTGTCAGTTATCAGATATCCCTAAAAACGCTCGTTTCGAATTGCCTCTTCTTTAAGTTGTGTTTGTATATTAAAAGTATTTTTAAATGGGTCTCTGCAAGGAGGCTGTACATTTTTTTTTAAATCTATAACTGTTAAGCAAGATATGACACATTAAATACCAAATAGTAATTATTAAACTAATAAAGTTGGTACATGTATCAATATTATTGAATATTAAGAAAGAGAAAGTAGTAAGTTTTAGGATATCCTTCAGGAGTCTCTCAGAAATAGAGTTTGTTTGCTGTACTGTCAGGTGTTAGCTCCACACATTGTATTGAGCATTGATTTGGACATAAAAACACATCATGGAAAAGTATATCTTAAAGTCATATATGGCGTATTTTTGATAAGTTCAGACTAACTAAAATTTAAAAGATCTTTCTATTTGTTTTATTGCTTTATATAAAGATGGACTTTCCTGTATATTATACAATTTAAATCAATCTCGTTTCATAGAAATTAGAAATTTAAAACAATAACCGATTTATTTACCGACTCCAAATTTACATGTAAATATCAGACACAGTTTAAAGTCAATTTAACTATAGAATCGTCGGGTTATTCTAGTTCAAAATCGGTGAAAATTTTAATTTGAACGTAATTAACAAATATCATGTTCATTTACACTCAATCTCGTATTTTTATTTTTTAGCGCAGATACGCCATATATGGCTTTAAATTGACGACAGGCTATTCATGTCTTTACGAGCAATGCTTTTAGTTTCATTCTTTAATATGCTTACTGAATATTCAGCCGTCAGAGTATATACTAGTCATGTACGAAATTGATTCTACGAGGGTAGACTGTTGTGACGTCACAAGGGTTGATCCAACAGTAATGTAACAGTGGCCATATCTTTTATATTTGGCGTCATATTATCAAATACATACTAAAATATGCACTTATATAAATCTAATTAACATTAAAATTTTAGTTTTATAATGTTAAATTGAATTAATTTTATAGATATTTAAAACATAAAACATACGGGGTGTCGCCGCTTCACAACTAAAGGTCATGTTTTGAACTATATTTTATTAGACGGGAAAAGACAAACACATTAAAAACTAGTGCTAATTGTAACGGGAACCGTTACAGATGTTCCCCAAACGGCTTCCCAATCCCTTGTGATGCCCCTTTCCCTACAAGCTTCAATAAATTAGACAATACTTTTGTAATATAGATGGACACTTTATTTTTAAGGGTATTTCATTGGAAAACTACTCCGATATAGCCATATGGGTATTAGCCAATCAAGATTCAGCGCATATGCTTGCACATGTTTTCTACATTTTTCACATTAATTTTCTTATAGTGTCTCACAATACATACATTTGTGTTAAATATTAAAGAATCTCATTGAAAAATAAGAGAGATGTAACCCTTTAAGTATTAGCCAATCAGAATTCAGCATACGCGCATGCATGGCCTTGCATTCAATTTTGATAGTATCATAATGTAGGAGCTCTATGTGCCTATCCATGTCGTAAATTTCATCCTGTTTTGTTGAAAACCAAGGGAGTTATAGACATTTAAAGTTTCAACCAATCAGATTGCAGCACACCTGCATGCGCGTGTTTTCAAGAAATTTCCTATATAACATGTTGTAGCACCTTATAATATATACTTATATTCTAAATTTCAAAGTATTTTGTCAAAAAACAAGGAAATTATTGACATTTTTGTATCAGCGAATCAGAGAAGAGCGCATGTGCATGCGCGTGAGTTCACGCTAATTTGACCATGTTGTCTTGTCTAGACTACTAATATATCTTTATATTTTGAGTTTCAAAGCAATTCATCAAGAAATATAAAAGTTATGGCTTCATCAAGTATATCAGTCATTTCACTCATTTCACGCGCGCGCACGTGCATGCATGTGCGCGCAAAATGACCTTCGTTCCGAACACCTACACAACATGCCTATTAACCCTAAAAAGGTTTCATGTCAATCGGATGAGTGGTTCTATGAGAACACTCCCGGACAAAAAAGTACCGGAGAAGAAAGTAGAAAAAAAAAGAATAATAATAATAACTAGTTATAATTGTAACGGGGACCGTTACAGATGTTCCCCAAACGCTCCCCAACTCCCTTTTGGTGTCTTATTCCCTGTAAGCTTCATTGAATAAGGCAATCAAGTATATTGTTTTTTTACGCATTACACGCGCGCGCACGTGCATGCATGTGCAGGATGGTCATGTCATTTCGTCTATACTATAAATGTATCTTAATTCTGAGTATTGAAATATTTCATCAAAAAATATAAAAGTTACGGCTATATCAAGTATATTGTTCATTTAAGCATTGCACGCGCGCGCGTGCACGTGCATGCATGTGCATGTTGACCAAACTATCTTGTCTACACCATTAATATTATAAATATTGAAGCATTCCGTCAAAAAGTATAAAAGTCACAGCTATATCAATTTTATAGGTCATTTTAGCATTGCACGAGCCCGCACATGAATGCATGTGCATATTGACCATATCATCTTTTCTACACCCTTAGTATCTCTCTATATTATAAGAATCAAAGCATTTCATCAAACAGTATAGAAGTAACGGCTATATCAAGTATATTGGTCATTTTTCGCATTGCACGTGCGCGCACGCGCATGCATGGTCCTGCATTCAATTTTGATAGTAACATAATGTTGGAATCCATTATACCTATTTATATTCTAAATTTCATCCTGTTTTGTTGAGAACCAAGAAAGTTATAGTCATTTAAAGTTTAAGCCAATCAGATTGCAGCACACGTGCATGCGCGTGTTTTCATGATAATTCTTATATATTATATTGTACAACTTTCCAATGTATGACTATGTTCTAAATTTCAAAGTATTTTGTCAAAAAACAAAAAAGATACTGAGACTTTTGTTTCAGCCAATCAGAGCGAAGCGCACGTGCATGCGCGTGAGTTCATGCTGATTTGACCATGTCTTCTTGTCCACTCTACTAATATATCCTTAAGTTATAAGTTTCAAAGCATTTCATCAAAAAATGTAAAAGTTACGGCTATATGAAGTATGGCAGTCATTTCACTCATTGCACGCGCCCGCACGTGCATGCATGTGCGCGCAAAATGACATTCGACGAGCACATCTACACAACATGCCTATTAACCCTTAAAAGGTTTTAACTCAATTGGATGAGCAGTTTCCGAGAACACTCGCGGAACAAAAAGTAACGGAGAAGAAATAAGAATAAAAAAGAATAATAATAATAATAATAATAACTAGATACTTATTGCCTAGGCAATAACAGGTCTTCCGTTTTCTTGACTTCTTCCAAAAAAAAAAAAAAAACACACACAAAAAAAACACAATCTTGCCAATAAGATTACTCTAAATAATTAACAAAAGTCATCTCAAGGCTTCCAAAGATATATAAATACAAATAAAAACAAACGGAATTACTTTCCTGTTTTCTTTATGTACTTCGTCATGTAAGAAAGTGCTCCAAACGAATAAAATGTTCATTCTACACCTTAATTTTTTACAACTGATCCTCCCTAAAAGTTTCCATGAAAAACTACTCATGTTTGAGACAACTTCCGGTTTTTCGGTTTGCACTTCCGGTGATAATAAATTGCATGGTTATGGTTAATCTAACATGCGCATAAGCCAAACATTTCT